>NC_046297.1:6515000-6882500 GCF_004115265.2 Rhinolophus ferrumequinum | reverse complement strand
ATACATTTCCTCCTGTAAAAACATATTCCTGTTCAATATTTATTGTAACACCAGAAGGGCCTCGGTTAAATGCTAATAGTGAAAGGGAGAAAGCAAAAGCCAATGGTGGGAGAAGAGAGAGCAGAGAAAAATCTTACTTTTAAAACAATAATTTTTAAAATCTGAAAAACATATTCTTTAAAACACGAACCAAATTCAAGTGTTTTAACAGGTCAAACATAGCGATGAACTTGGTCGTTTTAGCCAACCGATGTGTCAAAACATAACGCCATAATTCCACATGATTTCTATTTTACTTGTTTTCAAGAGTGAAGCAACAAGCGAGTTACAGATGGGACCTGAGATGGAGCTAGCCCCAAAGCCTGCCACCCACGACACCTGCCTGTGGGCCGAGAGCTCTGAACCCATCCTGGCTTATTTTCCTGCAAACATGTATTTATTGAACACCAGCATATCCTAAATATGGTACCTATAGACGTTAGCATGTTATATAGTGGATAGTCAAATTAAAGGAAAAGGTAACCTCCCTTGCAAATAGCCCTCTTGGAGTTAGTATTCCATGAGCTTGCTTGGGCGTCCCTACTCTGTACTAAGCACTCTATGTGTGTCATTTCATTGTATCCTCACAGACACCATGGAAAGTCGGTGATGTGAGGCTTTCCCCTTTTTGCAAAGGGGAAATGGAAGCTTGATGCACTCAAGAGGACACAGCAGAGCTAGGATTTAGTGCCAGGTGTATCTAAATCCAAAGTACTGCCTGAGCTGTCGTCTCTTGTTAAGATGTTACTTTTTATATTGTATACGAATGCCTTGAGCGTAGTTGTATATTCCAGACCCCCATATATATGAAATATATATACATATATATATATATTAATTCTGAATATACCAGGCTGTCTCCACTCTGCTACTCTCCACCGGACAGGATTCGAGGTGGTGCAAGCTCACGCTGCCAGACACGTCCTCCAGCTTTATCTCTTCCCCGCCCACGATACTCTGCATTCCAGCCAAATCTGACCACTCATCTCTATGATCTGAACACGCTTCACCTTACTCCATCCGGCCTTGGCTTGGATGTACTGGCAACAGAATCCAACCTGCAAACTCAGCTATGGAAAAATATAACTTTATTTTTCTTGCATCAACTCAGTTTCTCTCTCTACTGGCATTGAGGGAAGTTCATGGAAGTCAAGCAGGAATGGCTACGTAATTTGCAGAGCCCGGAGCACCATGAAAATACAAGCCCCTTGTTCAAAAATTAAGCATTTGAAGATGACAACAGCCGAACATTAACACAAGCGCTATCCCCTTCTGAATAGAGTCCCGTGTGACTGTGTAGGTCACACACCCGTGAAACCGGCCCTATGGTGAATTTCAAATCCCTTTATCCCTGTGGTTATGGCTAAATTCTGGGGGGCTTACATAGGACGCTTGGGGGTAGGAGGTATCTAATCTGTGCTATGCGCTGTCCATGCTGCTGTCTGCTGAGAAAGCCTGTCTACCTGCCTCTCGGTCATTCATCCAAGAAGATGGCCTCATTTTCATCCAGGGGACCCTTCCTCCTTGTGCCACTGTTTCTTCAGGGCCCAAATGGGAGAGCTGTGAGTCGGCCTCAGACATGCACACATCCAGGCTCGCAAACCCACCAGTCTATCTAAGGGGATCAGCCCCGCTCCGAACTTGGCTTTGGGGGACACACAGGAGCCACAATAGCTACGCACACTCTGTCTCCGCCTGGCCCTGGTGTCCAGCCTGCACATTGTCCCCCGCCACCCCAGCCCAAGCTATCCCACTAGAGAAGCCAGGAAGGTATTCCCTTCTCTCCCCATCCTGCTTTTGGCATGCACTGAAGTCAAGACTATCCAACAGGACAGTTGTCCCAATGGAGGCCACGTTATGAAGTCAGGGTGGGAAGGGGGGTATGAGTCAAACACTGGGAGGAAAACAATGGTTGTGATTTTAAATACATTATCCAGCCCCACGTATTATATCTCCGGGGCTGTCAAGAATCTGTGTGTCTGTGAATCCTCCTGTGGGTAGTGAACTCACCACATCCTTAGCTACCCGATTGCACTTCTAGAAACAACTTTTATTACCTTAAATAACCCGTTGTTTATAAAAATTAAAGTACACACACACACACACACACACACACAGAGCCAGGGAGATTACAGAGCCCTTCTGTTAACGCAGGGAACGAATTTTGTCTTGATGTAATTTCCATCTACAGGTCTTCAGGTAATGTGGGATTTCATGGAATAAATTGTATCATTTCTACTAAGTACTGAGAAGGCTTCCAAATGTGAGTCGCTTCTCCAGTTATCATGGCCACCTTTACAGCCTTCCTTCTCCTCTAGTCCACTCTACTCCCCCCAAACACACAGATTTAGATATCTCTCTCTCTCTCTCTCTCTCTCTCTCTCTCTCTCTCTCTCTCTCTCTCTCTCTTTCTCTCTCTCTCTCCCCCCCACCCCATCCTTACTTTCTCTCTTGTTTAGCATAAAACTTACCAATCCCTCAACCCTTAAATAATAATTTATAATAGTACATTTTGTTAATACATTAATATTATATATAGTGGATGTGTACTAATACTTACTAATTTCTATAAAACCAACTCATATTGGTTACTAATATAAGTCTACCACTATAAAGATAGTAGCGACGAAAGCTAACACTTGCATAGTGTTTAGTTTCTATGTGCACACTATGTTAAAGATTTTATGTATATGAATCCATTTTCATGAATTCCTTCATGGTGCATATTATAAGGGCCTTCTGTGCTCTTGTGGGCGAGCGGCACTGTCATTTGACAAGAAGGACGCCCATGTCCATGGAGCCGCTGTCCCCACGCTCTCCGGGAGCCCCGCATTTCCAGGGTTTATGCCTGTTGATCAGGGGTAATTATTAGAAGCACCTGTGACACGTTTGAATAGAATTCTAATTTGCACAATGGCCATCCAGGGTGATAGGGATTAGCCCATGTGCGGACACCATTCTGTTAAAGCTCAAGTGTGCTTTAATTCTCAAAAGTCTACTCCAGCAGTGGCCAATTGACCTAGAAATGCATCATCACCATCCCCGGCCTTGTCCTTCTTACCCGGACACCCAATCCCCCTTCTGCTTCTCAACTACATTGAGCACCAGACTTTGATTCTCTGCTCTGCATGTCCCAGCCCTTCAATCAAAGCCTCACCATTCTTTTAAAAACTAGACCCGTGTCCTGACTCCACGGCCTAATTCAAGCTGGTTCTGAGCATCTGTCTGGCAAGGCGAACTGTGTACCAATCACAGTTTCCATGCTACATCAAAATAAAAAGTGTTTCTCACTCGAGCAATAATTCTACATGAGCGTTTTGGGTGTAGTGGGTCTTCTGGGCAATTATTTTTCAAGTGATGACTCAAACACTCTTTCCATCTATGGCTCCACTGTCCCCTAAGGTCAGAGAGTCCTATGCTATCAGCTGCTAGAGGAGGACCAAAGAGAGAATGGTGGAAAGACCTGAAAGTGGTATGTAGCATTTCTACCCACATTCTATTGGCCAAAATGTAGAAAAGTAACATATCACCAGTTCAGTTTTATGCACAAGAAAAGGAAACAGAGTTTGGTTCTAAAGTCTGCTAATGTCAGCCCTCCTGGCAATCCAATACTCATTTCATTCTTTCTCACACAGACAATACCCTCTTCCTGGTGGGAGAGCAGTCGGAGTTCCCCCCTTCAGCTCAAACCCAGGGTGTCTTGAGGGATGAGCAGTCCTCTCTATCAGGTTCAGATGTGGCTCCCCGGGATCCAGTGACCCAGGAACAGACAGATAAAATTATCTACACGTCCACCACAATACCCAGTACACCAAAGGGATGCAAGAATCCGATAGCCGCAGTAACCCGTATGGAAAAAGATAGCATAAGAAATGAAGCGGTCACTGGTCCACGACAATTGTGACATCCTGTTAGACAGTATGGAGAACTTCTACCCTGGCACCGGGGCGTCCCATCACTAGATTCATATTTGTTCTCTAGAAGAAACTCCCTTTTCCACTGTGTGTTTGACCCCTGAGTCGAGCCTCAAGGAGCCTCCACTTCCAAGCTATTGTTATCTATGGCCATGTCTAAAGGGGATGTTGGGATAAATGTTCTCCTTGGAGGATGAGCAGACTTTTCAGCCTGTTACCCTGATGGTTTTCTGAGTTATTTGCTTCTAGTCATTTCCCCTGTCCAGTCATACCCAATATTCTTTTCTATATATAATTTTCAAGCCTGTCTTATATCTCTGCTTTCTAATCCCTGTTTCTTCCTCTTTCCCTCTTCCTCCTCCTCCTTCTCTCTCTCTCTCTCTCTCTCTCTCTCTCTCTCTCTCTCTCTCTCTCTCTCTCTCTCTCAACTTAATACTTAGTGGTGGCTACCTTGAGGCACTCTGAAAGAAAAGACTTACGTAGAAGTTAATTAATTGCCCAAGATGAATATTAGTAGGCTTTTGTCTCTCAAAACCTCTGTCCTATAAACTGTTTGAGGTCTACAGTCAGGTGTTTCAATCCTGTAAAGCCCCAAATTTCTGAGCTCTTTCTCCCCCCTTTATTGCTGTTCTCAAACTTATGCATTCCTTTCTGAGCTTCTGAGCTTAACTCTTTCTTGTGATATTTTGCTAAAAGTCAGTCAATAAGCCAGCACATTCAAAAATGGTTTCTTCTCAACCACTCCTACTAGAAATGCAAGCTCAGTACTGAGGTCTGCCTTCCAAATTATCACAGGCACACTTACTTCACCAAATATGCTGCCATGGCATAACACAGACTGCCAGCTTCTCAAATTCTGTAGTTTCATTCCTCGTTGCCCACTGTGTGACCAATGCTACATTGTGACCAATGCTACGTATTAGGTTACTAGTTAGTCCAAAAAAGACTAACTAATTTTGTAGTTGTTACAAACAACCACAAAATTCCAATGGCCGAACAACATCAGGATTTGTTGTTATAGTTCGTGGACCAGCTTCCTCATCGATAATCTTAGGTGACCCTCCTGGGCCTCTCTTCAAAGAGATGACTCAGGGATCCAGGATATTTCCACCTTGTGGACCTGCCATCCCCTGAGGATTTAGAATTCTGTTTCCCGTTTTGTGGGTGGGTGTTTTAGGGGTCAAACCAGGTCTCCCTGGTTTGTGCGGTCAAAATCTGATCAATTCGACCTACATCCTGCTGGGCAGAATTTATCTCAATCCCCCTGCTTACTGCAAGGGGAGTGGTTGGGTATGGTCAAATGGTGTGTACAAGAGGGAAGGGGAACTAAGTGCCCCAGTTACCAGTTTACTGCGTCTCACCTCCATATTGACCCTAGTGCTTGTCTGTGATATCGGGTGACACTCTCCAAACATTTCTTCTACACTGCAAGCTGGATGTAAAGCCTCGTCAATAGGTATTGTTGGCAGGACACTGCATTCGGAAGGAGGCTTCGCTTCTTCATCTGTGGTGATGAGCTCTGCTTTCTCTTGCTCCTGCAGCACAATCCCTTGGTGCTGTGTGTGGTGACATCCAGCGGTCTTGTGTCCCAGCTGCATGTCTAGAGATTCTGGTCCCTCAACAACCTTGCAGCCCCAGCATACGACTGGTGACTCCCCCCCAAGCATCCGTCCTGGTGTGAACACCACACACTGCAGCCTTCACACTGGCAGCAAACCCCAACTCTCCCTGAGCACCTGCCCAACAGCTTCAGGTCACCTGCATCCTGGAGTGTTGGTCCCTGTTTGCCCTTGACTGTGGAGCCCTTGACCTGGGCGAGCCAATGAAATTCTCCGCCATCCAGTCGACTACAAACACACTTCTCAGATGAGCTCTGACACTTGGCATGAGTTTCCATGTATGTTCTTCCCTGGACACTGCCTCAGCCTCAGGACGTCTGTTAGCTAGACTTCTCTTTAGCCCTTTATAGTCACTTCTCTATCATCATTTAACAATTGTTTACAATAGACTTCCCTGGTTCAAAGTATTCCATGGTTTGCCCTTCTGGTTCCACCCAGGCTGTCACAAACACTGAGTTTGGTGAGGATATATTAGGTTGGGGCAAAAGTAATTGCTGTTTTTGCAATTCTTTTAAACCTTTAAAACCGCAATTACTTTTGCACCAACCTAATCGTATTTCTGTCCTGGCTGGGGTCTGTGTCTGCCAAGTTCTATAGTACAAGGTATATTTCATGGAGAAGAGAACTGAAAGTCAAGTCTTTGGATTCTAAATCACCACGAGGGATAGGAAATCATATAGGACATGGCAAGTGAAACTTTCAGTGGAAAAAAATTAAGTGCAACAATAATATTATATCTAAAAGATAACGTTTTCTCACCAAAGGTATTTAGGATGATAAACCACTTATGCAATATTAAACATGAAATAGATCATTATGTTTACAAGATCAAAAATACGTTTTCCTGACACTGCCAGATTTAGCAGACCTAAAATTAATATTTGTTTGCTCCTTATCCATTTCTCTCTGTGTGTAATTTTTTATTGGTATAATTCAGATACCATAAAATTAACTGTTTTAAAGTGTAGAATTCAGTGGTTTTACTCTATTCACAAAGTATGCTACTATTAACTCTATCTAATTCCAGATCATTTTTATCACCATAAAAAGAAACCCTGCTTTGCCCCTGTTGTCAGCTCCTGACAACCACTATGTGCCTTATGTCTCTCTGGATTTACCTTTTCTGGTAAATTTTAAGTTTCATATAAACAGAATCATACAATACGTGGCCTTTTGTGTCTGCCTTCTTTCAATTAGCCTAACTCTCAAGGTTCACTCATGATGTAGCATGTGATTTTTAATGTTTGATGTTTAAAGTCATAAAAGCATACATCATCTTCTCTCTAAAACCTATGTTGGTAATACTGAGACAGTCATCCAGTTTTTACTTGAAAAAAAGGGAATAATTATGAGGGGGGAAAAAGTAAAACTTGTAATGATTTCATGAAATTCTACATGCGAGCAAAAAAGAAAGTGAAAAATACCTCCAATCGTGCCTTCTAAATTTTCTCTCATGATAGACTGCTACTAATAATCAACACTTAGGTAACACTTCAGAATTTCAACACATTTTTATGTTGAATGCCAAAGGTAACACCTACTGCGGGAATTATATGCTGGGCTTTAATTCTAGGAGACTAGGGATAGTATAAATAGCACTACTACATTTTTTTTTTTAGTTGTTATTATCACACATCCTAAATATAAGTTAATAAAACCTCTAGTATTTCTGTAAAAATGCTTCTGTGAGTAGAGATTGGCAAAAACCCACAGAGCAGCTTGCTTTTTGTTTTGTTTTGTTTTTTTTTCAGAGAAAATCTTGAACTTGAGTTAATTGTGAGCTGTCTCTGAGAGGGTAGGATGATCCAATTTTACTTCAAGTTCTTCCATAATATAAGAAGGGAGGTGAGATGTGATATATAACGCCATCATCTTCATATCTATACGTAATGGTTTTTCCCAACCCTATCTTCCGAGATGCTAAAAGCTATTCCCAGGCAGTCATAAAATTCTAGCCTGTGTTTAGCAAGAATCTTTGCAATACTCCTCTGAGATACGAGGTTGGAATATTATGACAGCTGGAACAAAAAAGATGATGGTAAGCTAAGTGACTTGTCCAAGGAGACACTATAAATCAGACGTGGGCCTTGGAGATAAACCTGGGCTTCCCTTTAAGACTTTTCTCTGTGCTACAATATGGCTTTTCTGAGCCTTTTAAGGTTCCTCGTTAGCCCTGCAGTTAATTTCCATGTTGTATAAGGCATTTTCCAGATACATAAATATAACCTTCCTTAACACAATTTCTCAGGCCATTCAAATTAAAGAAATCCCCTCCTAATAAAGACCAGAGAGAATCTGCCTCAGATACAGATATTGGAAACCCAGTAACTTACAGTAATGACTTCCATCTGACCCCAGTAACTGATGTGAGGTTATCACATGGCCTGGCTTATTACCCTTGTTATTGAGGACTGATACATAAGTATGTTGGGACTACTGGCTATAGTTTCTGACTAATGGGAGCAATATGTGGAATATAATACGGACCCAAAGATTTCGTAGTCAGGTGCAAGTTAGAAAAAATGATTCTTCTGCGCAATGTTAAAGACGCCTTTTACAACACTCACATGTATTGTGCCTCTATGGAGTCACTGGGACATCTATCAACTCGATTCAGACAGAGGGGCCACTATGCTTCATAAGATGCTTCACATCACAAGGCGTCTGTTCCCTGCATCTACTATCAACTGCTGGGTGATTCTTTGATTGGTCCCTGTGTTTTTCTGCATCTCCGAAGAATAGACGCATCTCATGAGCCCAGTCCATAGTGTTTCTGTGATCTTTCCTGACTTGGATTTACCATCTGTGTTACGTATAACAAAGATATATATCACTGTTCCTTAAGAATACTGGCCATGACCTTTCATGACCTTTAACTCTTTCCTGCTTCCCACCTTAGCAGCCAGGCTGCAGAGGCCTGCTTTTCACCTTGAGCCAAGAGAAGAAGTCAAAATGTAGTTTACATTGTAAAGCTATCTGCAAAGCTACTCCTGACCACAAAGAAAGCAACATTTGATATCAGATATTTACTGATAATATATCAGTAAATAGAATAATTAATGCCTTAGTATGAAGCAACTATATTTAGGAATCTTTTCTAAGATATCCTAACAGCTCCATCCAGGAACTATAGGTAGGGACATTGTGTGACTGAAGGAGTTTCCAAAAGTGGCTTTTCCAAGAACAAAAGGAGATTCTGTCCTGGATATAAATTCTAGCTTCAGTCCACCCAGCTAGTGCTGTAGCTGGGTCTTCCAAAGACCATTCCACTGTTTTATCAAGCCAGCTGCTTCAAAATAACGGGATCCATGATGACACCAGGGAATTCCTGAGCGTGAGCCCAACTGCCATACTTCTTTTGCCGTGAAGTGAGTTTCTTGACTGGAACAAGGCTGTGTGGATTCCATGACGGTGGATGAGACACTGTAATCCAATGGATGGTAGTTTTGGCAGAAGCATTGTATGCAGGGAAGGCTAAACCAAGAAAGTGTCTATTCTAGGAGACTAATACACCCATCACACACGCGCATTTGTCCTCCACCCTAGGGATAATAAGTTAACTTACACGTTGAAATTGTATTGGCCGTCGAGGGCAGGTGAACTTACAGTACTGTATAATGGGCAATACAGACTGTGGGAACTTTGAATGAGCAGGTTCCCTTTGATTTGCTATAGGAATGTATTTCTGTAACTTACGCTGCTGAGAAAAGTACATTACGGAAGGATTACTGTTTTGTATGTGGACACTACATTCTATTACCTTAAAATTAACCACAGTCAAATAGAAATTTCCCAGTGTCTAAGAAAGACCAAACTCACAAACGTGTCTCAATAAAAATAAGCGTTTACGTGCAGGCCTAGCTCTAACTGCAGTGGACAAATTGCTTTCGTTGAAATGCTTATGTAACATTGCAATCCTCATTTGAAAATAAGGATAATAGCTATCTTGGTTGCTTTCCCTTCCCTTTTGGTGAGGATTAAATAGGAAAGAAATGGAAAGCATTTAGCGCAGAGCATAGAACATTGAAACTGCTTCAGAAACTAGAACTAAAAGGATACAGATACTCATCTGATTTCACAAGAGTCCTATAAAATAGTTTATAACCAGTGCCTTTTTATGGATGAGGAGACTGAGGCTAAGTTATCAAATGCCTTGCTGAAAGTCAGGAAAACTGACCTGAAGAGAGGCACCATATTCACCTCCAGATTTTCCACCTTACAAATAACATTTACCATGGATTGCGTGTGTGCATGCGTGTGTGACTTCACAATAAATACAGGCTCATTGTAGAAAATGTTAAAAACACAGAGAAAAGAAAATTATTACCAATTACCCTTGTATTTCTTATACACAAATTACACATAAAAATAAATAGTACTATTAATAATAACAGCTAAACGTTACTGATTCTTTTACGAAGCAGGGCTTTTTCCAGGTATTTCACATGGATTAAACCATTTGGCCTCTACAAATACTGTGAAGGGTGAACTACTGTTCTTATCTTCATTTACCAGTGAGGAACCTCAAGCCATTAAGCAGCTTTCCCAAGGTCACCAGCCTCAAACCTGGGCCAGCTGGCAACAGAAGCAGTACCCTTAACCACTAGGCTGGTGACCCTAAAACAGACATGTTTTCTTACATCAGAATCATGCTGCACACTTCTTCATAATGTGACTTTTCACTACAACATATGACGTCAATATCTCTTCATGTTATGAAATTGCATATGCATGATGTTTATTGTCAGCATAGTATTGCAATTTAAAAAGCGCACCGTTATTTATTCAGCCAATTCTATAGTGTTGGAACTTTAAGCTGTGGTCATTGTAACGCTCAAAGAATACCTTTGTGTATGTGTATACATGGGTGTGCACATGACTGCATGTCTTCATGGGACAAATTCCAAGAGTGGAATTGCTGGATAATTTATAAGGGTTGTTGTTACATGACTAGTTTTCATTTGGAAAAGACGGTAACCATCGTCTCTCCCACTGACAGTGAAGAAGAATGGTCTGCATCCAGGTCTTCTGATTCTTGCTGAGGCTGAAGTGACACTGTGATAAATTCCTTTTAGTCTTACCACTTAAAGCCAGAGGACAGGTCCAACCTTTGCAGAGCCTTCTTCTATGCAATGCCATTTTTATTCAAATTTTACCCCCCATTTGAAGCACATATATAATTACTTCTGTAAATCTAGAGGAATTAATTTTCTATCTATTGTGAGGTTCAGATGGGAACTATTTTAGCACCGGATGCCAAAGAGAAATTTTAATTCTTAAGCCCAATTTCATATGCATGGGTTTGAATGGAATAGGGTAAAATGCAAACTTTTGAATAGTCAGTTATAATAAATAACTCTACTAGGTAGTATGCAATTTGGATTTATTATTAATCTCGAGAATTTCTTTTTTATCCCTCCTGCCATAAGCCGTTATCCAGAAGAAGCTAAAGCACAGCCAATTTCCCTGGACGTCCACCATGCAACTCAAAGTTTTCTCCCGAAGTTATCTGCCTCTCAATTGTTAAAAGATTTGCAGTCCAGAATGATCATCAAATATTGTGATGCAATTAGAGAGCATTGATCATTTTGCGTTATGAACAATATTATCACCAGCAATATAATGTAAACCAGAAATTCCCTCAAATTTCTGAAATTTAAAATTGAGAAATAAGGCATCGGTTGACAAAGGTAGATTATTTCAACTGTAAAAACTGGGAAAATCTCAATGTTTTCACTATGCTCCTCTATAAATATATGTGCATACAGACCTACCCCTTTGTTCCTGTAACACTTTTAAATCTCCTTTTGCCTCTCAGTGCAAAGATCACTACAGATAGCACTTCAAACTCAAGTGATGTCTCACAAACAACAGATGCTCGTTTTTAGGAGAATAAAGGGGAAACTATTAAGGAAAAGAAAGTTTCCTTTAGGAAGTTTTTTTGTTTGTTTGTTTTGTTTTTTTTGTTTTTTTTTTCCATTCAAGGTCGATGGATTTCGGCACATCACAATCTGGGGAAGAGAACGGGACTACAACTTGGCAGGGTTTCCTCCCGAAGTTTTTCCTTGCTCTTGACTTTGCACATTCAAAGTACTTCAGGGCCCTGGGGGCGAGTCTCAGGACAGGGCACCATCTCGATGCCCAGCATATTTATTTTTATGTCCAGTGCTCCAGACCTTCACGCTGTGGTACTGGGGGAGCCCATTTCCTCCAGTGCAGCACTCTCAGCAGCCAGGCACGGAGGAGTTAAAGGAGATCAGGGTGCAGTAACAGCTGGAGATAATTACTGACAATCAAAGGACTTGCAGAAAAGCAACGGAACAGCAGGGTGAGGTGTTCTGCCTGGCTGGATTATAGGAGTCGTCTGGACAGAGGCAACTGGGCTTAAACACTAGTAAGGGAATTTTGCCCTGTTTGATCTTATTTTAAGACCTAAGAAAGAAATTGGGATTGGTTTGAACCTGGTTTAAAAAGCCCAAAGGTAGACATTCCTGCCATAAACAGCTTGAACTCTCTTGTCCTGTAAATGAGGAGACAGGAAAGATGTGTTAAGGCCAAGGGGACTTTGTGTATTCGACACAAGATCAAGTTTTACTTCTGAAATTCTGAAGGATGCTTTTGGACTCCTGTTTTCCAACAAGAGCAATTAGTCTAAAATCTTGGCCCTCGGACTTTGTTCTTTGTGTTCTTTTTCTCTTCAGATCTTCACATAAAACACCCCGACGTTGAACTTTTTTTTCATCACTTCACTTTTTCTGCAGTCCTAAATTATATTTCAGCAACTGCCATTTTCCCTCAGAGGACCAAGATTCATGAGGCAAATAAATATTTCTTCAGGGAGAGAGTGTATTGTAGCCAGCACTATTTTAAGGAGATATCAGATCTCTGAAGTCTTTAAATTGGATTTTCTTCTCAGATACATTTTTTTTTTGCCATTTAATAACATGTATAAAATGGATTCACTGCATTATATTTAGTATCTAAACCTTGACTCTTGGAGAAACTGTCCCTTGATGGAGTCCAATCCCAAACTACAACAGCTCTCCCTTTGATTTATCTATAATGTTAAGAAATAAGCTCTAAACTTTACAGTATTGGGTACTTTATCAGGTAACCACAGAATTAAGCATGCCAAGCAACTTGAAAGAAAGCACGCTTACTTCAAAGATGATGGCATTAGATGTTACAAGATAAAATGGAGAAATGCCTCATGTACAAATGCCAGGGGCAGGACTTATACAGACAGCATAAAGGACAGCCTTTTCATTTGCGAGACGGAATTTGTGGGGGGCAAAACTCATGGTGGACGTCAGAAAGGGTTCTAAACAAAAGCACTGTCAGAACCTAAGATGTGTCTTCCTTCCTTAGAACCTGTCAGTGGTTCCCCACTGCTTACGCGATGAAGTCCGGATGCCTTAGAATTCACAGCAGCGCATCAGGATGTGTTTCAAATCTGCCCCGACTGCCTCTTCTCTTTCCCCATTTTTGTCCCTTGCGCCCCTGTGTCATCTAGCCCTTAAAAAGGCCATTTACATTCTTACCCTTGAACTTTTAAACCTGCTATATCTTCCAATGCAAATAATTGCCCTATTTTCTACTCATCCTTAAAAGCCTACCAGAAATCTTTGTCTCACCAGCCCACATTCTTAACCAATGAACAAGAGGCTGTAGCCTTTCTGTTCCTGCGTACCCAACAGAAATCCATGCTTTACCATCAGTTGCCTAAAGAACGAATCGATCTTTTATTGATGTATCCACAGTAGCAGGCACATTTCTCTATTATTCAGTTGTTCCACAAGTCAGGCATTCACGCATGCATTTGTTTTTTTTTAAAGTGCTCGCTGGGTATTTTCTGCATCATGATGGTCAGTCAGTGCTTCAAATTCTGGGAATCAAACAGTAGACGAGACAGACTGACGATCTAAGGGTTTAAGGGATCCAGCCACTCCCTTAAACCTCTTCACATAACGTTACGATTAACTACTTGCCTGTCTGCTGTCTTTGAAAGAGGGAGACCTTCTTAATAACCTTCGAATCCACAAGGCTTGGTTAGCAGTGTGGTTACTAGTTGTAAACCTAGTAAACTGACGCTCACTGTCTTCTAAGAAAGTTCCATGCGTTCCATGAAGCTTCTCATGGAATCTTCACGACAGCCCTGTGAGTTGAACACTCGTTGTGCCCAGAGAAGGCAAGAAACCTGCCCAAGGTCACCGTGTTATGCAGTAGCTGAGGCAGAACAAGTATGCCTGACTCCCAGAGTCAAATGCGTGAATGAATGAATGAATGAATGAATGAATGAATGCAGTTGTACAGAAAGAGACCAGTCCTGTGCCCAGTGATTCAGGTAAGATGCACAGGTAGCCACTGGCCAAAGAATGAACAATACAAGGAGTGAAAGTCTCCATTCTTAGTATGGAGGAGGCAGCCCCTGGCTTCATGGGCTTGAAGAATTGGAAGCTTATGCTAAAATGTGGCTCATCTGCTGCATTGCTAAAGCTGGATGTCTGTGGACTAGTTAAAAATTATGAGTTCATTAATTCACTCATTTTTTTATCCTCTTTGTACAAGTTATTTCAGACTGACTAAGAAAAGAGAACGAATCTAACCAACTGAAATACATAAATCCCTTTCTTCTCACCCTGGAACATTCACTCTAGAATTGCCCATATGAGAAGCTGCTGCTTTTGACATTAAATGGTCACCGTTGTGAATGTCTGTCCTTTTGGCTTTTGTTTGAGGATCCACATTGAAACCATCCCTACATCTCTTTACGAGGCAGCCTCATGATATTCCTAGAGTGACCGTCTTGGCCTTTGAAATTCCTTTCTGCTCCCCACCCCCAGAGCCACGCTTTCTTACACGCAGCATAACTTTCACATCCGATCATAACAAACACACTCTCGAAAGGTAGTAGACATCTTTGTAGTCCTTTCTCTTTCATGCTGTGACAGACATGTAGAAACTGTTTATGTATACAGATAAGATTTGCAGATGTAAATAGCAAGGAAGAGGAAACGTACTAAGCAAGCAGGCTGATAGAGTTGTTATGAATTGATTGTCACAGTTGGGCCTGGCCTTCCTGATAAATTTCGTATGTCTCACCATAAAAAGGGAGCGTTTTACTATATAGCATTTCTCGTGGAGTCACGTTCTTTGTGAGACCTAACTACTACCAGTAATGTGAGGAATTAATTTCTGCTATTTTGCTTATGCAAATGGCCGCAGAAAAAGCTCTAGTCACTTCTTTGACACAGTTCACTGACGTTTCACAGACTACAGAATTCATTTACATCTGTTGATGTCGTTGTTGTGGCCTGTAACTCCCCTACATTATTTATTGGATATAATAGTCTTTAAAAATGTTTTATGAAAAATAATTTCCCCGGGGGGCTGGGGGAAACCCCCTTCACCCTTGACTTTGTGTTGCTCTGTGGTGAAGCATCATTAACAGAATATTCCAGACCTCGCTCCACACCCTCAGAGACAACTTCTGAAGGATGAAGGAGCTTGTCTGGCTGGTGGGTCTGGAACAAGTAGGCATTCCTAGCTCAGTCCTTTCTTTTATCCTTCTCTTTAGGATGTGCCTGTCTGAAGATGGCAAGCGCTTTGGTCTGCATGAGTGTGAATCGTTTCCCATAGGGTCTGACATCCCCCATCTGCCCAACGAGACACAGTGATTCTATATTCCGAAGTTGGACAGATGACGGGCGTCATTTGGGGGCCCATCCAAACCTCAGCATCGGTTTGGAACAACTAGAAGATGATGCTTTCATGAGGCAGAAGAGTTTCTTAAAATTGAGCCTTGGAGCAAAATGGAAGTAGTTGTAAGTTTCGATCTTAGCTCGAAAATCCAATGACACGAGGTTTCTCAAATTGTAAACTCTCATTCTGCTTCTCTGTCTGTAAACTTTGTATTAGAATATCTGCCACCACTTGATCTAAAACAAAACAAAACAAAAACAAAAACAAAAAAACCCATAAAGGTAGACAGTGCAATTGTATGGGAGCCCTGCAGTTCTTGGGTGAGACAGCGTTGCTATTAGTGTTCTAGAACCAAAGTAAGAGACCAGTTGGTCTGTACATAAAATCTGCTCTTCTTAGACTTGAATTCTGTGAATAAAGAGTTTTACATCTGATTTTGTTTTTCCCTAACCTGGCAATGTGAAGAATGATTAAAGCAAGGGTTTACATGTGGCGAGGTCGGATCATGATTCGTGATACGTTCCCAGTCGAACATTCTTTCTTCCCCTCTTTTGTTTTCCCCCCAAGGGAAATAAATTGTCGGACTTTGAAAAGGTGGGGTTCTAATAAAATTCTTCCTGCATTTCATCTGTTGCTGCTTCTGGTAAAACGTTACACACACACACACACACACACGCACACACACTTAGCAAAGGCTAGGATTTCTGGAGATTACTTTCAGAGTTCCTGTCTCACCCAGAGCACATATTCAAAAATTCTTCTGGAAAGGTTATCAGAGGCAGTAAAGGATGTAGAGACATCGCTATGTAGGAGTAATGGGGCATAAAAACTAAATATTTATTCTACCCGCCGAGCACCAGCTATAACCACAGTTTAGGAAAAAACTTCTCTGTACCTGCCTCTAATGGCAACTGTACCTTCCAGATTTATCAACTATGCCTGGTTTAAAGATTAGTTCCCAGTAGGAGATTCCTTAAAATGAAGAGCACTTTGAAAAAGGTTTGTTTGATCCTCATCTCATCTGTACCTAAGTATGGCTAGAAAGTATGGTAATGTATTTTGAGTAGAGGCTTCATTCATTTTAATGAGATAAAATGCCTATGGAGGTCTTATAATGTTGGAAAGATATTTATTTACAGCTTGGAGTCTTTCTCTTTGAAAAAAGAATATTTTACAGAAAGATTTCATCAGTTGCTACAAAGAACTTAATTGTTGCAATGTCACTGCCATAGGAGATATTAATTCTTTCAGTTTTATTTCTAGGTGACCCAGTTAGGACTTAGGTGTTTTCACGTCTGGAGATTAGTACTTTCTCTGCTTAAGGATTGGCAATACATGGTATTTTTCTAAAATTTAATCTTCTAAACCTATCTACTTTTAATTCAGCCTAATAACAAGGAGCTAGTTAAAAATTACAAAACAAAATTATGTAGTCATTAAAATCACACCATCCAAGCATATTTAAAATATGGAAAAAAACTAAGTTGTATACAGTGAAAAAATGGTTTATGCAAGTCCACATGACTTTCTTCATTAACAAACATACACCTGTTACATGTGTATAAACAAAATTAGGAAGACAGACACAAAATGACAAATTAGTGCCTGATAAATTAAAATACATGAGTTTTCTTTTAAATGTTTTGATATTCTATTGTTGCTATTTGAAATTTTTCCAATAAATATTACTTTTGCAATCAAAAAGTTTCATTTTTGAAAGTCTAAATAAAGAAAAGTTGTTTGGGGGATTAAAAAGGCAACTTTCCACCCCAGCTCTTACAAACTATATGCATTCTTGTCTCATTATGCTGGATTTAGCCGTGCAGCTGCATAAAATAACATTACTAGAACCCTAGAATATTACTTTAAGTACTAAAGTTTTTATTTAAGTGTGTACTACACATTGCCTTTTCTGCCAACTGTTTGCTTAAGATATTTTACAATAAAAAATAATAAAATAGTAAAATAAAAACAGAACTGAAAAAGACGACACAAGTCTGCCAGTCATAAAAGCCAAAATAATTGCTATGTTTGTGCCTCAAATTCGTCTCTAAGGTTTTCTTCTCTTTGTTTACAAGAAGAAACATGTCCTTAGGAGAAATATATTTTTCCTAGCACTGTATACTTGAAGAAATATCTCAGGTGGGAATCTAACATTGGGTTCCATAATCACTGTGTCATTCAAAGTTATCAACAATATGTACAATTTCTATTGCACTTAGGAAAAATTTACCTTTATTTAAAGAAAACAGCATAATATAAAAACGAATCTTAATGAAGGTAATTTTTTGGTGGCTAACCTGAACCTGATGTGACGTCATATATAACTTCCTGGTTTTCTAACTGGCTCCAAGGATGGAATTTGGAGTGGATGAAAGCACATCCCTTATAAAAGTTTTTCCAACATCATTCTTTAAATCCAGCTTCTGATTGCAGTTTTATGGCTGGTAGGCTAATCATCTGTATTTGTTGACTTAAGGTAGGTTGATTGATAAGCTTTAGAAACAAAGAAAACTTGGCAGGGATATAAGATATCTCAGTCTCAGCTTCCTTATTTACAAAGGAGGAAAGTGAAGTACAGAATTGTAGAGCATGATAAGAAACAACACCTCATCCATCCATTCATCCATTCATTCCTCATTTAACAAATGTATCAGTTAAGATGCTTTCCACTGCAGAAAGCATAATACACACATAAGACTGGCTTAAAGGGGGGTAGAGTTTATTGTTTCACATGACCCAGATCAAAAAGACCCCCTAGGAGACGTTAAGGCTTTTGGGTTTTATCCTATCAGAGAGACAGAGCCATTGAACAAGTTTAATTAGATTTGGACTTGGGATTGTGGTACCTGAATTTCAAAGGAACAAGAGTGAAAGCAAGAATACCAGTTATTAGGTCATCAAATTAGGACTCTATAAAGATGCTCACCCAAACCTGGGCAATATAATAAGAAAAAAAGGAAAAGACATATTTGAAACACGTTAGAGGCAAACCTGGCAAGAATATAAAAGCTGATTAAATATGGGACATTAGGAAATAGGAGGAGAGACAAATAACTTCCAGATTTGTACTTTGAGTAACTGGTCCTATCAATTTAGACAGAGATGATTGGAAGAGGACTCTATTTGAAAAGGAAAAGGAAGACCTTTATTCCAGACTTTTTAAGGTAGAGTTTCCAGTGGGAAATCAAGGCGGAGACAACCAGCAAGATTTTGGATAAAGGCCGAAAGCCAGGTCCAAGCTTGAGACGAAGATATGGGAATGAGAAAGTTTGAATGAAAGATGAAACCACAAGAGGAGATGGCTCACAAACTGTGAAAATGAGATGAACAGTGGGCTCAGAACTCACCCGTGGGGAACGCCAATCTCTGTGAAGAGCAGGAAGAAGAAAGGATCCCATGAAGATGGAAGAGAAAGTACTGGCAAGTGTATAATGAGAATAAGAACCGAAGGGGAGGCAGTTTCAAGGAGACAGTGATTAATCCTCTTATGTGGTATAAAGAAATCCAGCAGGATGACGACTGAAATTTTTCGTTGAATTTGGTGATTCGAAATGCCCAGTGATAACTTTTAGTAGTGAAGAAATCGGTAAGAAGGAGAGATTGTAATGGGCTGGGAAATGCTGCGTGGAGAGGACAGGGATAAAGTAGAAACAGATACTTCCCCCTTGAGAAGTGTAGAAACGTGCTCAGTACCACAAGCCAGAGTTTGAGGTCAAGGTGGACAGAATGGAAACCTCAGGCCAGGTCCTGCCACTGCTTAACAGCAGGACAGAACCAGGTCCCTCTATCCTGAGTCCAGCTCTCTGTCCTTTACATGGCCACGGTCACCAAAGGACCTCACAAATGGGTGCAGCCTTTCACCACCGTTTCTAAGTTTCTGACAATCTAGATGAGTGGCTGAGAGGAATTGTCCTAGCAATTAAAACATACTCAAAAGGTTCCAAGAGGTAGAATGTTTGGGTGATTGACTTCAATGGGGCCGAGCAGAGCATAACAAATTAATAATACAATACTCTATAAAATCCAGTGTTTTCAGACTTGCAGGAAGGATTTCATGGGACCAACCAGTGTTAGTAGGTAAAATTGAATGGAGGTATTTTAAAACAGTACCTGCAGCCCACGTAAGTCTGCCATGTGATTTTTTTTTTTAATCACATATTTAAGTGCTTGGTTAAACAAACAAAACACTAAGGGGTGCAAAGTTTCTGATGCTTCTTGGGGGCCACAGAGTTCTTCTCATCACAGTGGTCCTAAATAAAGGAAAGACTCGTTCTCACGACACGTTCCGGGGATGTAGAGAAGCTGTTGCAGCTCTAGCTTCGTGGGGAGTAGAAAGAGATAAAGCTGGCCATAGAGGCCAGAACCAGATACCGAAGGGTTGTATGCATCATGCTAAGGAGTCTGGATTTTATCTTGTAGGTTAGCAGAGAGCTATTAAAGACTTTTAACTAAGGGATTATCGTGATCAGATTTCTATTTTCTGGCAGCTACAGTGTGGAGAACTGAAGGAGGGCAGAGACTAGAGGCAACGAGTCCTGTCAGTAAGTCCTGTTTATTCTCTTCCTTTCCCTCCCTTCAGTTCTTTCCAGGGGCTACTTCACTGGTCTGGGTTTTCATTCCTCAACACACTGACCACGTATGCATGTTGTGCTCGTGTGCAGGTACACACACACACACACACACACACACACACACACACACACACACAGCATGGTTTCTAGTCTGATCCTTCCTAGGTAGAGTCATGACTTCCTGTTATATCCAGGTACCCAGAGTCTTATCAAGGAACACAAGGATAGATTAGATAAATGAAGGACTCCTTATCTGTTGGGAAGACAGGGGAAGGTCCATGGGATTTGGTCAAAGAATGGAAATGGGACCATGTGGATGTATGGAGATTATAGTCAAGCTGCTTAGATGAATTTAATGTAAAATCTTTCTCTTTTCTATACATTTACAGTGTGTTTCTCATGGAATGCATTGAAAGTTAGGCAGAATTCTAAAAGGCAGTTAGATAAAGGAATTAAAGAAGAAGGAATTAAAAATGTATGTACACACCATCGACCTTGTACAAGAAGGCTTGCGAGAAGAATCTGGCACTCTAATCGCCACTAATTAGCTGCGGAAGAGATGGCTAAGGAGAATGGAAGCTCAGGTCCCCTGGATGAAAAGAAAAGAATAAATGCTAAAATGCAATAAAATATCTGCAAATGATGATTCAAAAGCAAGCAGATTTAAGGGGAGGAGTAATAGAAACTGTCTGTGTGTCTGGTTTTAATGGTGGGGGTGTTTCTTGGTGGGTACTTGCAGGAGAAGTAATTACAGACAGTCCGTGTTAATAGCTGTAAGTCTTGGAAGGAAGAGAACAATGTAGCCTACGCGGTCTGTACTTAAAGGAAATTCTGACAAATACCTATGTGGTCTTTAATGTTGAGAGCATGGTCTTTGGAACGTTTTTGTTTTGTTTTGTTTTTACTCCTTGGAAAACAAAGTAATGTCCGTGGCTTTTTTTGTTTTCCTCATGTTTAAACATAGGAGAGAAGTAGAGATGCTCTTATCTAAACAGCGAGATGGAAAGAAGGCAGGACCATTTCATTGGTCACCGAGATCGAATTGAATATTGATCTCAGTTATCGAATCACTGAGGTCGTCTTGAATATTGCCCATTTGAAATGTGACGATTAACCACAGCGATCAGCTCTGATTTCAGAGGGAAACTATTGCTCGTGCTCATGCTGGTTTGGCTGTCTGTGAGAATAATGAGGTACTGAACCAGTTGGCATGGACAGCTCTCTTTGCACGCCTGGGAGAAGGCACAGGGTCCACCTCTTACCCAGGTGACATCTGTGAGGCAGTGAGTACCCCAGCTGTACAGGGGAAGCGTGAGATCACAAAAGAGATTTGCCAACCCTGAAGCTGCTGATGGGCCTTGAGGTCAGCAGGTTGATGGAGACGAGAAAGCAAGAGTGAGCTAAATGACGCGTAGTGCTACAAGTGGAAGGTACCTCTTTCACTCCTCAAATACTGAAAGCTGGATGAGCTTCGTTTTGTGGAGTCAGAGCCTGATAACTCTCCTGTTCCCATAATGTAGAGGCACCCATACTAATAGGGGTGGCTTCCAAGAAATTTAGAAATTTAGAGCTGCTTCTACCCTGTAACCTCAAGACTTGAGAGAAGACGGGAATAAGCTGCTGGCTTTCAGAGTGCCAGATCTTTAAGCCTGACACATTTCTTACTTCCTTCCGTTCCTTGTAAGGCCAGGACACTTAGTCTTCCAAAGTGTCTGCTCTAATTAAATGCAGGTCTAGTATGCCAAAAATGTTTTGAATGTAAAAGATTAACGAGGGAGAAAACTTTTGTGAAAGAAGGAAATTGAGACAGCGGAGGCCCTTCCTCGTTGGCGTGGTTTGAAGGGGGAGGTAATCTTGAGGTCTAAGAACAAGAGCGATGCAATTTTTTTTTTTTTTTTTTTAAAGAGACACTTGGCTCCAATGGGAAAGAATGAACAAAATATTTCAGGAACTAAGGCAGCAGCCACCCAGGAAGGCTCGCCATGATCCTGGGTGACAGATGAGTGCTAAATGGGCTGTCTGAGTAAATGGGGGCAAGATTAAGCCGTTCTACATGTGCTTCTCCTGGTCTTGTTAGCTCTTGTTTTGTTTTCGAGCTCACCATAAGGGGAACCCACTGACCATTCTGACCTTTCCTTCCAGATTTGGCTTTTAGAGGAATAAATCAGGATTAGCACCGCCATTAAGCTTCAGACATGGTGTCTTTAAGACACAAGTAAGATCATTACTGGCAGTTTTAGCTCTTGGGACGAGGTTGCATTGCTAATTTGGAACAGTAAGAATTAATCAGTAGAAGAAACTTGACGTTCCTGTGGGCAATACCAATCTTCCCAAATATTTTGACTCTAACTTGTTCTCTCAGCTGGGTGGTGGGGAGGTCAGAAAGGAGACAAAGATTTGTGTTTTGGTCACTTGCCAGCCCTTCGATGTCAGCTAACCTTTTGAGAAGTAGAAGATTTTTTTTTTTTTTTAATAAAAACATTTAGCAGTGGTCAGACTGATGAATATATTTGGAGACCCTGTAATGATGTAATAATGGCAACAATGTTATTTTTACAGCATTAGAAGAAAGGAGGACAACTACCAGCTGCCAAACTCATTGGTCACATTGATCCCTAATAAATCCTGGGTGAGCCTGCCCAATATTAGTCATAGGAGTTAATCTTGTGAATCTGTTAGGACTTAAGATACATTACTTTCAGTTGGGAGGGTAAGAGAAAATGTTCTGGCAGTTGGTAAGAGAAAGGATAATTTAGTACACTTTCTTAATGTTTTGAAAAGCTGTACTGAGGCAACATTTGGTTTTTTGGATGACTATCTTGTTTTCTCAAGAGAAAAATGGCAATTTCTCATCAGAGAAAGATTGGGGCAGTACACCTAAAAGAAGAGAAATCGTGTAGTCTTTCAGGTTTCTGGTCTGGGTTTAAAAGACTTTAAAAATACCCAACCACACATTTCTACATACACTGAATTTACATTTACTGAAGGCTGATAAAGCTGCAAGACTTCCAATGAAGATACCTTTCCTTTTCTAATATATTTTCAGGCAGTGCCCCCCACAACTCTAGTAGCAGTAGGTATGATTAATATCCCTATTTTACAGAGGAGCAAACTGCCATGTACTGCAATCCAACAACTTAATACGGCCAACAAGACCACATTGTGAAACTGGGATTGTGTCTGAGGGCTATAACGCTCCAGAACCCAAGATCCCAAATGTGAGGTGAAGCTATGGGGTATTCCACCCCTTTGAAGGTAGGACACTTGGTGATCAGCAGCATAGTTGCAGTGGGACAGATCTGGGTTCTTCCACTGACCAGCTATGTGAATCGATCAGGCTCTGAGCCTTGTCTCTGAAATGGAGGTCCTGGTTGTTCCAAAGAATGCTTGTCATGATTACATTGTGTAACGTAAAAGCAATGACCGGTATACCTTAAGTGCTTAGCAAAGAGTAATTGTGTTTTGAATGACAATTATTGGAATCCATTTATTAGTTTTACTTATTTTTGACCAGTGATGCCCACGCTTGGGCCCCACTCTCGACCAATAGGTCAGCCATCATTTCTGGGAGGAGACCTTAGAATATGAATTGTCATCCACCATCCTTTGTGAGTCTTAGGATCAGACTTGTTTGGGACATAACGCTTTTGGGTTATTGGTTCTTTTTCTCTACCCCAAACTAACCAATTACTTAAGTTATTTTTAAAGGCCACCTCATGCCACTGCTCTCCCTAGACAGTCCTGTACAAACCACTCTTTATTTTCTCCTTGATCTGTAAAGATTAGTGATGCTGTACCAGTACGTAGGATAAGTTTCAGCTCTGGTTCTCTCTGGCACTGAATTATAATTGGTTCAAAGCACACATCTAGGGGAAAGATTGCCTAAGTCCTTCACAACGAAATTGCTTTTCTTAAACAGAAGTGCTGAGACGCAGAAAGTAAAGCCTCTACAGAGGCTCCTCCAATCATCCGTCAATCTTTTAAAAGTCAATTCAGAATTTACCTGTTCCAGAAATTGGCACTAATTGTGCTTATTTCAACTACTTCCACATCACTCCCCAGAATTTCAATGGGGAGTCTATAAAAACAATTGGCTCTTGGTTACATGACAAAGGTTCTTAATAGCAGTTTAGTATCTCTCTTCAACTTGACTGTATAGACCTTGGAGGCAGAGACCATGTCTGCCACCTATTAAATGTGCATGAAGGATACAAGAGAAATAGAAGATTTGGTCCCTGCCTCAAGGACCATGCCATCCAGATGGAGAGAGATGCTGATCTGCAATTATTAAACCACATTTTCCACGTAACTAGATGCAAATTGTCATGCTCTGAATATTCCATGAACTCAACCGGTGAAAAAAATACTATCTTCAGGCTTGTCAACAGCTTCCTGAAGAGACTCACGTCTGAGTTTCATATAACTTGAAACTCATGCGTTTGCTCTTTTGGAGGGCAAAGCCACAAATGTTTGGAGAAAATCAAAATGATATTTTCTCTTAGGTAACATCTCTGTCTAGAACTGGTTCTCAGAGTCTGTTTTTCCTAGTACACGAAAGTATAATGCTTTTGCCTAGCATTTTTCAACCGTAGCTTATGATTTATTACAAGGTCAGAAAATTTATTTAGAGGCCATGACCATCATTGCAAAA
This sequence comes from Rhinolophus ferrumequinum, assembly GCF_004115265.2. NCBI lineage: Eukaryota > Metazoa > Chordata > Mammalia > Chiroptera > Rhinolophidae > Rhinolophus > Rhinolophus ferrumequinum. The sequence goes on along the minus strand of NC_046297.1, from coordinate 6,858,001 downwards.
ACATGAAATAGAATAGAAAACATCAGAGACTGTACACTTAATAGAAAACTGAGTTTATGAAAACTTTTGTTTTCTGGATACGTACAAGGTCACACTGGAAACTGTACTTCTTACTATGACTTGTAGTTAACAAGGGTTTGAGGAACAATGCCTCTAGCCGGCACCCAAAAAACTGAACAGATAGCCTTAGTAAGAGTCTAAAATAGCTTGAGGCTTGCGACGTGTTTTCCCATTGAAGAGAATTACTTTATGTTGCGGTAATACTGAGTCAAGATCAAAATTAATCACAGAGAACAAAATGTCAGTCACGGTACTGACAAAACTATACTGAACACGTGGCTTCGATGGATGGCCACAGTGAGCTTTTCTGAATACTTCACGTGAGAAGTGCTCGGGGAACACCCTGCCTGGTTGATGTAGAGCTAGAAAACTACAGATCTCATGGGAGTCAGCACTGCTCCAATAAGCCTATTTCATGGCAAACTCTCTGGACTGGGGTTTCCAAAATGGAAAGAACTCAGAAGTGTTTCTTCCCCCAGATTTACTAGTAAGGTATTCCTCAATGCTTCTCCAAAGGAACAGATTCAGAGAGAAGCCCAGGTAAGTGGTCTAGACTAGGGAGGGCAATGAGGAATAGAGGTCTAGAGTAATATTCTAGTAGAAGACCCCTCATGGAAACATGAAGTCCTGGAAGTATGAAGGCTATGAATTCCCTTCTGCACACTCTCTTCCCCAACTTACCTGCCCTGGCTGGGAGTTACATGGTCACCTGGGGTGTGGCAAAGCCATTGGGAAAAGTAAACAATTGCTTATTGGTTAGACTCACACCCATCTTAAGAGACTACACTACAATGAACTGCCACATGGTTATAGTGAGCAAGGCCACTATAGGACACCCCTGTAGGAGCCTCCTGACCCTAGAAACTTAGTACACAGAGAGAACAGACCAGACCATCGACTTCCATGGGCAGGCAGCTTCAAAAGTAGAATATGGAACTACCTCGTGTTCTTCTTCTAACTTGCCAGTCAGGAAATCCCATGAGATTGCTGGTCAAGATGGTGGAGTTGATGAATGCGGTGCTCACCTCCTCTCATGACCACATCAAAATCATAACTAAACTACAAAACAAGCACTATTGAGAATCACCTGAAGTCTAGGTGAACCGAAGCTGTACAGCTACAGACATAGAGAAGAAGCCACCTTGAAATTGATAGGAGGGGTGGAGATGTAAAACAGGCTTATCCCACAATTGCGTGTGACCATTAAAATTTGGGAGGGATATCTTTGCTGTGGACATACATCCCCTGGAGGAGGGAGGGAGGGGTCCCAACCCTGTACCAGGCTCCCCAGCACGGTTTCAGTGCTGGGAAAAGAAGTCCCCATAACTTCTAGCCCTCTTAAAGGGCCCACACAAGGACTTACTTGCTGAAGGGTTCACTCACTCTGAGCTCCAGTGCTGGGGCAGCAGCTCCCAAAGCACCTGGGGCATATGGAAAGGGACTGAATTGTCTGTCCTCAGGGTGAGGGCTGAGGGGCAGCTTTTCTCTAGATGGAGCAGCTGGCATAAGCCATTCTTTCTTTATTGAGCCCTCCTGCTCCCTGCATGCAGATGCAGGTGGATGCCATATCTGAGTCTCCATCAAACTGGCTATCACCTTTTGTCTGCCTTGCCCTAGTGATTCCCTGAGATGACACCTCACCCAACTTTCTGGCATATCCAGTGACTTTTCAGTATAAATAGCCTGCCTTGGCTTGTGCTGTAAAAGTTCACAAAACCCAAACAATCAGCATCTGGCTTCGGCATGTCCCATATCCCTGGCTGGGCAGCCCTAAGCCCAGCAGTGGCAACAGTTGGCCTCGGTTCACAGATTGGCTTCTCAAGGCATTTCTAAGCCTAGTGCAGGTGGTGGCCATCTTCAGATTGTTTCATGGCACATACCAGGTGTCCCAGGGCAGAGCACAGGCTGCAGCTAAACTTGTCTTGCAGTGGGTTCTTTCCCAAGATGGCACACCTGGTGGCTAGCTTTGTATCAAGCCACAGTATCACTCGGCCACCTCCAAGAATGACACACCAAAAGGGCAGACTGGCATGTACCAGAGCCTTGCTAAAGTGAACCCTGCTTTGTAGGGTCAACCCCTGCATAACAGCTCCTCCCCGGTAGGCAGAGCCAGTCCTCCCAACCAATGAGCCTGAGGGTCAGTCCGTCCCACTTTTGTGCAAATAGCAACCAAGGCCCAACTACAATAGAAGAGCACATGCAACCCACACAAGTGACACACCTGGAGTATCTGGCTCTGGTGACAGGGAGAATACACCATCGGGTTCCACAGGACACCTAATACATGAGGCCATTCTACTAAGATCAGGAGACATAACAACCCTATATAGAAATAAACAAAGAGAGGTAGTCAGAATGGGGAGACAAAGAAACATGTCCCCAGTAAAAGAACAGAAAAATGCTTCAGAAAAAGAACTAAACAAAATGGAGACAAGCAATCTACCAGACACAGAGTTCCAAACACTGGTTATGAGGACGCTCAGTGATCTCAGGGAGAACTTCAACAAAGAGGTAGGAAATATAAAAATGGAAATAGAAACATTAAAAAGAACAGTTAGACATAAAGAATACAGTAACTAAAATGAAGACTACATTACAGGGAATCAACAGTAGATTAAATGAAGCCAAGGATTGAATTGGCAATTTAGAAGATAAGGTAGCAGAAAACACCCAATCAGAACAGCAAAAAGAAAAAGGAATCCAAAAAAATGAGGAGAGTTAATGGGCCTCTGGGACAACATCAAGCATACAAACACTCACATTATAGGGGTACCAGAAAAAGAAGAGAGAGAGCAAGGAATTGAAAACCTGTTTGAAGAAATGATTATAGAAAACTTCCCTAACCTGGCAAAGTAGATATACAAGCCCAGGAGGCATACAGAGTCCCAAACAAGACAAACCCAAAGAGGCCTACACAAAGACACATCATAATCAAAATGCCAAAGATTAAAAACAAAGAGAGAATTGTAAAAGCAGCAAGAGAAAAGCAGTTAGTTACCTACGAGGGAGCTCCCATAAGACTGTCAGCTGATTTCTCAACAGAAACTTTGTAGGTCAGAAGGGATTGGCACAAAATGTTCAAAGCAATGAAAAGAAAGGACCTACAACAAAGATTATTCTACCCAGCAAAGCTATCATTTAGAATTGAAGGACAGATAAAGAGCTTCCCAGACAAGAAAAATCTAAAGGATTTCATCACCACCAAATCAGGATTACAAAAAATGTTAAAGGGACTTCTTTAAGATGAAGAAAAAAAATGAAGAATGTCAAAAATATGAATAATAAAATGGCAATAACTACATATCTATCAACAATTACTTTAAGTGTAAATGAATTAAATGCTCCAATCAAAAGATAGAGTGGCTGATGGATAAGAAAACAAGACACTTACATATGCTGCCTACAAGAGACTCACTTCAGATCGAAAGGCACACACAAACTGAAAGTAAAGGGATGGGAAAAATATATTTCATGAAAACGGAAACAAACAAACAAAAAAAGAATAGCTGAGGTAGCAATACTTATACCGGACAAAATAGATTTTAAAATAAAGGCTATAACAAGAGACAAAGAAGGACCCAGTAATCCAACTTCTGGGTATTTATCTGAAGAAACCCAAAACGTGACTTCGAGGGGACATGTGCATCCATATTGTTCATTGCAGCATTGTTTACAATGGCCAAGATGTGGAGGCAGCCTGGGTGTCCTAGATGGATGAAAGCATAAAGCGGAGGTAGTGCATATATACAATGGAATATTGCTCAGCCATGGAAGGGAATGGGTTCTTGCCATCTGCAGTGGTATGGATGGACCTGGAGGGTATTGTGCTGAGTGGGGTATGTCAGGAAAAGAAAAGCAGATGCAAGATTTCGGTTATATGTGGAATCTAAAGGCAAAATAAACAACAAGACAGAAACAATCTCATAGATACAGAGAACATTTTGACAGTTGCTAGATGTAAGGAGGGTTTAGGGGATGGGTGAAAAAGTGGAAGGGATTCAGAAGTTCAAATTGGGTTGTTACAATGTAGTCATGGGGATGCAGGGCATAGCATAAGAAATACGAGTTCTGACGATTAAATTCGAGAACTAGTTGCAACAATGTTGCTAATCGTTTTTTGATATCAGAGGGATTATTCATTATGAATTTGTACCAACTGGACAAACAATTAACCAAGTTTACTATTTGGAAGTGCTGAAAAGGCTGCGTGAAAAAGTCAGACAACCTGAAATGATAGCCAGCAATTCATGGCTCTTGCATCCCGACAATGCACCAGCTCACACGGCACTGTCTGTGAGGGAGTTTTTAGCCAGTAAACAAATAACTGTATTGGAACACCCTCCCTACTCACCTGATCTGGCCCCCAATGACTTCTTTCTTTACCTGAAGATAAAGGAAATATTGAAAGGAAGACATTTTGATGACATTCAGTACATCAAGGGTAATATGACGACAGCTCTGATGGCTATTCTAGGAAAGAGTTCCAAAATTGCTTTGAAGGGTGGACTAGGCACTGGCATCGGTGCATAGCTTCCCAAGGGGAGTCCTTCGAAGGTGACTGTAGTGATATTCAGCAATGAGGTATGTAGCACTTTTTCTAGCATGAGTTCGTGAACTTAATTGTCCAAGCTCATATAGTCAATAATATTATAGTAACTGTGTATGGTGTCAGATGGCTACTAGATTTATCAGGGTGATAGATGGGAGGGGGCAGGGTGAAAAAGGCGAGGGGATGAAAAACTACAAATTGCAAGTTACAAAATAACCATGAGGATGTAAAGTACAGCATCGGGAAGATAGTGGAAGATATGGTAATAACTATACATAATGGCAGGTGGGTACTAGTCAGGGGGATCCCTTGCTAAATTATATAAATGTCTAACCGCTATGCTATATGCCTGAAACTAATATAAAATAATAGTGAGTGTCAAAATAAATAAATAACGTGCAAAAAAAAAGAACACAAGAAAATCCCATGAGAAAAGGTAAGTCCACAAAGGACTGGGAAAAGCCACAGGCATGAGTCTATTAGAAGTTCCTTCTTGGGAACATGAGGCCAGGTCCACACTTTCGACTTGGCTGTGAAAGGATTCCTTAGTATTACAGGACTAAGAAGCTGGGTAGGGAATTCCTCACAAGACCCCCAGGACTTTTTAAATATTCTGCTCTAGTTAGTCAATGCAGATGATGTGGCAGAAGATAGATTAACCATTTGTTCAACGTGGCGATATTTGCCACATGGACAGCCAATGACATTGAGCAGATGTGGACTTCACTGCTGGCCCATCTGTAAAGACTTTTATCTCTCTTTACAAACTACCGAATTTTAAATTCAGGTTCGAAAATAGATCTGGGGGATTTTTAAAAACAGTTTTTCCAGCACGTTTTGGTAAGAATTCAATTCACGTGTCACATTTTTTGAACTTTTTCTTGACAGCGTTTTGGAAACTGTAAGATATTATACAGAAGTATGATAGTGTTTTCTGTAAGTGTAGAGTTTTGTACAACAGTTTTTTCCCTAATAAATTGTATCTGTTTCCAAAGGCAGGTGAATGGGCACATAGCTTTGGAGTGTCTCATCTGCTTCTGAAGTTTCCACTGTCCTGGTAAGAGATTAAACATGGTGTGTGTGTGTGTGTGTGTGTGTATATATATACACACACACACACACACACATATGTATATATATACATACACACACATATATGTTACATATATATACTATATATATTGAGAGTAATACATATATGCATACATATATATTAGTTTCTCTATCTATCTATCTATCTATTTACCTATCTATCTATCATCTTTCTATCTATCATCTATCTGTATAGACTAAGAGACTGGGTGGGCAATTGTTCGCCAAACAATTGCATATATATAACGTGCAACCATTAGAGTTATACACAAGCTGATTCCAAAATAGTTTCCACTTATATACGACTGGTAGAGTCACTTATATGTAACTGGTAGGATCTCATGCGACTGGTGTCTCCCTTGTTTGTTAAAGAAACTTCTCTTCATTCAGACTGTAACATGAATTACACGGGCCCGTTGGGGACCTCAAATACTAATTGTGACTAATGTCCAGTGAAAGCTCTTCCCACACCATTTCTTTCTTCTCTATGGGAAAATATTTGAAAATGTACATAAACATTCCTACCAAGGAGGACTCAATCCCAACAATACATTGTCAGAGCTTTACAATTTACCTTCTCATGTCCAAACATCATGTTTAATTTAATTTGGACCATACAATTATTCTTCTATAAATAAAAATACCTTTAACCTGAAGATTTCCGTTAAGTGAAATATTAGGTAAATAAAATGGATCCAAAATCTCTTAATCATCTTTATGTGTCAAGACCAGGTTATTTTTATTCTTGGGGACTTTAATATACAACAAGGCACAAGATAATTTTGTTTAAAGGCGCTGGGGTCTGCTCACAGGTACATATAAGTTCCAAATGAAAATGTCTTAAAAAAAAAAATCCTTTGGATTCCCTGTTGTTATCAAAATAATCTCAGAGGTATTTGTAAATGAAAGAGAGAGAAAGAGAAACAGAGAGAGAGAGAGAGAGAGAGAGAGAGAGAGAGAGACTATAACAGAGTTTTCATTTTTAAGTGGTTAGCAAGTTAGAGGTGCTACTCCCTAAACACCCCAGGGAACCCTCTCTCCCCTATGTAAGAGAGTTTGCAAAATAGCTCCTGTAGAAATACCACCCGTCATACTCTAACCGGCCCCTGCCTTCCTCTCACCTGCATGTGACGTGTTGACTGCTGCTTCTATGCTCTTCTACGTGACCCCCGTTGGAGTAAATTCTCCTCAGGGTCCTGTTAGCAGGCTCAGGACAAGACACTGCTATGACAGGTACAATACAGGAATCATGGAGACCCCGTGTAAATAATTAAAGTTGTAATTCAAGCCCAGGTTCCCAGTGACATCATTTATCAATGTCACTAGAAACCTTCAATGAAATTACAGCTTGATGTGTAGAATTTAGATGTACATCGTTCATTGCGATACATGAAGAGTGTTTCTATTAAATGTTAACTCCTAGGTACATTAACCTCAAGGGGCAGGTCTTAATTCAGATCACTGAATTAAGTTCTCTTTTCTCCTCCTGCCAAACCAAACCCACAGGTTGCTTGCATTTTAGATTCAGTGACTATAACCGTAGTTTAAAAATGATTGTCCTCCTTTTGGAGGGCAGTTCAGGAAACAAAAAGCAAGGTTAGAAAGGTAAAGAGACCAACTGTTGGGTAAGTATGAGATAGTGAACAGAAAAATAAAAACAGACGTTAGGCTCCCAAGTTTTTACCGAGGTTGATACATCTGAGATGTCCATTCATACAGTGTCTCAGTAGAACTTGATCTTGGGAAAATGCAAAAGCCATCCATGCTTTTTAAATCTATATTCCTCTTTCTTTCCCCTTTGACTTCCAACAGAAGAGGATCCTAAGTATATCTCATGCAGGGATAAACAACATGTTTAGGGGGATTTAATAGGATGACAGCAAATTAGTGTGACATATATATATTACTGTCTCAAAATGTCTGGGGGATATTTTAATAGCAAGAGATTTAAAAGTATATATATCCTTTGCTCCTCAGAAATTCTACTTCTAGAGATCTACCCCAAAGCCAAGTTGCACAAAGTGTTAGCGACTGCAACATTTAAAAAATTGGGACAGACATTAACGGCTGACAATAAGAAGTTGGTTCTTTGACGTTATGGTAAATCCATCCAGAGAATAATTTGCAGACCTCAATGACTGTGCCATCAATACAGAAAAATATCTAATGACATGAGAAAGTCGTTGTAATGTTCTACATGATGAAAAGCAGGTTAAAAACTGCTTTCACAGTATGATCTTATCTTAGCCTGTTTGGGCTGCTATAACAAAGTACCACAGACTGGAGGGTTACATAAACAGACATTTATTTCTCACAGTTCTGGATGCTGGAAAGTCTAAGATCAGAGCTCCGGATGATTCAATGTCTGATGAGGACCTATTGCCTTGTTCACAGACGGTTGTCTCACTATGTCCCCCACATGTCTGAAGGATGAGAGAGCTCCCTGAGGTCTCTTTTATAAGGGCACTAATTTCATGCATCAGGGTTCCACCCTCGTGACCTAATCTCCTCCAAAAGGCCCCCCTCCAAATACTGTCACATGGGAATTTGGCGGGATGGGGAAACACAAACAGATTTCAATTTTGCAAAAGAAGCTATGTATATACTTAATATAAAATGTTATATTCATAGAAAGGACTTTGGGAAAAATTGTCTTTAAGTTTAGAGTTTATGAGTAATTATACGCTAGCAATAATAATTTACTGAACAATGTTCTCTGAGCCAAGTACTCTCTAAGTGCTCACGTGTACTATTTAATGTAATTAAAGTCTCACGACAACCAGGGACAGAGGTATTGTTGTCCCGCATAGGAAATGAAGGAATTGAAGTACACAGAAATTAAGAGGTTCGACCCAACTGACAATGGCAGATCTGGGGTTGAACCTTGGCAGACTCGGCAGAGAACACATTTTTAATTACTACCTTATAACAACATCCCAATTTTTATTGATTTATATTTTATATCTTTGTCCAAATATTCTGGAGTGAACATGGTTTATTTCATAACCAGGAAAATGATTGAAGAAACCTTACTTTGAAATCATATTAGATATTGTAAGGGAAAGGAAGAAAGTTAAGTAGTGTAGAATTATATTTCCCTTTCAAGAAATAGATGTTCTGAAACTAAATTGATGGATTAGAGTTTCCTTAAATTTTCGTATGGGATACAATAAAACCATGTAACTGGTGAAATAACAAATGACATCCTGATATTTTTTATTTTTGTATATGTGGATGATCAACCTACCCAAGAAATGTGATATTTCCATAATATGACCGTGTCTGTGCTCGGTTCCAATCTTTCCTCTTCATTTCTCCTTCCTAAAGGAGCCTACGTAAAACATCTCACGTAGACATATGGCCACTTGTAGAGTACAGAAAACGATACCACTGTGGAATGAAGCCTATCGTCCTTTCAAAAAGAACCGGTCACAATTTGGTTTGTTGGAGCAATCTGTCCCTTGTTACTGATTTATATTGCTCTGTGGGACTGTGTTAGAAAAACATTATTATTATTAGCAGTAATACTTGGCAGCCATTCAGCACATTGCATCAAAGACTCCACGCGCTTAGCCATCAATCAAAGTTGCCTTGGTGTGCTCCGGGGAGGAGGGGGCATTATTTCTGTTTGGAACAGAGGTTAAGTGAGTTGCCCAGGGCCTTGAAGCCAGTGAGATTCAAAACTGGGAATTAAACCCTGGAGACGTGATACCCAGCATCCCCTTCTCCCCGCTGGAGCACATTCCCTCTGCTCTCTGAAAGATGGAGGGATAAATAAAGCATCTGATAGAAACACGTCCTGCTCCCAGCATGTGTTCTTCTGTTCAAGCTCTTCTGGCATTACATTGAAAAAGCACAGTCCTTTCTTTCAGAACTTGAGCTGGTAGCCTTCCGTGTTGGTACTTGTTCCATTTATTCTTTCACCAAATATTTATTGAGTGCTACACTATAACAATTCAGTTGTAGAGAGAGCTGTGGCCTGCAGGGAGTTTTCAGTCTAGTAGGAAAAACTAACAAACAGACCATGGTTAACACTCAGTGACGGGGCTGACTGTATCACGGTCCACAGGTAAAATTTATATCTTCTTCTTTAGCCATACATTATAGATTTTAACGATGTAACAGCTGTGTCACAGCAATCTAATGCCATATACAGTATGTACATATACATCAAAATCAGATTTGGTCCTTTAATTTTAAGTAAAGTATACATGGTGCGGATCATGCTGTATCTGTTTTTAGAAGTTGGTAGATGATAGTTACTAAGAGATTTTAGAAATATTTCGCCCCTGAAGGGCAAAATTATTTTTTTTAATTTACTTGTGCTGTCATAAAAATAATTATGAGATTCAAGATTTGTTGTTGGATTTGCGTTCCATACCTCCTCTCAGAAGAAGTGGTAGCAGGTGGTATTCCTGATGGCTAATCCACACTTGTTTACTGTGGCCTCTGTGTGCCAGCTCTAAGCTCTGTGCAGCGTTGTGTACAAGAGACTAATAATTAGACACTGCCCTTCAGAGGGTTATAGCTATTAAGGAACAAGTTGATGGACTATGTGGAAATTTCTTCAAAGGAATTGTGTTTCAGAATTTCTCACCTAAGTCCTAAATTCTCTAAAGAAGTATAATTCCACTGAATACTAAGAATAAGGAGATTCCCTGTCACCATCTGAGGCAGGCCATCTTGTTCTTACTACTTACAACCAATGGGAAATTTTGAACAGTATGGAGTTATACACAGAAGCAGAAACTCCCAAGTGACAGTTTCAAATCTGTGGTAGTGTTTTATTTAATCTCTCTAAGCCCTGTTTAAGCTATCTCCGAGGACATTCATGAAACAATGAAAGAGAAAGTCTTGAAATAAACCTACACGTATAGGGTCAATTAATTTTGATGCAGGCATCCATTTCAGAGGGGCAGGTATAGACTTTAAAAACAATGGCACTGGAACAATTGGTTATCCATACAAAAAAAATGAACTGTGATCTACATCTCATATTTTATGTCACAATTAATTAGAAATGGCGCCTATCTACCTTTTAGCTAAAACTATAAAACATAGAAATAAACATAGGAGATAATCTTTGCAGCCTTGGGACTGGCAAAGATTTCTTATGCATTAACCACCAAAAAAAAAAAAAAAAAAGGAAAAAACGTGATAAATTTGATGTCATTAAAATAAAAACTTGTATTCTTCAGAAGACACCATTGAGAAAATTAAAAGATAACACACAGACTGGTGGAAAATTCCAGCAACACACACCTGATAAAGGCCATGTAACAGGAATATATAAAGAACCTTACAACTCAATAAAAGAAAGAAACCATCCAACACAAAATAGGCAAAATATTTGTACACACAAAAATCACAAAAAAAAAGAAACTGTGGTACATTTATACAATGGAGTACTATGCAGCCATAAAGAAGAAAGAAATCTTACCATTTGCAACAACATGGATGGATCTAGAGAACATTATGTTAAGTGAAATAAGTCAGACAGAGAAAGATAAGTACCATATGATCTCACTTATTTGCGGATTCTAAAGAAAAGAATAAGTGAATGAACTAATCAGAAACAGTTTGGGAGACAATGAGGAAAAACTGAGGGTTGCTAGATGGGCGGGGGGGGGTGGGGGGGGGGGGGGAGGGTGAGGGGATTGGAGGGCAGTCGGTGACCACAGGATGGCCACGGGGTTTGAAAATTAATCTGGGGAACGTAATTTGGTGGTTACCAGAGGGTAAGGGGGTTGGGGGGTGGGGGATGAGGGTGAGGGGGATCAAATGTATGGTGATGGAAGGGGAGCTGACTCTGGGTGGTGAACACACAGTGTGATTTATGGATGATGTGATACAGAATTGCACAACTGAAATCTATGTAATTCTACTAACAATTGTCACCCCAATAAATTAAAAAAAAAAAAAAATCACAAAAAAAGATATTCAAACGGACAATAAGCACGTAAAAAGATTCTCAACCTCATTACACATTAGGGAAATGGGACACTAAATCTCATAGTGTTTTATTCCCAGTAGGGTGGCTAAAATGCAAAGACTGACAATTCTAAGTGTTGCTCAAGATGGGGAGCAAATGAAACCCTCATAGCTTGCTGTTAAAAGAGCACATTTTAAAACGTTGGTATAACCTCTTTAAAAAATGGTCCGGCCATTTTTGGTAAAGTGAATCATATGCTTACCATAAGAAAAGGCAATTTTAATCCTAGGTGTTAACACAAAAGAAAACATTTCACAAAATCTTACACCCACAAGTGCCTAGTAGGTTGATTCATAATAGCCTCAAACTGGACACACGTCAAATCCATCCACAGATGAATATATGAACTGCTCCTACTCACTCGATGAATGGAACATAACATACACAGTAACATAAAGGAATAAATTCATGCAATCACATGAATGAAGTTTTAAAACATTATACTGAGTGGAAGAAGCCATACAAAAGAGACTGCCTAGTGTATGATTCTATTGATGTGACGTTCCAGAAGCGGCAAAACTAGTTTATGATAGAAACCAGATCAGTTACTTGCCTAGGTCGAGGGGCTGAGATTGACTTCAGATGGGCATGAGGGAACATTATGAATTATTCTGCATCTTCATTGGAGGTGGCTGAAATGTTCTGTATCTTCATCGGGGGGATATTTTCATGGCTATATACATTTGTCAAAATTTATCAAACTGTACATTTAAAATGTTGCCATGCATTGTATTGGATAAGTAATTTATCTGAAGTGCACTGAAAAGATCTGTCACAAATTTAAGCATTCAGGAAATATAAAGTTTTGGAATCAATAACCGAACCTAATTTCTAATGTTAAAATAACACTATCATGCTTCCTGCCGTACGATGAATCTAGATTTAACATAATTCATACTGACTCCTGTCTTCTGTCCTGTTCCTGATCTCAAAGAAGGAAGAAGTGGGCTAAAGTTTTATATTTTTTTGCAGTTGGATATGAGAGAGAAAAAAAAACAGTCTCATGATGACATATGGGACTTTTCATTTCAGCGAAGTGGTTTACACTGAAATTTTCACCACTTTCATTCTTGTGCTTTATTTTCTGACATCACAGATGAACCCCAAACTATGTCATCAAATTTTGTTTAATGTGGCCCCCTCTTTTTTACATGATTGCATCTTATGGACCCCACTGATTGTTCTTTAAAGGATTTTACTAATATTCTCCTTCATCAGTTTAGCGTAAAATTCATCTTAGTCAACTTGGGGCTCCCTTTTTGCCTGGTGTTGTGAATCCTAAATTCGGGGAAGGTTATTTAAATATTGCCAAAGCCTTGGGAAGGGAAACTGCTAGCACCCAGTGAGATGCCCTGGTGCCCTGCTGTCTTTAGTTGTTCTAGTTAGTTGTCACTGCTGCATTGTCCTTACTTTCTGATTGTAAGACTCCTTCCAGGATCACTTCCGGCTGTATCCCTCACTCTTTCCCTGGCACGAGAACTCAGGGGGATGCCTACAGACTTTAGCATGTCCCAAATATTCTTTGGCCACGTTGGGATTATACTTCTACTCTTGCATAAGGCTGAGGGTGTTTTGCGAGGCCATTTTGATTGCATGTTCCAAGACCTATATTGCAAATCAAATACCTACAGTAGCTAGATGGGTAAGCAGACAGCTGAGGTCGGTGGGTAGTGGGGACTGTGAGACCTGGAGAACAACTTGTCTTGTTGGAAGTGGGGGCCATTATTCAGCCGTAGTGAATGGCTTCTGTGTGCAAATATGGACCAATGTTCACAGATCTTCTGGTTTTCAAGAAAGTGGAAATACGGTTTTATGTGAAAAATCCCAAGCGGGCCATACCTAGCCTGTGCATAGCCATATTTATATTCTATTGCTGTTGTAACAAATTGACTCAAATTTAGTGGCTTAAAACAATACAAATTTATTATTTTAGGGTCAGTAGGTCACAGGTATGACATGGACCTCACTGGGCTAAAATCAATGTGACAGGCTGTGTTCCTTTCTGAAGACACCTGGGGAGATTGTTTTCTTGCTTTTTTTTCCAGCTTCAAGAGCTCACCCACATTCCTTGGCTCATGGTCCTTTTCCTCCATCTTCACCGCCAGCAGTGTCTCTGTCATTTTTTTTTTATCTGTTGTCATCACTCTCTGAGCACAGCTGAGAAGGGCCAGCTACTTTGAAGGACTCATGGGATTAGATGGGACCCACGTGGATAACCCAGGATAATCTCTTCTCTCAAGGCCTGTAATTTAAGCACATCTGGAAATTCCCTTTTGCCACGTAAATGATTGTATTACAGATTCTGGGGATTGCGATTTTGTCCATCTTTGGGGGGGCTACCACAGGAGCCACTTCTGAGTCTCTGAAGTCCTTTTACTCTGGGAGTCTTTCTACTCCCTAGAAAAAGGCTAGCGGCATCCTCTGCTTTCGGTTCTCCTGGCTTTACCAAGATGCTGTCACCTTTGTCCAAGTGAAGGTTTGGGGGTGGGGTTTTGCAAAGGCTCGGGGTTCCCTCAGTCCTGTCAGGGGCCTGCCGGTGCTCAGGGAAGCCCCTGGCTTCCTTGCTGACTCTCTCTATCCCAGGAAAGGACCTGGCCTCAGGGAGCAGAGGGACGCTCTTACTCTGGCCTCATCTGAGGGAGCTAAATCCTTAGCAACCTCAGAGCAAGGCTTTAAAACGTTCATTTCCAAGCCACAGTTTGCTTTTGCCTTGAGTCTATGGGTGCTGAAGGGCTGCCTGGCTTGGCTGCCCCAGTGAAGAGAAGGTCGTCAGGCCTTACACTAAACTCCAGAGATGCAAAAGTGAACAGCCAGGATCCTGCCTTCAAGGAATCTACAATCTAGTGGTGGCAGTTTGAAAAATGACAATGAACAGATAATGGAAGTGTGGTCAGGCCACGCCTGTGAGAAACTGTAACGTCTCAGCTTGCTTCACAATGTCAGGCGACGGGTAGAGTTGTTGGGGTCAAGTTCAGGGCGTGATCTTCACCGAGTTCTAAGGTTTGTGGAGCACAGTTGTGAGTAAGAAAACCCCCAGGTTTAAACCTTTTCTAAATAACGTCCCTGGCCCCTTCTCAACCCCATACTCCAGCATCCTCACCTCTGTTTTATTTAGCTTGAAACTCAGCCAGTCGGCTTTCATGTGAGTCCTTAGCTTAGCCAGGCACTGAGTAAGCTCTAAAGCTACGCTGTCAGAAGAGATGAAAAGGAGACAAAGTACAGAGTATCATTAGTGTTCTGATGATATTCCAATATTTGCATTAAGAAACCATAAATATTTTTAATCAGAACTCAGAAATTCCTTGTGTCCGGCCCGATTTTCACAGGAATACCTAAAGAAATTTGGTAGAGGTATTTTACAGAGTCAGTGGGAAAAGATGGATTGATCTTGGCTGGAAAGAAGAGTTGAAATAAAAACTCCAAGCTGACAGAGGTCGTGTATTTCTGGGACTTTTTTTTTTTTTTTGTAGGTGTGCATGAGGCTATAAAATTGGATTTGACTCTTTTTAAAGTGACATCTAAAAAAACGATATGCTTTCTTGTGCAAACTAGAAAGTGTCCTCTTTTCTCTCCTTTAGACGTTGAGTAAAACAAGCAAAACAGAATGTCCAAGTATTCTAGTTAAAATGCACTATGTCAGAGGTTCAGTGTCATTGCTATGATGTTGGAGCAGCATGGTACGTAAGAACAATGGAACTGGAATGAAGCCCTCCAGGCCCATTCTGCTTGACTGGAACCCAGTACTTTACTGAGCCCTCATTTCCCTGATGGACAGCAATATTAGCAGTGGGAAGAAATTTATGGGCATCATTAATTAACGGCAAGTACTGCAAGCTTGGGGTATTCATTATGCCTTTCAAACAAATATGGTGTGAGGACGTTTACCCAGCTGAGATCCACAGAACTCAAAATGGGAATCTAACATGTGCCATTCTGCCTCCATGGAGGGGCAGTTTTACACATTTTCTGAAGCTAAATGGGTGGCAGTTATCACCTGGAATCGTGAACGGAGAGGCCATCGTGAGGGTTTTTGGCTCCCCCCTTCGAGGACTGGTTACTCAGCCAAAGCTCTCCTCGATGCTGGTGGTGCGGGGCCTGTATTAAACACTCCACTCAATCCGTGCTCAGCAAATGAGATTTCTGTTAGAAACAAGACAGAAATGATGTGCTTAAACTCCAGGAGATTACATTAACGTTACCATAAATGGGAAATCAAATTGCCGTTGTCTTTGTGGAGTAAAGAAGAAAAAAAAAATCTGTTTATACCAGACACATCATAAAATTAAGTTACTTCACATAAAATATGAATTACTGGGGTCCCAAGAGAAAACTGTTACATATAGGCATAGACAACGGCAGTTTTGACTACAACAGAGATGAAATAAACTCAGGAACTGCTTGGGCCTTTACGCACGGGTGGAATTGCTAATTAGATCCCGTGTGATGGAGGAGAAGCTTGTTTCAGAGACACCAATAACTTTTTTTTTTGGTGCAGAACATTTGGTGATAAAGGGAAAGAACAAGGGAATGGGGGAGAAGGTTCCAGTAACACCGTTACCGAGCACGGTTTCCCATGGTCTAAGTCCAATTTTGACTTTTTAAATGGCTGCTGCCATGTTAGAAGGGTCAAAGCCTGAGAATTCGACAAGGAAATAGACTAAAAACTGGAGCCTGCAGGTAAACTCTTTGCAGGGTTGCTAGCCCAGAGAGATAGGATGGAAACCAACCAGCAGGAGCCACAAATTCGAAACTGGCCATCAATCTCATATGGGAAGTGTGAGATTCACATTGGGCTGGTAAAGAACAGGTTAGTGGTGACCAGAGGGTAATCAGGGAGCGGGAGGGAGAAGAGGGTAAAGGGATCCAATATATGGTGATGGAAAGAGAACTGACTCTGAGTGATGAACACACAATGCAACATATAGATGAAGCTTTATAGAATTGTACACCTGAGACCTATATCATTTTACCTTGTCACCCCAAGTAAATTTAATAAAACTTTAAAAAAGAGAGATTCTCTAAAGAAGCAAAAAAGAACTAAGAAAATCTATATAAGGAGAACCTCTTTCATTAATTCTCTCAGCTTGTTGAAGAAAATCTTTGGCAGAGAGTAGGCACCCATGGCAAAGGCCTACTGCTGCGGAAAAGCATTGTTGATATTTTCTGCTTTCTTACTGAAAGTGCTAGAACTCTCAGCAGCTTTGCTGAGGTAAAGAGGGTTATGTTCCAAAAAGCAGGTGGGATCAGAGCTTCTAGAATTCCAACACAGTCTCTTCCTTTAGCTTCAGGGAGGTCCTTCAGCCTTTGTCACTCAATTTCACATTTCTGTATAGCTCAGTGGAAAACTCTACAGCCTGCCCTCACAGAATTGCTAAAGGCCTAGGGACACTCATGTGACGTTCAGGGGTCACCTGACACTGGGAGACAGAGCAAGTGTCTGTACACTGCCAAGAGTGACCAGGCAATATTTTAGATGCCCGTCTTAATCCCAGGGGCGTTATCTTCTTGGCCGTGGGCATTTTGCACTCTGTATTCTCGTGTGTTTGCAGAGGCAAGTCTTGAAATGGTATAGCAGTTCCCACCTGAGTTATCAAATGTTGGGAGTCCTTTCTACAGGTGAATATGTCCTGAGTCAGTTATATTTTATTCATATTTTCAGCTGAGTCAGTTATATTTTATTCATATTTTCACTCATTGAAATAAATTTTGAGGACAAACACTATGGTGGGCTGGGTGCTTGATAATGGGATTAAAAAAGAAAACATACTGCCCCATCTTCAAGGAGGTTATCATCTAATGGAAGAAGCAGAGGTAGAAACCAATATTCCCATGCAATATGATCAGGACGCGAAGGGATCACGTGACAGACTTTCCAAGTACCGAGGTCGGGAGTAACGGACTGGATCTCAGGATCACCCAGAATAACTTCCAGTCCTGCAGGCTCCATTCGTAGTAAGTGCCCTACACAGGTGTACAATAGTGATCTTTTATACCGTATTTTTACTGTATCTTTTCTATACATAATAATACTGCTATGGTGTGTATATGTGCATATATACATATGTATGCACATATCTATATCTATCATCTATCATCTATCATCTGTCTGTCTGTCTATCTATCTATCTATCTATCTATCTATCTATCTATCTATCTATCTATCTATCTATCTTGCTATCAGTGCCCAAAAAGAGGTTCCACATGCCTGTTTTTCTCATTCTCCTATGCCTACCTATCTGGCTCAATGTCGTGTGAGATGATCTCTCTCTCTCTATATATATATATCTATTCTCACGTGACATTGAGCCAGGTAGGCAGGCATCACGAGAGTGAGAAAAACAGGCATGTGGGACCTCCTTTGGGGCACTGATAGTCATTAGGTTTATTTCAGACCGGGAGGAGCTATAGCTCTTAAGACCAAGGGTTTTTCTGCCTGGGGTCCGGGGACCAGGTTGGACCATTTTCTTACCCATAGTCTTAACTTCCTTGCCCAATATTTCTTTTGCAAATGTAATTCAGGCCTAGAATAATTAAACGATCTGCTTTTATTCTAGCAGTATCCCCCAAAAGCTTTCTCTCACTTCCCCATAGATTCTTCAGGTCCAGCTACATGAAAATGTTTACTGTTCTTCGACTACACAGATTCACCTGGTCTCCCCCAAAGGCAGATCCACAACTTCCTCTTGGAAGCACGCAGGTCACCCACACCTGCAGGTCTCCCAAACCTGCACAGGTACTCATCAGGTGTGTTCTTCCTCATAGGGTGCTTATTACATTGTATCAACACATATTTATCTTCCCCTCTAACTCGACTGTGGCCAGGACCCGGGTCTGTATCATTCATCTCTGTATCTCTGAACTGAATACCAAACCTCACTCATATTGAAAACTCTATAAATACGCACTTAAAAAAAAAAAAAGAATACTCGTATACTTTAATTTTCTTCATATTAATGATTAAGTGAAAAGTGCTAAGAAAACAAAAGCTTAGTAGAGCCAAACAAGTTGTGTCCTGCTTAAGAGTTTTCTTAATCAGCACCCACTAGGGTCGAATCCTATTTTTATTTCTGTACCAGTTTAAGTACAAAGTTAAGTAAGGAATAAGACCAGACGGAGAATACAATATATTCTCGGGATTTCTTTTAACCTCCCACTAGGAAACTAATAAGCTGAGGCAGGGTCAGTGGTAGTAAGGAAAGAATAAAATATCTTCTGAACAATGGCTCTGCTTAAATATTTCGTTACTAAATGCCACAGCATTTGGGAATTCATTAAAGGGAAGAACACTCTTTTCTATATGTTAACTGCAGTTTCAGCAATAGGAGAGATAATTAAGAGACCCTTTGAACGGAACCCAGCTTTCTCAGCAGCAGACTAATAGCTATAATTTTACTAAAAAGGACTTTTCCTAATAACCTGTAAGCTTTCCTAATCTCTGGTTCAGGCCTGTTTTCCGTCTACGAATAAAAATAGAATAGTTTTAGAATCCAACCCTAAAGTGGTTAAAATTTAGAATCTCCTTTGAAAGAGAAGACAGATTGGCTAATAAGTATCTTCACTTGCTGAATATTTTCCCTCCTGTTCCCTATTTCTCACTTACGCAGGGCTCCAATTCACGACAGAAATTTCTAGCAATGTGCATGTATAATGTGTATTTTAAAATTAGGATGCAATTGGCAGTTAGATAATTTAGTTAAAAAAATAATTTGCTAGCTAGTCTTTGAAAAAAAAGATTTCAGATCAATAGAGTAGATTTAAAAAGGAAATACATGGAGACGGTGCAGAGCCCAAACTTATGAGGTCCTCTTAACATTGGGGAAATATTCTGAATATATTTGGTTATAACACTATTAGCATTACATGATGCTAGAGAGGCTATCCTAGGTATAGAAAACAAAAAGCAGAGAGGTTAAACAATTGTCTGCATACAAGAGGTGAAGGATTACATGAGTAATTCATATTTCTCACAGATAATTTATCATAAGATAAAATTTTAAAATGTTTATATAACTAATAATAGCAAAGTGAGGGAAAAAACTGAAATGATTTAAGCTTTCATAGAATTTTCACCTGTAACATCTAAATTGTTGGGCAAAAATATTTGTCCTTGGGTTGCCTGATAATTTCCTCAGGTCCTTGTTCTGTCAATTACACCTAGACATTCCCAAAACTATCAATATGAATGTACAATGGGTGTTAAAATATACATAACAGCATCAATAAACCACATGCTATCGTGTAGTATGCTAAGAAGTTTTATATATATGTGCACATATATGTGTATGCATATATATGTGAATATATATATATATATATATATTTGAATATATATATATATATATATATATATATATATAATCACCAATAAACTTGTTCAAAGGCAGTTAGTGAGGATGAGAACAAATGGCAATCTCATATATTTTGTGGAATCTCATATGTATACACTGGTGAAAGTTCAAAATTAGAGGCACTTTGCATAACAGAAGGAACTTGGGTCTCTGATGTCTTATGAGACCCCAAAGCAGCCTTGTGATTCTTACCTCTGGAATTCTTTTTTTTTTCAAATAAGAGAGAAATAAACTTGCCACGCTCGCTCCTCCTGTTTTCACCATCATCTATTTTCAATACAATAAGCACACTCACTCTTTTAAAGGGAAAATTAAGTTACACTCCTCCTTTGTCTAAGTTATTATTAGTTGTCTTATAATCTATGTTGTTGATTATTGATATTGGTGTATTTGGTTAGTATGATAACTTTGTTACTAAGATCTTTGGCTATGCTAAGTTTTTCTTACTTTAAACAATTATAGATTTTGTCATAAGCCACCAGGAACACTCTCATCACCACTTTACAGATGAGCGAACTGAGGCTA
Organism: Rhinolophus ferrumequinum; assembly: GCF_004115265.2. Lineage (NCBI taxonomy): Eukaryota > Metazoa > Chordata > Mammalia > Chiroptera > Rhinolophidae > Rhinolophus > Rhinolophus ferrumequinum. The sequence goes on along the minus strand of NC_046297.1, from coordinate 6,837,435 downwards.
AAAGAGGTAAAGTGATTCACCCAAGATAAAGTATTTGATAAAAGGCAGAGAAAAGAGTTGTACCCAGAGCCCTTTGAGTCACAACGCTTCCTCAGAGAGCCCATAACTTGTCATGTATTGTGGAGAGGACTGTTTATTAGTATTTATGATTATCTTAGGTTATGTGGTATTTTCTTCAAGAATTTTCTTATTATATTTTTTCTTTGCTCTGGTTTTCCTTTAATCTGCGTAACGCGATTCATCTCCTGAGGGGCTGGGCTGATAGAGATAGTCAGATATTCCAGCAAAGAAGAGGACTGGTCCTTTCTAGACCACAACACCTTGGAATAGTCACATAACGTTGGTGTCAAGATGTTTACTATTTCACATACCGGGTTTTCCTGAAAATAAGACCAGATCTTAATATTAATTTTTGCTCCAAAATATGCATTAGGACATATTTTCAGGGGATGTCTTATTTTATCATGTACAAAAATCTACATTTATTCAAATACAGTCATGTCGTCTTCTTCTGGAACATCGTCATACCGTACTACATGCATCCGTCTGGTTGACGATCCTAACTGGGGCTTATTTTTGGGGTAGGTCTTATTTTCAGGGAAATACGGTAGGAGAAAACAATGAGCCACTCAAGTCTTATAAAGTGAAATATAAGCAAAATGTGAGTGGCAATCTCTAATTATTGCCTAATTTGTGAGCCAGTGATTTAAGATCAATATTCACTAACTATTAAAATCTCTGTCTTTGTTCTTCAGTAGATGTGCCACAGACAAAGAAACTAGTGTAGTTTCTTGATTTTCCCTCTTTTTAAAAATTTCTTGTAATTAAACGAGATTCTCCCCCTCACACAGTGGGTCCCTGCCCAAACATGAAAATGTATGTGCCATGAGGCCAATGACCTGCCTTTAGTGACTGAAAATATAAGAAGTACACAGAAACGGGAAAACAAAAACAAAAACAAAAACACACAGAAAACCCAGATAGAACAGATTCGCGGAGACTGAGTTTCCAAAATCCTACTGTTTTTGCAAATAGACACTTACTCACTAGACATAGGTGATTATCAATTCTTGACAGGAACGTAGTAATAAACGCTGACTTCATTTGTCACTGATCTGCTTTGGGGACAGGGAATGGTTAACCTTGAAAGAGAACACACATAATTTACATTCTTCCCTAAATCTAATCAAGAGTTTCCAAGGAGAAGAAAAGTTTGAGCCCCACGCAAAAAACATGTAATGTCATTCTCACACTTTGGCTTCCACAGAATATTGTGCAAAGTATTACTGATGTCATTGTGCTTTAGAGATTTCAAATAGGCGTCTCCTTTTGCATACAATTTTGCTAGTGGAGGAAGGAGTCAGAGAAAAATAGAAATAGAGAAGAAAACATGTGAAGATCAGTGTTTGAAAATTGTGAAAAGAGATGAAAAGGACAAGAGAGTATTTTAAGCAGACACTATTAATTTCAAAGTATACTTTCCTAGATTTAGGGTGACATACAGGTAGTGTCCCTACAATTTCTATACATCTGGAAAAAAATGACATAATGGAAGGTACGTAAACTACCTATTTAAGCTTCAAACCATTTTGTGGTTGAAGATGTTAAAAAACGATTACCTTTCAGAGTTATTCTGGAATGCAATCGACCTAGACTGAAGTTTATGACTTCTAGAAAATGAATCTCGTTAGATTTTCCTTATATGTTTAGTTTACAATAGTTTCAAATTTTGGTGACAGCCACATTCAAAATCAGTACAGAAGACTGTTTTTTGCTCACGAACAAAACAAAGAGAAAGCTATTCCTATGACCTTATCTTCATTGTCTTACGCAGAGGATGAAAAGTATAACTTTCTTTTGAAAGTAATTATCCTAAACTGTAGCCCAAGAAGTTTTGAATTCAGTTGAAAAACATTCAACGAATACAAATGACTCTAAATTTAAGAGAAGTTTTTTTCCATGGCAGTGGGGGGAGAAACAACGGCTGTCAGCTTCACCAACATCCGATTCCAGCATCATATCATAAACACAGTGTCCCTTTCTTATATTTCAGAGACTATAAATATAAGAAAGATATGCTCTCTATCTTCAAGGAACTTTCAGGGGGGAGACAATCAGAGCACAGAAAGGTATGAGCATTAAATCAAAGCAGAAGGAATTCCCAGACACGTTTGCAGGTATGTCCCCCTCCACACCAGCCCCCTTGCCTGCATATAAACTCACACCTTAAATATTTTTCCACTCTTATGTTCTTCAAGGATGGGTGCTTGGCTCTATCTCCTCTTAAGCAACGTGTTTTACTTGGGCTAATAAGTTTAAAATTTACATCAAACACAGGCTTCTTTGATCTTAAGTGAACCTTAAAAACAATTTTCCCCAAACCGAAAGGATCTTCTCCCCCAGACCTGATCGTCTTCCAGTGTTTGCTGTCTTGGTGGGATGGCACCACCCCTCATTACACACAATCCTGAGACACTGACAGCCCTCCCCTCCGTACCAAACCATCAGTACATCCAGATGACTTTATGCCCTAAGTATTTCTCAAATCTGTACACTTCTCTTTATCATCACTGACACCAGCAGAACCCAAGCCACCAATTCATGCCTGATTCACTGTCATAGTCTTATAACTGGTTAAACTCTATCCACTTTGGTTATCTTCAGATAATTTCCCACATTACAATGGAAAAGTTCTCTAGAAGACTGAGACACCTCGCCTGCTTAAAGCTCATTGGACATTTTCCATTTCTCTTTGAATAAAGATGAAATCTGGATACTTCCCATCACAGCAGATACTCGCGTATTGTTCAGCCCTTTCTTTCTGCCCTTCAGCTTCTTGGGCTTTCTTTCCTTTCCTTAAATAAGCCAAGATCACCTGTTCATCTAGTTGGCTTCTACTAGTCCTCCATATCTCAATTCCTTACAAAAGCACATCCCAACTGTACAGAAAAAAAACCCGTTATACATTCTCCCAAAACACTCATTTCTCGCAGACATCTTTCTTAGTTCATGTCAGTTCATCCTTATATCTAAGGGTCATTATTTGAATATCTGTCTTCGCCACTAATCTAAAGTCCACAAGAGGAGAAACTCACAGCACCTGGTTCAGAAGTTCTCAACAAACATTTTTTGGATGAATGAATGGCTGGAGGAAGGGAGGAAACGATGGAAGAATGAGTAGAGGAATTATCAAGATGCATTAAAAAGGGAGAATTGATTTCAATTCTGAGAGTAAGAGCAAGATAGGGTTCTTGAGATAACAGCTTCTGAGCTGAACACAATAGACTGAGAAACGGGGAAAAGCTCTTCGAGGTTAAGGAGAGAAAAGCTTAACAAGTAAAATATATAAAAGTTTTTAGATGTTATTGGTGTGACAAGTCAGCAAGTGTGGCTACAGTAGGCATCTCTAGAGGGCATATAACGACATATAAGAATTTTATTGGGTAGGCAGGGAGAAACCAATGAAGATTTGGAGGAGGGAAATGTCTTTATCTGAGCTGCTGAAAGGTCAGTTGAATTTGAAGAATGGATTAGAGAGTCAAGAAATTGGAAAGAGAAAAACAAGTTGAGAGGGTCACTCACGATGTCTCAGCTAGGGCAGTTGAAGTGGACTTGGGAGAAAGGGCTAAATAGGACTGGGTGACCATTTGGATGAGGTAGGGGAAGATGATGAGATTTGAAGATGGTTTTGAATTCTCTGACATGTGTGACTAGGTAGATGCACATACGTAGGACCATAAGAGGACGACCCGGTTGGGGAAGAATAATCCTGCTGAAGTACGTTCAGATTGACATGAATGAAAATTGGATAAACCAGGATAGCATTATCATGGAGCTGCTTGGCAGCTAATAATTGCAGTCCTGCCCTTGGGCCCCACAATTTAGAGGGCTCTCCTACCCTGTCCCTGGTCTGCATATGCTTCCTCTTTGGGTGAGGAGTCCACAGGTCCAAAAGGGGTGTGCCCTGGAGCCCACAACCCATTGCTAGATGGGCTCTGGACTCCTCAGAGCCTCCACCCTACGCCCAACTGGCCTCAAGTCCACTTCGGGGATAGGCGCAGTCCTCGGCATTGGGTCCATCCTCGGATGTGCCTCCCTCAGGCCCAAGAGATGCTCCAAGGACAGCCATTGGCAAGAGTTTGGATGCAGGCTGGACTTGAAGTATGGTGTTCCACATGCCCACCCATGAAGCCCCACGTGGTGTTGCACAGAGAAAGAGGGGGAAGAGAAACAGAGAGGGGACAGATCTGGAATGGTTCTCTCTTCTCTTATGTTCTAGGAAAGAAATCTGAGAAATTTAAATTTGACCTTGAATTTGAAGGTGGCGATGGATGCATAGTTATTCAATTAGAAGAATTGACTCTATTCAGTATGAGGCATCTTCTACACTATCAGGCCTGGAGATAGAGACTTCAGAGCAGTCAGCACAGAGGTATTCACTGACACCACAGATATGGAGGAAGTCTCCTCGGGACCAAGCGCAGACTCAGAAGCCCTGGAGGATTGACAGGCAGGAAGAAAGGAGTCAGGGAATGAGACTCAGGGCAGCCCTAAATGCAGACTGCTGCTCGGGGAGATGTCAGGAAGGAGGAACACTCATGAAAGCCAAGGGAGTGTTTCCAAAATAGCACAATTATTAACGGTGTCATTTTATAGAGAGGTCAAGCTGCATGAGAACTGAGATGTGACCAGGAGATTCTAAACGCCCTTTTAAATAATTGTTGCAATGAGATTTTACAGGCAGTCATAAGATCCGAAGGGGTTAAGAATAAAATGAGATATGAGAAAGTAAGAACTGCAAGTAATGAATATTTTTCGGAGAAATTTAGCAGCGATGGAAATAAAAAAAAAAAAACTGAATGGGAAAATGTTTATTAGAATTAGAGACATTCAGGTTTGTGGCCAAGTGTGTAGAAGACTCGGAAGATGCAGGAGAAATTAGGTCATTGATGGAGGAAGTATCAGGACACTAGGGAAGTGGCAGGGTCCATAAAAGGGGTTAAAGCGGGTAGCAGAGTTTGCCTAAAACATAGCAGCCGCCATTACAAGTATGTTTGAAAGGGAATAACTGAGAAATTGAGAGAGTTTGCATCTGGTGATTCTCATTTTTCTGTGACGTACAGGCAAACCTTGGAGATACTGCAGCTTCAGTTCCACAGCACTGAAATAAAGCAAATATCCCAATAAAACGAGTCACACAAAATTTGGGGGTTTCCCAGTGCACATAAAAGTTATGTTTATACAATCCTGTAGTCTATTAAGTGTGCAGTAGTACTATGCCTAAAAAAAAAATGTACATGACTTAATTTATTGCTAAAAAATGTTGACCGTCATCTGAGCGTTCAGAGAGTCGTCATCGTTTTACTGGCGGAGGGTCACACCTCAACGTTGATGGCTGCTGACCTATCAGGGTGGTGGTTGCTGAGGGCTGGGGGGGCTGTGGGAACTTCTTCACATAAGATGACAGTGAAGTTTGCTGCATCGATTGGTTCTTCCTTTCATGGTTTCTCTGTAGCGTGTGATGCTGGCGGACAGCATTGTACCCACAGAAGGACTTCTTACAAATAAGTTATCAGAGTCATCCCTGAGGGTTGGAATCAACTTCTCCCCAGCTCCTGTTAATAAGGCTATTTTGACCTCTTCTCATGAATGTTCCTCACGGCGTCTGGAATGGTGAATCCTTTCCAGAAGGTTCTCAGTTGAGTTTGCCCAGATGCATCACAAGAATCACAAAAATGGGGTTGATTTCCATTGTCATAGGAGAGGGACAAAATAAAAGGTGACTGACTTCTTGGCTTCCAGTCTGCCACTTCAGTCTAGAAAGGATCTAAAAATGACTTATACCCAGGAGTATAGTCCAGCTCATACGGCAGTCTTAAAAACTGCTGAAGAACTAGGAAGGAAAAACAAACAAAACACTGCCTCTACACCTTTCTTGATTTCATAGCAAAGGTGAGTTTCTACCTATTCTGTTTCCATTCTAGTCCTACAGGCTCCACTGGTCGGGGGAAATTGTTCCTGACAGAGGGATGAAAACAAACGGGAACTTGCCTGCATGTTGCTGATGTGCAGGCGAGATCTTTCCCAGAATTTCCTTTTGGCAAAAGCAGATCTTTCAATTTACATAAAAGTGACTGTGTTTTTCCTTTCACTCGTACCCTTTTGATTTACATTCTTCCTTATTGACTCACTTCTTCCTGGCGTGTTACAAATCACTCCTCCGATTCTAGGGTGACTAAGAGTCCTTTTTGGCTCTTCTTCAGGATATGCTTCTTCATGACCACACTCATTCTAACCCTGGCTGTTTCATGACTGGCCTAAAGAATGGGACTCCTTCTGGGGCTGCTCCTGTGGACCTAGTCCCTCTGCCTGTTGAGGAAGTAAAAACATATTTATGGCACAAGCCCTGGCATGGAATTGTAGTGCCTAAAATACTTTAAAATGGTATCATTCCTTTTTGACAAATTAAACATATTCAAGTATTAGCACAGTAGACAGAAAAATGTCAATTTTTAAGACCAATCGATAAGAATGGTTCAGGAAACTGACACACAAAATAAATTCAGTAAACATTTGTACATTTAAACCGATAAAGGAAAGCAGAAAACAATAATACAAGAGCCATAGGTCTGGGGACCAGAGAGAACTACCTACCTCTGATGAGGACACAAGTTCTGTGACATATGAGCTTTATGACCTTGGACTTCCTGCTTTACGTTCCTGAGACTCAGGTTCACTTTTGGTGTTGTCCCCACCTGTAAACGGGGATGGTCCAACTCCCCGACAAGGCAGTGGTTGTAAGGAATAAAACACAATAAACCCTGACACACTGAGTGACTGTTTGCCGTCCCGCCCGCCTGTGGAGGGTGGGAACTATGACTTCTCACTTGGTTTTTCCCACGCTACACACAGCAGCCATCTGGTAGACATGCAAAAGACAGACACTGAACGACTGAGCAAGGGCATCAGTGCAAACAATCGAGAATAACAGAGCATGGAATGAATGGATTCCTAGTGGGGGAAGCTTACATGTGGCTTTGCATGGAATGAGATTTAACATGATTCATGGATAACCAATATTTACACTTAGGTTGTATTTCATGGAAACACACAGGCAGAGCAGAAAGCCACCCAAGACCTTGCTGAGCAATTAAAAGGCAACGGGCCCGGGATCAACAATCCTTCTAAAAATAAATAGAATTCAACAACAATGCTGGTCCCTTTATACTCATTTCTTTTTTTCCACACTGGAATTGATGGATCTAGGCTGTCACCATTTAATATTATGCTATTTGGAGCTTATCTTACATCACAAAACTCTTTTGGCATATCCAAATACAGTGAGTATATTTGGTAGGGCAGTTTGGCAATTTTGAGGGATTAATATTTTTCTGCATGTAACCCCTGATACCGGAGTTTGGAAAAAAACTGAAAGGTAAAATTGAGCCAAGATTGATTGGAATTGTGGCTTCAATTTATACTGTGTAGTCCCCATTGTTTTCCCTTTCTTTCTCTTTCTTTCTTTCTTTCTTTCTTCTTTCTTTCTTTCTTTCTTTATTTCTTCTTCTTTCTTTCTTCCTTCCTTCCTTCCCTTCCTTCCTTCCTCCTTCATTCCTGCCCTTCCTTCCTTCTTTCTTTCTTTCTTCTTTCTTTCTTTCTCTTGTCTTTCTCTTCCTTCCTGACTTCATTCCTTCCTTCCTTCCTTCCTTCCTTCCTTCCTCCTTCCTTCCTTCTCTTTCTTCTTTCTCTCTCTTCTTTCTTTCTGTAACAGGTATTATTTGCTTCTTTTTTTAAATTGAATTCATTGGGGCTGCCTATTAACTTATTTATTTACTACAGTAAGAGCATCTTGGAGCTAAAACTTATGGAGATCTTTTAATAAATAATGACGGTAACTCACAGAGTAAGGCAAACATTACCAGTGGTCAGGAAAAGACTCATCTTGAAAATAATATTATGGGTTATCACTAGTTTTAGTTTTCATGTACTTTTTACAGCCGATAAGGCTTGCTGTGGGTTGCATTCAACCCAAAATGACTCCTAAGTATTTTAAGGCCATATGCTTTGAGGAGAGTCAATCAAATTTGAATAAAGCACTTGTTTTAAAAATGGCGTATTTAAACCTTCAGCTACCAGGGCTTCCTTTAGCCTTTGAAGGCATGACACAGTCTTTAGTGAAGTCAATTACAGGGAATGCATATGAGTCACTCTTAATTTTATTAATCTATTTACATTGCTTCCCACTGTCTGAATCAAAAAATATCGTGATGATCAGGCTTTTAGGGAGCCTGATGTTTTGCTCTTCTTTGTTTTGCAATAGTTTAAGAAATTCATATCATATATGATTTTTGAGTGCCTACTATGAGTTGAAGAAGTAATTAAAGACTTGTGATGGCAACATTTCTGTACCCGATACCATCAATGCAATGGGTTTAAGTGATTTCTCGAAGGACCTAGCTTGTGATTTGGTAGCGATAAATATGATGAAGAAGACAGATTCCAGTTTTTTAAAACAGGACAAATTTGTTTACGTCTAATTAAATTGATCCATCAGCTATCTTACAATAACAAGCACACTAAAATAAAGTATTGTTCACCAAGTATAGAGGCACTGACTATTACAATATGCATTGTTTTGATCAATACTGTAGATGACAATGGGTGAAGGAAATGGGACAAAGAAAGCTGAAGGGATTTAAGGGGCAGAGATGGTGGAAAGCAGACAAGGGAGTAAGGAAGAGATGGCTCAGGGGTAAAGGCTGAGCTGGTGTTCGGGAACCAAGTCCAAATGGGTGGCAAGATAAGGAGACAGGAAAGACAGCCAGTTTTGTCGTTTGCAAAATGGAGATGATAACTTAGCGTTATTTCATGTGTACGCACCATTAGGCATCTGTGGACTGATTTCTCCTGTGCAGGAACTTACATATTAGCAGAAGAGAATCTGTACACAAATCATGATAATAAAGGGAGATGTATGCCCCGTGTATGCAAGGTCAGAACGTTTCCAACGACAGACATGGGAGTCACGAACTCAGTTTGCACAGGTGAGTGAGGGGAACTTGCACAGGAGTCACGTTAACACTTAGGTATCGTTATTCATTATCCCAGGTAGGCACCTGTCTGTCTGCTTGGACTGCCCTACCAAACTACCCCAGACTTCAAAAAAAGAAATTTCTGTTGAGAAAAGCCACTTCCGGGCTTGACCCTTAAATATACCTTGTGTGGCCCTCCAACTGCCTTCATCGCTCCAGGTGACACCCTGACTTGGAGGCCACATGTTGCACATTCTGTAGTTGTAAGGTAGAGGAGGCTTACCTAGTCAGAATGGGCTTTGCCTGCGTGAGAAGGAAAGTTTTTCATGGTGTCAAAACCACTTAGGGAACAAGAATAGGTTATCATATCCTGACACGTTTCCATGTGTGAGGGAAATGTTTTCTATTCTGCTTAATTCTATTTTATTTCAGTTTTCAAAAATGCTGGTCCTAACCTATTAAACTGATTTGATGACCCCTAATGGGTCGTGATCTGTTGTTTGAAAAACACCCTTCCAAAAATGTGCGATTCGGATAAGGTAATGGGATGCTTGCCATTCAAACAGATGGATTGAATCAATTCATAAAGACTTTGGAGCTGTGGATCAGACTGACCTCAATTAGATGTTCCACTGTCTGCTTAGGTAGCTAAAATCCTATCCCTGTCTGCTCATCAACTGGTAACACAGGTTTGTCTCTTTCAAAATGAAGCAAATACTACTAAAACATAAATATTAATGACATGCTCCATAGAAAGGACAAAAGCAAATGAGATACCAATTTTGAAATGATTGTGTTTCTTCTTGATCTGTGATGGCTCAGACACTTGACTGGGTTTCATTTTCATGCAGTGTCTTCTTCAATCCTGGTTTCCCAACCTGTCGCTTTACATCCATGGCTTCCTGGAGCTACAACCTGTCCAGCTGCTCTTCCTCCATGAGAAGAAATCAGTTCGGTACTGACCTTTTAATTAATTCAAATACTTAAGCATTCTCTAAGAACGGTTGTTCACGCTCTAGATATGTCACTGTGTAGCAAAACCTTTTCTCCCGGTGTTCAGGAAAGCATGAAACTGTTTCTTGAAACTTGGAAACTGTTTCAAAGAAAAGAATGTTATCAGTGTAGCACCCCACCCCCTTTTGTTGTTTTGATTCTTTGTTTATAGTTCCATTATAGTAGTTGGTCAAGAGAAGTTATTGGGCTTAGAGACAGCAGATCTCCACCACTTCTGAAAAATGTTAGGAGGTCTGGATAGCTTAGTGACCCTAGTTTAGATTTGACTCACCCCACCCTCCTATCTGTGGGTTTCAAATTATTTTAAACCCTATGGAGATAGATTTTTTTTGTTTACCCTGTCTCTACTTGAACCGTCGGAAGGTTTGATGACAAGGAGTCGAGTAAGCTTTCTGCTGATAAGAACTTTTATTTAAAAATTTTTTTTTCCATTAAAACATTGTTATGTTTCAACATGATATATTAGGAACAAATTTAAGACAGATTCAGACCTCATTTCTTCACAGGTTTCAATCCTCTGATGTTACTTAGTTTTGGGGGAAAATGATTAGCAAGTGTTTTTGCCTACGTATGTGTAGTGAAAAGCTCTTGTGTGGAGATCCCAGGAAGAGAAATGTAAGAGAACATTTAAAAATCACAAAGTTCTAGGCACCAAGCAAAGGTATAAACAATCAATACTCAACTACTGCCATTTACAAGGCAGAGTTTACTGAGAGTGGAAGTGATACAGTTATGTCAGATACTTAAAAAAAACACAAAAATCATGATAACATTTAACATGCCACTCTGAGAGGATTTATTCTAGTCATAATAACTTAATTCCTACTACTACTTCCTACCTTGATTATGAAGTGTGATTATTGCTGAAGGTCACTGATAACTTCCATGGATAGAAACACAGATAATTAGGTTATTATAGTCATGACGGCTACTGACTTTGAGAAAAAGTAGGAAGCATGAGAGGGATACATTGCTGGTGGGAGTGTAAACTGGTTCAGCCACTATGGAAAACAGTATTAAAGAATGGAATTATCATACGTATGACCCAACAATCTCTCTCCGGGTATCTACCCAAAAAATCTGAAAACATTTATCTGTAAAGTTATATGTACTCCTATATTCATTGTAGCTTTATTTACAGTGGCCAAGACATGGAAACAACCAAAGGGTCCTTTGATGATTAGATAAAGAAGATGTGGTATATATACACAATGGAATACCCTTCTGCCATAAGGAAAGATGAAATACCGCCATTTGCAACAATATGGATGGAGCTTGAGAATATTATGCTAAGCGAACTAAGTAACACAGAAAAAGTCGAGAACCATATGACTTCAATGATATGTGGGATATAAAACTGAAAGCAACAAATGAACAAGACAAACAAACCAAAACTCATAGACACAGACACCAGTTTAGTGGTTACCAGAGGGTAAGGGGGGGTGGGGGGTGGGAGATGAGGGTAAGGGGGATCAAATATATGGTGATGGAAGGAGAACTGACTCTGGGCGGTGAGCACACAATGTGACATACAGATGATGTGTTATACAACGGTACACTTGAAACCTATATAAGTGTACTAACTAATGTCACCCCAATAAATGTAATAAAACAAATAGAGGGAATGTCAAAGTTAAAGGCACGGGAATCACCTGAAATGCGTGGTGTTTTCACTGTGACTTTCTGACAATATGGAAACAGCCCTTTATGGCTTCGCAGCTCCTCCTGGGCATACCTGAATTGCCAGCGTCACTACTGGCAAATCACTGAAAGGGTGATTTGAACGTAAGCAGTGTGATACCATGACAGTCGATCTGATAACCAAGACGGCTACTCAGTGACTGACAGGCTGGGAGCGTCCACAGCGTGGAAATGCTGGACAAGGGGATGAATCACACATCCTGGGTGGGGCATCGTGAGATTTCATCATTTTACTCAGAATGCTGTGCAATTTAAAACTTATTGTTTATTTCTGTAATTTTCCATTTAATATTTTTGGACCACGGTTGATTGTGGGTAACTGAAACCGCGGAAAGCAAATCCACGGAGAAGGCGGGACTACTGTATATACACATGAATATTTTGTTTTTAGGAAATCATCATACTGCACATTCCGCTTACATTTTCAATGTTTACTCTCAGATAATGAATCTTTCATGTTATTAAATACTCTTTCCCAGCATGACCTATTTAACCTATTTCCTGTTGAAGATTTCTGGTCCTTGCCAACTTTTACCATAGTAAAGAGAGGTAAACATCCTGGTACATAAATCTCTCCATATATCAGCAATATTGCAGAATTCTAATTTGTTGTGAAAAAGAAGGCATATTTCAGTTTCTGATACAAATGACTGATCTGTTCTCCCAAACAATTTATACTCCCACAGTGAGGTAAGAAGGTTCTCCCTTTCCTATACTCCCAACAATACTTGGTACAATTAGTAAAAACGGCACCACCAGAAAATATTCCTGACAACGCGTAGGTTCAAATGAGCATCTCTGGTATTTCTACCTTTCCCTTGACATTCATTTTTCTCTTCATTTAACTAATCAGTTGCATCATGGCCCAGGCACAATGTTGCATTCTGAGCAGTGAGACCTCCTCCCCTTCCTGAATCATTATCTCCATTTCTGGGGTCAAAAGAAATTCCGGACACAGACTTTCTCTCTCAAGCACCCAGTAGTAGCTGAAGAATACATTGTACCTCCCCTATTTCTCAATTATAGACACATAGTTACTCAAATAGGACATTCTAACCAGTGTCTGCTCTATTATAACCAATGTTTTAAAGGATAATTCCATCTAAGTAACTTTTTTTTTTTTTTGGATACATTCCTGATTTTTGTTGAGACCAATGTCATGCAGAGGGTATGGACAAGCTAGCTGAGCAAGGCGTCTCTGGAAGAAATTGTGCAATAAAATTGAAAAGCATTTTCGCATTATAGAAAGAAGGTACATTCGTGGAGTCTGAAAGATCTTAGTTTCCATGCTTGCACTGCAACGTTCGGCAAATTCCTTAGTGGCTGCTTTTGTGATGTGTGGCTTCTCTAACATTTTTCTCACTGAACAAAAAATTCTAGAAGAGCACCTACCAGCCACGGAGAAGGGCTAAAGATTCTGGGTTTGTCTCCTTTCCCCAGTCTTATCCCTAGTTTTGAGGGACCTGTCTGAGGCATCTTTAGACTTCCCTGCTGGCCCAAATGGCCCCTTTCCCAGGAGGCTTTCTACAGGTCCCCAGGTCCCTGATGGAATGACTCACTCACTTCCAGACGCTCTCCCAGCATTTCTTCATGTATTCTCATCATGTCCTCCTTAGGCAAAGTGTGACCGCTTATTTCTCTTTGGATTTCTAGTGCCCCATATATGGAGGTAAGTGTTCAATTATCGTGTATGAAATGAATGGAGAGGGAGGCTAGGTTTAATCACCCCGGACTTGAAATTTCACTTTGTATGAAGGAGAAGCCAGTATAAACCGTACTTGAAGGAAAGTGAGCAAAAGGAGGCAATGTGTGATAACTGGGGAGTGCAGGGGATGACGAGATGGAATGGGTTTTCACTGGTGGTTCCGTAGTTCATGGGTGATACACCCATAGGGGCCAACTCTCCCCTTTCTCGGGGTGCTCTAGTCTCGGCCTGGTGCCAGCAGGACACCCACTGAGGTGGCAGCACACTCCATGTGATTTATTTAGCATAGGAGACACTGCTAGGTCCAGATGCACATACTACTGTTTCCCTGAAAATGAGACCTAGCCAGACCATCAGCTCTAATGCATCTTTTGGAGCAAAAATTAATACAAGACCCGGTCTTATTTTACTATAATGTAAGACCCGGTCTTAGATGATATAACACATATAAGACTGGGTCTTATTAATTTTTGCTCCAAAAGACGCATTAGAGCTGATGGTCCAACTAGGTCTTATTTTCGGGGAAACAGGGTACTCTCCATGGGGGATGGAATTCAGGTACCTTGGCAGACTCCTGGGCAGGTATTTATACTTCTCAAAACACACTGGGAGGCCTCTGCGTAAGAATGGTCCTGCCTAAAGGAGTCCATGGGCCTTCCTTATGTAACTCATTAAAGGAAGTATATGGGGAACCAGAGCTGCAGCAGAAGGGGGAGGGGTAAATAAGGACCAGCTTCAGAATCTCATTGGTTATCACGCAAGTCTGTAATTTCACCCCTGCAATACACCTCATAACTTTGTTATTAGTAAATTCAATTATTATGCTTTTCACTCAACCTTTCAATCCTAAGATTGAGGTGTTTTTAAAAAGACGGGACTTGTATTTCCCAAGGTGTTTAGGAGACGTTTAACCTTTTCCTTGTCAGCACTTCTGAGAACTTTTGATGTATCATGTATGGCCTTGGACCATCACTGAATCTGCAGCCATTTCTTCCTTCTTAACTCCCTACTTTCTACCTGCGTGCCCATTTTACATGAGTCAACTTTGAAACACTGGGCAAAACGAAACTCAAGTGTTGGTGGAGGTCGTTTTCCCAAGGGTCACTCTCAGTTCCACTGTCGATGGAAAGGAGGACATTTTTCTGTTTTCCACAGCTGCCTACAGCCCTCCTCCATCCTGGGGTTGAAAAAAGTGAAAGTAAACATTAGTAAGAAAAGAGAGGATTTCAACTTGGGAAACATTTCGTTTCTCTTAATATCTCTGGTTTGACTTGGGTAAGAGGAATGAAATGTTATTGTTTTCAGACATTAAGTGATCTGTGGGTTTTGAATTTTCTACCATCCATGTGTGGAGTCAGCATATGCAGGAAAGGAAAGAATAGGAGACTGATTACTTAATTTTTAAAAATAAAACTGATGAGACAGCAAATGATATTCAATCCTATTACAGAGACTAAGCACAGACCTTAAAAAAAAGAAATCCTTGCATCCCTTGCATTGGGATTGTGTGCTATGGTTCCACAACTCAGGGAGATTGGAAATTACAGAACATCTGCAACGAAATTGGTTTTCTGTGGAAAAGTGATGAATCACTTACCACCAATAACTAGAAGGAAAAGCACTTGTTTATACCCTTATGTAATGAATTTTTATGAGGTGGAGTTTGCTGTTTATAAAAAATACACTTTAAGCTGCTGTGGGTGTAAAATAATAGAATTCAGAATTCAGACCAATGCATTACCGCAAAGACAGTCACTAGCAGAATATTATCTGCTTACAAAACACCAAAACAGGGCTATTACTTCTATAATGGAATTAAAAAAAAAAAATCTCATCTACCCAGTTGGGTTCTAGAAGAAAAAGTATTTAAAGAGACATAGCTGAAATTGACAGCTCCAAAATTGCATGCATTTTCAAAGAAAAGTTATTAATTCTCTTATTGTGCTCCTGAGTTCCAACTGTGTTTTCCCTCAAAGCAAGAAGGCCACAGAACATTTTAAATTAAAAATGGCACCCCTAAGATGCACTACAAAGACAAGCTGGGGGTGCCAGCCTCCCTTCACTGTTCCAGAGACGCACATAGATGTCTTCCCACAATACCAGCAGTTGCTCTGGTCAATATTTGGGACGGCCTTCCTGATCAAACCCCAAATTCTCTCGTTTCTTCAAAGATTTACTAAGCATCTGAATTGTGCCAGTCACTGTTTTTTTGGCTGTAGTGACACACGAGAGAGAGAGAGAGAGAGAGAGAGAGAGAGAGAGAGAGAGAGAGAGAGAGAGAGAGAGAGAGATTGAGAGACTTTTGCTGTTTGAGAAAGATGGTCATCTAGACGAAACTGAGGAATATTCAGGTTTGAGAAGGGGCATTAAGGAATATCATGCAATATTGGATGGGGGTTCTTGCTCTCAAAGAATTTATTGGCCCTTTGCATTTGGTCTGGAGCTAAGCCTGTTTAAAACAATTACTCATACTGTCGTATTTCATAATTTTTGTTGACGCAGAAGGCACTCTGACAATTCGACGTGGATGTAAAAGAATAGGGGCTCAGGAGAGGATGCTACTTCCTGAATGTTTGGTGAGAGTTGTTTACCGGGGACCATCCTGCACACCTCTCAGAACAGTAAAGCTGCATGAATTCAGAATTGTGACTATTTAGATAAAGTCTCAGCTGAAGTTCACGTTTGCATTATGTCTTATTGGCAACCAAACCGTAAAAATGCCTCGGAAATGTCAGCATCTGTGTGTCCACATCTGGAAGGAATCCAGAACACTGGGTCAGACCTTGTGTCTTGATGCTTCGTTGAGGAAATGCTATCTCATTGGCTTTAGACTTTCATATAAAGTCTTCATGTCAATTGTTGTGACTTACATATTTTAAAGTAACTAAACTACAGTTCCAAATACTAGACAAATACTTTTTGAAGAGGGAGTGGGAACTTTTTATTCTTCGGTTGCCTACATACTTCTAATACTTCTAAGTGGATAAAAATGTATATACTATGTGGAGTCAGACTTAATATAGAATTTAAAATGTATGAATTCAGACTTTTCCAACAGCCGTGGTTGGCCATAGAGGTGGGCTTTATTTATAGTAATCAAAAGTAGGTACTCTAGGGTTTTTTAGGATCTCATAGCTCTTAAATTCACATATTTAAAAGGTTTACTAGCTGTGCAGATGTTTTCTCTTTGAATTGAACTGAAACAAAACTGACTATAAGATTTTTAAAGAGATAAAGAACTTGTTTTGGGGAAATTAAAAAATATGACATGCTCCTTGTAGAAAACTGCGGAATATAGAAAATTATAAAGAAAAAATATCAAAGTTGAATTACCCACACACATTTATTATAAGATATATATATGTGCCTGTTGATCTCATAGTTGAGATCGCAAAGAACTTAATGTCTTACTTTCATTTAATATTATATGGTGGGCACTTTGGCATGTAATTAAAATTATTCCTATATATTTTTGCTTAAAATTCTTTTCCATGGTATTTATATAACATTTTTGAGTCAATTAAATAGCTGTACTATTTTCTTTATTCCCCTATTGTTGAACATTTGTATTGTTTCCTATCTTTATTATGGAGGGTGCCATACTGACCATCATTTCCATAAATCTATATCCAAATTCTTAATTCCTTGAGACAAATTCTTAAGGTCAATGGATATAAACACACCCACCCACATCAATCTGATTTTAAAGTCAGCTTAACTAAACAGATTGATGTTTTATTGGCATCGGGATTTCAGCTAAGGAGTGAGGTGAAGGTATTCACGAGGAAAAGTTAGTTTCCTGCTAATGAGAAGGAAGGTTGACAATGGACTGGATCCAGTGCTTTTGGATTTCCTGCCTCAGGAGGGACTTGGTTTAACCTTGTTTGTTGGAATTGCCAGGGTAACAACTCAAGGCAGGCGGACATGGTGGCCAACGCACAAAATGCTGCTCACTTTGTTTGTTTAAATGGCATTTTAAAACCGTAAGTGTTTTCTTGAAAATTTTGAGAGAAAGAAAGCGATGACCTGGAAACCGGAAGGCATGTTCTGTCTTGTTTCATGACTTATGTGCTCTGGAGGAAAAAAAGCAGACACACAAGCAAAACACTTGCCAACTTACAGGTGAATATAAACATGAACTACGTACTAGTTTTAGCTGCAGCAGACCAGCGAGCATCCATTCTACAGATAATATGGTCAACTGCTTTGGCTAAAAAGCATGTTTGCGATGGTTCTGTTGCTGAAAATACCTTTCCTTAATACGGTTAACACTTCACTTACTGAGTATTGTTGGGAAAAACACCTTTTTGTTAGACGCCTATGTCCCAAATGATCCCAGTTTTAGCCTTTATTAGCTTTCCTCGAATATACTAATGTCCCTGCCTTCTTAACCAGATGATACAGAATATAAGGTCACTTTTATTAACGATCTAGGGTCATTTTTTAAACCACAGTTACTATTAGTTCTGAGATCCTGGGTGTCCTTACTCTAAATGGTACCAGATTATAGCTTTTTTAAAAAACTCTTTTCAGTTGATACCGGTTTTCTCTTATTTCTCGTTACTGTAAACATACCTGCTTTCACTAGTTTTCTCCCTCCCTCTTACCTGTTAGTTTTTATTGGTTGGTGCAAGTTCATTGGAATCCTACTCGAGGGGAGGCAGCTTGTACATGGGGATGAGAGGACCAAGCTCGGGAGTCCAGCTTTGGTGTGTGCAACCTACGCCGTTCATCTCGGTTTCTCAAGGTCTGTGGACCGCCAGGTTTCCGACCATGACCGAGAGTGACACTGTTAACGTGCCACAGCCCTAATAGCAGTGACAACCGTGGCTCAAAGCGACTGATTATGTGCTGTGGCCCTTGACCTGGAATTCTTGCTTTTGCTCATACCCCTGCACACATCCTTCAGTGATCTTTTAAAAACATCAATTTCACGTCACTTCTCTGTTTAAAGCTTCGACTGGCTTGCTCATACTTAGAATCCACCCAGATGCTGCCTTACTCTGGCTGCACAGCCTGACCCTGGCTCCCCCACCAACCCGTCTCCTCACCCCACTCTGATTTCTAGCTGCTCGGGCAATGGACCCTCATCTCAGAAAGGGGGCACTGCTCCTTCCTTATCCTGGCACCCCGTCTCTGCTTGGCTTTCTCCCTCATTTCATTCAGTTCTTTTCAAATTTCAACTGCTCAGGGAGACCTCCCGTGAGCATGCTGACAATCCAGTACAGAATCCCCGTCAGTGTGCAATCCCTCGGCCCGGTACGTTTTCTCCAGGACTTCTTCAGAGCACTTCCAACATTTAAAATTCTTACACATGTGCTTATTGTCTATCACCCTCCGAGAATGTCAACCCCATGAGAGCAGGGTTTTGTTTTATTCATGAAAGCATCTCTGAGTACAGAAGATGCCTCCAGGGGCTCAGTAAATAATTTCTGAGGGAAGGATTTTAAGTTAATTCCTATTGCAGTCTTAACAGGTAGACATTACCGAATGCCCATTTCACAGGCTGATCAAATTAAATCTCTGAGAAGTTAAACAAACTTGTCCCCGAACCCACAATCACTAAGTACTGAAGACAGGGAGTTGGGGTGAGGGAGCAGGACGCGCCTGTGTTAGCTTCAACTGACACTGAGTATTTCAGGTATGATTCCCGAAGCCGCTCGGATACACTGAGACACAAGTAGCGAGCCTGATTAGAGAACCAGCTGCACGGGAGACAGAAGAAAAACGTTACTGTAGTTCTGATTTCCCCACGGGGAGACGCTCATAGCTGATGGCTAGGTTCGAGGCTGAAGTGGAAACATATCATGCAGCTAAACACCCCCCAGTTGTCCTGAACCAGGAGCCCCGAGGCCGCAGGGGCGTGGGGACAGACGCCAGTCTCTGGCAGGGTGCGGGAGCAGGGACTGCAGGACTCGGGGACTGTCACGCTGCTGGGCCCACAGGCCTGCGTCTCTGAAGGGCCGCAGGGATCCTGAGGCAGCACCTGAACGCACAAGCCAGTCACACCCCGATTCAAAGTGGGACACCGCCGACCACCAGGGTGCTGTGTGCCAAGTACCCTTCCAAGCAAGAAAATCGACAAAGGGAAACTACAAAGGAAAATAACGGGGAGACAGTGTTCCATGTGGCCCACGTGAAGACAGTCACCAGCTCCTCCTCCAAGGATGGGCTTGTGGCCCAGCGCAGGGAGTGGGGTGGACCGACGGCCTCCAGCTGCCAGCGCCTGCCCGAGGCACACCCTCCCCAGAGCCCACCTCCCGGGACCTGCGCCCCATGAGGGACAACCCAGCAGACAGCACTGGCAGCGGGGCGCCCCTGGGCTGGCCAGGCCCTCAGGGCTCCTTGGTGCTACTGCTCCTGCCTATTCCTGCTTCTCTGCACTTCGTACAGGTGTGGCTCCCTGATGACCGCCTTGCACTCCAAACGCCTGCTGACCCGTGGGGATGAGTCCTTCGGCGAACGAAGCATCTGTGCTGGAACTGAGGAGACTCTGGTTCTCCAGGGACGAACACAGCAGCCAGTCCCTGATCTCATGGGGGTTATCACCCAGTGGGCGGCCGATGGTAAATAAAAGAATTAAAACATTTACATTGTACTAAGTGCCATCAGGGTCTGGGGGAAAAAATAAACCCTTCATAACACTGAAATTCTGTCAGTCAGGATACTGGTACATGTAAAGGGCTGTTTTCATATTAAAATTACGGCACTAGGGGCGCCTACTCAGAATTCGTTCTGCTATCAACGTAACACTGTAACCAAATTGTTGGTGTAACAAAATGTGAACTATATTTAATCCTTTCAAATCTGAGACCACCATTCAGTTCCTCACTAATATCCTTATCAGGCTAGGTCCTGGCAAAGTGAAGACGGCTTAGACGTTCGGTATAAAGACGATGAGGTCCACGCTGGGAGACAACTCCTGTCTCTACCTGTCCACCTCCCACCGCGCTTACAGCAGCACCTGTTTCCTGCAGCCAACGGCCTCGTCTCCTACTTCAGGTTCATGTGGTACACGTGAGGGGATGTCACCCCCACTGGAGTTAACAGGGAGAACTTTTCCATCCTGGTTCCAAAATGTGCACATAATCCCAGGCAGACCAACGACAGTGAGCTGGGACTTTGCTAAACTACTAGGCAAGAAGCTGACACGCCACTGGGATCCGGAAGCTGGTAGGACGTAAGTGTTCTGCTTCTGACAGCCATCGCTCTGCCTCCTGGCTTCAGGGAAAGCTTACAATTGCAACTGGGCCTTCAGATCCTAAGGTTTAAAACAACAGGGGCTTAGCAGTGTCATCTTATGATGTTGTAACACCATCTCTGAAAATAAAGAAATGCACACTCCTCCCACAGTCTCCGAAACCTTTTACTTTTAGAGTCCATGCTTTTTCCAGAAAGGAGCAAAACACAGGCCATTCTTAGCAGTCATCTGACAAAACCATCCATTATTCTTGACATGAGAGATTGAAGGCAATAATTAAACAAACGAAACGACACACACACATTACCCTTTACAGAATTATACTAAGAATCAGGTGGACTCCAGTGAAGAGAATTTAGTCACGCCGGGCAAGGAAGGGAAGAGAGAGGCTGCGAAGGGCACGCCCTCCTCCATGACACCTAAACGGTACGCGCAGGATGACGAATGCAGAGGATCTAAACCTAAGGCAGTTTTCCTCAGTGGAAGCCATCTCTGTCGCTACAGGGCGTTCACCTCTGACACCTCCAGTCCCGATTTCAGCGGCTGCACGCTGTGGACCTCTGTGCCACACTTAGGACACGTGAAGTACACGTCAAATAAGAAGCTGCTCTTAACACAGTAGTAGCAGAAGATGTGCTCACAGCCTATGGTGTGTGGCATGGTGGGCCACTCCCCGCACAGAGCACACTGCCGGCCGCTGGTGGCGGGTGCGCTGTCACCGTCAGGGGCCCCAGTGAGAGGGATATTCCAGGAAGACAACTTGGCCTTCAGCTTCTGGATATTGATGAGAGGTAAGAGGAAAATGAGGAACTCGGCAAAACCGTGCCAGAGCAGCTCCCTGTTCATGTACTCGAAGCCAACCTCACGCACGCTCTGGGGCTTGCAAAAGACAGAACGCATGCCCAGGAGACGTTCAGTCAAAGTGGCAAACTTGCCCCTTTGGAGGAAAAGCAAGAAATTCACCAGCTCACCTAACTTCCAAAGCCCAACCATAAAAGTCACACACTGTCTGGCTTTTCCGAATGACGCCAAGTGACGGTTTCGAAATAAATCGTAGCATCGTTCTTCTAACCACTTCCCACCAATTGTACAGACAGCAAACCAGAGCTTCTGGTTTTTACTTGGCGGCTGGTATCTCAGAGTCGGGGAAAAATCGTTTTTGTACTGAATGTTTAAAACGGACTGTCCCACGGTGGCATTTTTAGAGTAAAGGGTGAATCTCCACAAGAAAAGCCACAAGAACGCTTTCAGCTCGGGCTCAAAGCAG
Organism: Rhinolophus ferrumequinum; assembly: GCF_004115265.2. Classification (NCBI taxonomy): domain Eukaryota; kingdom Metazoa; phylum Chordata; class Mammalia; order Chiroptera; family Rhinolophidae; genus Rhinolophus; species Rhinolophus ferrumequinum. Next base: position 6,815,515 of record NC_046297.1, on the reverse strand, counting down.
GCTAAGAGCCCTGGCTTAAAGCCATGGAAGCACTGAGAAAACTGGGACCAAACCAGCTGCTCCAGGGCCTTGTTCAGTTCGAGTGCGTCCAGCTGACTTATTCTCAGCACCCTGTGTGTACTCTCCGGAGTCTCTTCTCTGGAAGCCATGCCTTCTCCAAAGGTCTCTGGGAAAAAGCACAATTCGGAAACGTCATCAGACGGCAGCAATATTGTGTCATCTCAATTTACACTTGGAAAACGGTGAGCAAAAAGGACACAGGACACACAGACGGGCCTTTCGGTAGTGTCAAAAGAACACCGCGAACAGTCACTTCTTACTTGCTACTTCTTTCTCTTTCTCCTCTCTTCTCCTTCCCTCCTTTCTTTTCTTTCTTTGCTTTTTTTTTTTGGGGGGGGGCCCTCCTCATCAAAGGAATAACAGGTTCAGCAAGTTGTATCCCACTGCCACAAATGCAGCTGTCTGTAACGCTGCACGGTTCATTCAGCAGGGAGATAAGAAAATCCTGCAGCTACACAGCCATGGTGAGGCGGAACAGTAACATGGCCCAAGGAGAAACACGGGAACTTCACAAATACAATAAACTACACGGAACATTGCGATGGATGCTAAGTCAGCACCTCAGTTTAAACCCAGCATGGGTACTGACTCCAAAGGTATATTTTTGAACAAGTCACTAAATCTCCTACGTATTTGTAAAGGAAGGCAGGAAAAAAAAAAAATGAACAGTACGTGTTTATTATTCTACTACACAATTGCAGAGAATAAATACTAACGCAAAGCAACATGGATGCAGAAATGTCATTATTAAGGTACTAAAAGGGTACAACTCGTACACTTTCTACAAAAACTATGATGTAAAATATATCTTCTAAGATCATTTCACAAACACACTAAGGAAACAAGTTGGTGCTAAAGGGACAAAAATCGTTTAAAGGGAAATAGAGAAAGCTGATGAATGGTTAGCTAGGTACCACTGAATGATTCAAAACGCGTTTATTAAGTGCCTGTTAAGTGTGCCACTTCAGTGGCCACTGCTGCCAATGAGAGTCCAGACCAGTCAGACGTCTCCCATTTCATTAACGAATGGGCAAATCCAAGCTGTGATAGGAAATCTGTTTACACTGAGTTTCTAAAATGCGCCCTCAACACAGAGCTTGATCATGATGTCTAGGCCTCGGAGAGGCCCAATGTACGGACAGAAAGAAACCCCAATTACAGGGAGGCAGGGGTCCCCCCGAAGTTCACGGCCACCACTGGCCCTGTGACCTTGGAGAAGTCATTTCACCTAATCCCTGCCTTGGTTTCATCTCTCATAAAGTTAGGGGTGAAGACAAAATTCTGTCACTTTATGATTTTTACTAAAAAGATGTAATTTGTTAGACGTCAAAGGGACTGAAAAGTGCATCCTAAAATAAAGTGGTACTTCTTAAAATCAGAATACCTTTGAGAAAGAGTGTTTCAGGAGGGAAGATTTTTCAATTACCCATGGATCGTAGATGACTGAGAGGCAGAAGACTAGATGGCTAACAAGTTCACGCGTAAGACACCAAAGTGACTACCATAATATATAATAGGTTGTACTTCTGCGCTCTTCTCTCCAACCAGATACTGAACAGTAATGCTTCTCACCCACGGATGCCAGCCGTCCTCTGGGGTGATCTTACCTTTTTCCCCTTCCTGGGGCTTCCTCAGGACTCCACAGCCTAGAGCACTGGGGATTCTGGCTGCTCGTTCTTCTGCGAAATCCTTGCCTCATACTAGCCAGGAGCTGCAGGAAAGAAAGGAGCTTAGGACAGAGTTCTCTTTCCTCGCTCTACAAACCGAATGAATCCCCAAGGTCTGTTCTTTGTTCAAAATATTGTTTGAAGCCATTCATTACTCTATCCCCTCCCCGACAAGCCTTTCCCAAAATTCCACTGCTCTCACCTCTCCCCTGGATTACATCTAACCGGTCTAATCCCACCTTTTGACTCCTCCCGCACTGCAATCCTTCAAAAACACAAACTACCCCAAATCTACCACCAACTTGCTTCCCTCTCTCATGCTTTGACCTCTAGCCATAAGGCGCCCCCTTCTCTTGTTTAGCAGTGGACATTTCCCTGTCTGTTCCCTCCGCCTGGAAAAAGCATGTTCCCATTTGTTAATTGAAAAATGACACTAAGTTTTTAAGTACTGACTTAGACATCACTTCCTCCTGATTCCCTAAATTTGGGTGAGCTGCCTCTGCTGTTCCCTTAGCACCTCGTGCTCCCTCTTTCTAAGCCTTTACGTACTGTACACACACTAGTTTGGTATTTTATGTACTGTACATAAACTACTTTGTAATTGTCTATTTTTCTCGCTTTTCTGCAGTTTACAAATTTGCTCTAACTTACATCGTTTATGTAATTAAGGGGCAAAAAAAAAAACCCTAAAACATTATTTTTAAAAAACCTCAAAGTGACCCGAAGGCTACACAACTATTTCCCCAGACTTAACCAAATCACCTCTTTACCTCAGGTGACCCCTGGGATAAAGCACAAACATCTCAGACCTAAGTGAGCCCAAATCCGCCTCCAGCTCTACAACCATCTAAGCCACGCTTCCCCAGGGGAGCTCTTCATTGCAGACCACCCTTCAGTCCTGCCTGTGTCTTTTCTCAGGCACTTCAGACACTCATCTTCCCTACCACCCACTGCCGCCGCCCTCAGCTGCCTGCCCTTCGACCTTCCCCACGAGAACCTTGTAATTCTCCCCCACTCACACGAGTACCATTGTTAAAACTCAGCAGCAACAGTGTCCCACCCACTTGAGCCCTCCACCATCTGCGCTGCGATTTCAGTCCCATAAATGCATCTTCTCCTGATGTGACCATAAACTAGTTAAGGGAAGAGCCTTATCTTACCCTTAACTTCTCAGAGCACCTGCCACCTACAAAGTGACTGATACCTACTGCAGTTTTTTTCATGCAAAATTCTCCTCGTTCATATGTGGGAATATGGTGCTTGTAATGCTTCTGTTGTAACAGTGTCCACACATCCTTGCCAGATCTGATGTTCTGTGGTCAGCAAGACATGGGAAGCTCCCTTTTTGCTGAATTACTCGTGGGAAGCTCCGACCATGCTGGACGTCAATATAAGCCCAGTCAATACAAGCCCACACGACCAGCTCTGTCCCTCAGCCTCTCCATATGGACCCGCGTGAAGTGCTATTTCATTCAGCTGAGAAGCAGATGGAAAATATGACCTGCAGTAGAGAGCCAGTTGTGCCCAGTTATGTCTCTTGAAATACCAGGGTCACAGTTTCCGATTGTGGCTGATGAATTATTATTGTCTTACAGGATTTACCATAAAGATGGGCTCATAGTAGGTGCTCAATAAACGTCTGTTGAACCTGTGTGCAAAGGAGTGAGTGCTTCAGTAACTGCTCAGTATAGTGACTGAATATTGGGAGAGCATCTTAGATGAACTGGATGGTGAGGGGTGCTGTCTTTTTTCCTCAGACTCCTTGCTTACATTTAGTGAGAAGCTGGTCAGAGGGAGTGGTTTCTCAGAGGAATCATTTATTTCAAATCCATTGTTTCTGGATGAATCATACTTAAGAACACTTAGTAGAGATAGGAATTTTTGATAGCTGCCAGAATAGGAGACTTAACACACTCTCTAACCAAGCCAATATTTAACAATCTTTATTATCAGAAATTTTCTTATCCCTTCTGTTACAGTTTAACATTTTTTTCTTGCCTCTTTTTCTCCCCAGGCCTGGCCTCAGGGCAGATTAAGAACAGCTGGGCCCGTTCTCCTCCCTACAGGAGACTCTTTACTAGACCAAAGGCTATTATTAAACTGTTCTTAGCCTTTCCTCTTCCAGATGAATAATTTGTTGCTCGATTTTTTTGTTTTAGGTCTTATTTCCCAACATTTTCGTCATTCCTGTGAGTTCTTTTAGTTGTAAACACAGAACAGACACTGTCCATTATACACTGTAGTTCGTTCAAGTGGAATAGACCATGCTATACATTTCTATTTAGGTAACTGTGATTATGTGGGAAAAGCAGATTTAAACCCCGTCGGACCTGGGCTCAAGTTCTAGCTGTTATTTACTTACTTTGCGATCTTAAGAAAAGTCACTAGCCTCAGAGTCTTCAAAAAGTTGGAAAGAACAGCTACCTCACAACGTTGCTGAGATTAAAGCAGATAATGTTATGACAGTGGTTTGGAAACTGGAAAGCGGTATTATTATTATTATAATTATATTATTATTTCTGCTTGGGCTAGGGCTGGGCACAAGAAGACTTCGAGTTGATTTTTGGCAAATCTCATTTCAAAAGACTGAGATCTTCATTATTAAGCATCCGAGTGCTTCCATCAACCTGTGGTAAGAGCACTGTTTTCCCCAGGAAGTACTGGCTACATATGAAAATATAATTGTAGCAGTTAAACAGTGACCATGATGACATCAGTGTGTGCATGTGTGGACGCCGGACGGCAAGAGGCGGAGGCACAGTTCTGGGGAAACACCTCCCGCTCTTCACCCGCATGTTACCTGGAGGGCAAGACGGAGTGGGGATTCTGAGCGAACGGGCTGGGTCCCAGCAGGACCTGTCCCCTTGGTTATTTGACCCCCACCAACGGGGTTGCGCTTGCTACCTGGAAGGAGAGACACCTCAGGGAACAGACGCTGATAACATCTGACTCTCTGGGGGCTTCGCTGAACCCGGGGTGGTACAGACAGTCCCAGACAGGGTCCAGCCTTGGTCCATCCCCCACACACTGCGTTCAGTTCCTCCTCCTCTCCCCTCTGATTCCAGAATACTGGCTTTAGAGAAGGGGAGTGCCCAGGAGTAGAAGGAACTGATGAAATCGAAATAACTACAAGTGCGATTCATCTGACTATGGAACCCCTTCCCTCCACTGCTGTGCACTGTCTGCCCCTAAGGTGTGGAGCACAGACAAGTGCCATAAACGCCTTGAAATCACATCAAGTTATTCTCAATATAACGTAAGCAGCTTGTGTTTTAGTGAATTCTAGCTGACAAATGGCTACTCAATTTCACCAGTATTTACGGAGTGGCTACCACATGCCAAGCATTCTCCTAAGTACCAGGCATTTTTGAAGGAATAGGATGTGCTATTGTTACCAGGACTCGTCATTGATCTCTGAGCAAAGAATGGACCTCGAAATGTGAAAACACCATCAAGGGCCACCAAACTTCCGAGGCAGAAAAGAAAAAAATGGTATTTAAGGCAAGGGACCAGGCTGTGCCAGACCCAGAAATGTGAAGACCAGGAAGCCTGACCATGGTCTGTCTGGGAGATCCAGGGGTAGATTCTAACGTGAGCTACATCCTTGGTGATGGCACTTATTACGTGGGAGCAGAGAAACAAGTCACCGGCTGTGATCAGAACAACTTGGCAGGAGGGACTGGCTGAAGACGCCACCCACTGTAAAAAGACCCTATTTTAAGGAAACTGCACTGATTGTGTAGGTGTGAATAAAAGAGACATCACAGGATATAAATCGTAGAGGATTCCTCTGATGGTCCAGTTCAGTAAGACGGCGGCTCTGGGAGACCACCAGCTCCAGGGCTCCTGCAAAAATTCAAGGGCCTGAACTAAGTGAGGTGCTTACCCCTTTCTGAAAAAGTCAAAGGAATTTAACCTGCTTCATGAAGAAGCAAGAAAATCAAAAAGCTGATGATGGTGTTCTCACACTGTTGACTCAGAAAGCCCCAACTCGACCCTCTTCGTAAACCACACGGATTGTCATCCAAGCCCAACTGTTGGCCAGTCTAGTTCTGCTTTCCTTTCAAGAATTTAAGTAAGCTTGAACAGACCCCTACAGGTTAGCATCTGGTTACGCAAAAGTAGTCTCAAACTTGAATAAAAAAAAAAAAGGCAAGCTTATCTTTATTTTAAAAGTTGTGATGGTTTTGGATTGAAACACCATCAGATTTAATTCAAACTGATTTTTCTAGAATGCCCAAAACAGGTAATGCTTTGTCCTAGTCTGCCATGAAACCTCATTATTTTGATACACAAGCCTACCACCCTCTCCCTCCCCAAACTTTACTTATTTAAGATTCTAAAAGGGTAACACAGGGGAAAACATTTATGACCGAGAAAAGGGACTTTTATTAATTAACTAAATAATTAACTAAAAGTAATTGGCACTGTATCACATCCGTGTTCAGTGAAGGAGAGGCTATGAGAAAATGATGCTTAAGGCAAAATCAAGACCAGGTAAAAAGTATAGCAACTACTAGGGTTAGTGTGATTAACTCGTCATATAAACATGTTGAAGACAAAATGATCTAGAAACTATCAAGAAGGTCTCCTGCTGACATTCGATCACTAGACTTATCACATCGCTTTTCTTTCACAGAAAAAAAAACCCCAAACAAACCTGAAATGTGCTTACTAAGAGCAGGGACGTATCACTTCATCCCTTAAATAACGCAGGCTTTCCTTCTGTGCTTTTCTTTCCCCCAAATAAAACACAGCCACCTAAATCACAATCTGAAACCAAAACGAAGGACTGTATCTCACGGAGGATGGGAGAATTTTTCAGGATGTAGTCCAGAGCTTTCATTGAGTGCCGTACAAATTATGAATGGATATATTTTATTTAAAAACATGTTATTGACAGAAATCTATCAATAATAATGTGGGTATTGTCGAGGGCCTGTCAATATTAATGTAATTATGATTAAGGGGGAGAGCATGGATTTTTAGCTACAATACTGAGTAACATCTCCTACACCGCGGCTATCAATACACACGTTATTATTGACCTGTTCCGAGACTCTCAGTGCTAGATGTATTACCATTAGGCATATTTGTCAAAGCATGCTGCCTCCAGAAAGTCTACATTTAGAATTACAGCCCTGTAAAGTTTGGCAGCAGAAACATGTGATTCCCAAGTTATCCCGAAGGCATGAAACCCACCTATGCACCCCCTGCCAGGCTAGCCTTTCCCAGATGAACAACAATCAACTAATTTTTAGTAGGAGGATGTTGCTGCCACACTTTCCTAAGGTTTCCAGTCATCAAAGTGGATGGGACCGTATGTTCATTGCTTCCTTGTAGGTTTAAAAACAAAAAGAAAAATTAAGCTACCATTTCACATGATGAGGTGATGTGAATAAAGTTCTTACACTGGAGATCTTAAGCTTTGAACCGACTCCCGACTATTTCCTCTGTGTAGTCAGATAGATTTACTGTCCATTGTATTGAAATCAATACTAATAAATGGGACATGCATCAAAGAGGGATTTAACAGGACACGGATTCCCAGAACACATTTCAAACACGAGCAAAAGGGAAAAAAGCGATGGCCGAGACCCATTAGAACACGGCGACCTCTGGCACTGTGAACAGGCCGAGAAATCAACAACAGTGAGTTCAAATCCCACTTCTGCCACAGACTTGCTAAGTGACTCGTCACTACTGTTTTGTTGCTCACTTGCATGAAATACAAAGTTTCACCAGTTCATAGTGAAGCGGGAGCTCCGCTCAAATGCTTCAATCTTGAAGAAGTTAATTAGTCTTACACGCAATTGAGTACTGTTCCTATTTCATTTACGGTACATGTATTCAAGTACCTAAAACTAACACAAAATAGTTTTTTAGACCTTAACACAGAATTTCCAATACCTTGACCTACCTTCATAAATACATTTTTAAGAGAGTAGCACGGCACTCATCTTTTCTTTCAGAAAGTTGATACTTCTGAGTATTTAACAGAGCAAGCCCACTCTGAAAATAGAGAACAAATGTTCGAATGAATGTCGGGGGAGAAGAGTTAAATTGATTCTGATCAGTTCTGTTCTAGCCCACAATCCCCAACAGGCTGTGTGACTCTGGACGAGTCATTTTACCACACTATACCTTTTAGGAGTTCAAAAAATAAAATAAAATAAACAAACAGCTGGAAAAATTCTATCGATCTAGAATCCTTACAGGAATTGTTTTAGGAAATCTTGGAAAAGGAAGAAAAAGGACAAACAAGCCACATGAAACACTGAAGCAACTAGATCTTTAAGGAGTCTATAAATTAAAAAAAAGGGCTTTAAGATCTAATTGCCTAAGAGGAAAACTCTAAATGACTTGAAAATTATTGGAACACACATTTCATTCCACATTTTATGGCACTCGAGGGAATGTGGAAATATCCACAAAGGAACAGAGGTGCTAGCAATGGAAGACGAGGAAGTACCATCTGATATATACTATGTATGTTGTCTTTACATTCTGTATCTCATTTAATTCCCAGAACACAGTAATTATTATCATGTCCATTTTAAGACGACAAAAATTAAGGCTCGACAAGACTAACTCAGCTGTTTAAGGTCAAGCTGGCAATTAGTAACTCTCTGGTAAACGCTACAGAAACTCTGGAACACACAAGTACGGCTATTTGGGAAGCTTGGATCAAATTCAATGCCGCAGCGGTCAAAGCACAATTTTTTCCCTCAAGACCAGACTGCTCGTCGCTCTCAGGACTGTAGATGGGGAAAGAAATGACAGGAATGTGGTCAAGTTGCCCAAGTTGCTGGGATGAGTGTCATTCCCTCTCTTTGCCTCTACATGTGGTCAGAGGACCATTCGGAGAGACTGACAATTAAATCTGCACAAAGAAAGTGGGCAAAACAATGAGGTATGAACATCCATTCGACTATTATACTATCCGCAAACACATACTATCCGCAAAATAGGGGCAATTCCAACTCATCTGTTTAACACTGGAAGTGACGGGCTATGCACAACCAAATCAAACAGAGTTACTCCAGAGCCAACGGGGGTGAAATTTTATCTCAACTTAGTGACAGATAAGAAGGGGGTGCTCTGATAAAAAATATGCATATAAATAAAAAGCAATACAGAAAAGGGCATTTTGGTTGTCTAGGTGGGCAGGGTCGGGAAGAAGCTGATCAAGAGCCTACAGTGCAAAGGATGCAGGGGGGCCCCCACCCTCTCTTCCCTGCATCCACTCCAAGGTGTCAAACTCACAGCACTGGCACTTGCAGCCCTGGGGGCTGGATTACAGTCTGGGGGCCAGAGGAAGAGTTCAGGGCTGTTCTCCTGATGTGTCTTCCACATTCTGAAGGAACCGAAGAGGAATATGGGATGTTTAGCAAGTGCTGTCATTTCATAGGAAAGAGAGAAAGGGAACATTCAATTTCCTTATAGGTTGCCCAACCAGATAATCAAAGGAGGGGAAAAAAGGAGCGAGTGAGTCAGAGCAGAACTTCTGTCCAGAAACAAAGGTTGTGCATTTGGCAAAAATGGTCCCTGTACGATAGGCCCTGAACACAGTGGAGTGCAAGAAGGAAAGAAATGAAAATTACTGGATACAGTGAGGAAAATGGGGGAAGGGGGTTGCAGAACCCAGAACGTGATTAGCAATGCGCTGCCGGGCTAAAGTGCTAACGTCTTTAAGGATCAGGTACCAAATACATCACATGGGAAATACTTTTCCCCTCCCTATTGCAAAGATGATTACAAGCTTCAATATAAGTCAAAATTGTATGGCTAAAATTCAAGGAGGGGGGAAGAAAGACAAGAAATTATGATTCGGCTCATAAAGAAAAAAATTAAATTTGAAATCTGTATCTATTAAACAAATGAAATTGAATATAGACATGCTTATGGCTTTTAGTAATGAATTAACCGTGAGCATATATCATTCATTATTAAAAAACTCATAAATGTAGATTGAATACAAATTCTGCTGCTTATCTTAAGAAACAGAGTTTTAATGCTAGAAGGAAACGCAGATCATCGAGTCTAAGATATGTATTTAATTTTCTTAACAGGGACCCTATTTTTCAATTAGAACGTATAAAGTAGCTGCTCTTCTGCTTTGTCTCTCCCCTGCACAGCTCCAGGGAATTTCTAAAGCAGTTCTTCTAGGCAACAGTTTTAAAACCACAACAAGCTGAGTGCAACCCTTAATTTCTGAAAATGAAGAGTAAGACCAAGAGGTGACACTTAAGTAAAACCAGTCAGGTCTGCAACTCAATTTTCTTGACTTAGCGTGGCATTCTCTCTACCATGTTCTATTACCTGTATTCACTCACCCTCCCACCCGTTTTTTTAACGAAAAAAATATGTGCGGTTCTCTTTTTGACTTTGAAAATAATTCCACTCCTCTCTTGTCTTTCAAATCTCCTTCTGGGTCAAGATCATTCAACTGTCATCTTTCTGGATCCAAGTAACTGATAACATAGGTGAGATGAGAGAGAATATAAAGTGAAAAAGAAAAATGGGAAAGTCTGCCCTCCCAAGTTTATTCTGCAGGTTTAACGAAAGGTAACATATTAGGGGAAGGTGTTGAGACTACAAACTGGTGTGGATGGAGCCTCGGTCTCCCTGTGATTGCTTGAAACTGGTAAGGGAAAACATTTTCAAGGAGCATCCCAGAACACTCCATGTTAGAGGTGAACGTTGCACAACTTGGTCTCATTCTGTGAAAAGCCCGTTCATTCACAAAGTGTGTTTCTGCAAAATGGAACCTCCGAAAATAAACAAACAATAACTTTTAACGGTAGGGCCCAGAAGAGGGAAAAAAAAGCGGATCCTCAAACATGCTTATATTTATCAAAATTAATGTTAAATGTTAACCACCTCATTGCAAGCAACGTGATAAGCAAAATCCTCCGGGGCTCTTCCTCCACAACAGAATTAAAACTGCTTTTCAGTTCCTAGGCTTTCAAAAATGTTGGGGACTTAAGGACACTCACTTTTTTTTTTTTTAGGGGGGAGGGGGGTACCAAATGTAACACTTTCCATGAACCATCTGATAATTTAGTCAAGTGTGGAACCTGCATAAAATTGTTAAGAGGTTCATAAGAGGGAAATCTCACCACCGCCAAGTGCGAGGAAAAGATTTAGAAGTCTGTCTCTAGAAAGCCACTCCGGGGAAGGCAAGAAGGAGCTCAAGTCCCTGCTGGCTGTCTTTTCTTTTCTTCTTTTTCATGGTGCGATCCTAAGGGTATTTGTAGGAACTGAGGCTTCCTTCTTTGCCTCTCCCCCAATCACACTTTGATCTGCCCCTTCCCGGAAGACAGGCAGCCAGCACACGGGGCAACTCAAGCAAAGGGCGACAATTAACAAGGTCGTGCGACTCCGCGCCCTCCCAGCTGTGAGCAAGACCTCGGCTTTGCACCGCGGCTCCTCGGGCCGACACTGACCTTGGGAGTCTGCGAAACGCCCCCGCTCCACGTAACTTTTCCTGAAACATTCCCTACGAAGCTTGGCTTTTCCTGGGCTACTCGGGCTTCCGGAACTCACGGGCTTCCGGAGCGACGCAGGACCCGGAAGTGTCTGGAAAAAAACGGGGGAAATTAAACCCACGAGAACTACGATGTGCAAGGCCCAGGAAGGCCCAGCCACAGCGAACGCCGACGAGCCGAAGGGCCGAAGGGCCGAAGGGCCGAAGGAGGCACCGCGCACGGTGATTGGTCAGCTGGCCGTTCGGAGGAAAACCGTGTTTGATTGGCAGGAGAGTCGCGAACCAGTCAGCCCCGGGTGTGGGACCGCGCGTGAAGCGGCCCCGGGGTCAAGGGGCGGTGGGGAAGCCTCGGCTCGCCGGGGCAGGGCTTTCCCTGACTTCAGACGCCGCGGCGGGCCGCCGGGGAAGCGCCGCTGCGTGGCAGCGGGGCGCCTCTGCATCCCCGGGCTCCACGCTCGCCCTGGGTGGAGGGCCGTTTCGGGAGGGCCTGGTGGGAGGGACCCTCGGGTGGGCGGAGACCTGTGGGCGGGGCCCGTTTGGCGGCGCTTGGCTGCGGAGGCTGCGGAGCTGGTTGACCTCTGCAGGCTCGGGAACGCAGTCGGCCGAGCCCCTGCGGGACGCGCTCGCACCATCCAGGCAGTAGGACTCTGGCAGCGGGGTGTGTCTGAGTCACATCCGAGCTCTTAGAAAAGCACAGCTGGGTCGGCCACCCCTAGGAAACTGAGGCAGACGTCCTAGGACTGGGGCCCCAGGGAAGGTCTTTCTCGAGCGTTCAGCAGGCAATGTGTCTGCAGCCGGCGCTGGGATCGCCTTTGCCTTCCCGTTCTGTAGTGTGGATGGCAATGGATGCCTGGCCGGTTTGTTCTAAGGTGGGAATGAAGTCGGGTAGGTAAAGCTGCCCGCACATAGTAGGTCTTCAGAACGTTTTAGCTGTTGCCTCACCCCCACTCTCGTCTCGCTGAGACCCACGACGGCTGTATTGTGAGGATAAGCAGTGTTACAAGAGAGCCTTTTGTTTTTAAAAATTGTGGAACAGTTAGAATATGAAACATGGGCAAGATAGACACTAACAAACTCTAATACTGTTCAAATTTCGTTTTACATTGAAAGTATACAATTGAATATCACTTACACCTGGAATTTTGTTTTCCTCACGTTAAAGAGATCTTGGACAAAACAGGCCTAAAAGAGGAAGAGGATGATGGTTCCTTGAACTAGTGAAAGAAAGGCCTTCGCACCACCTGAACCAACAGGACAAATGCGATCGCGTAGGAGCTTGGTAGGGCTTCACTAGGCTCGGGGTTTGGGGGGTGGGTTTCTACAGCTGGAGGTGGACATCATAGTAGCCACCTGAAATGTGGCCAGTCCTAACTGAAGTCTGCTCGCAGTGTAAAACTGGATTTGTAAGATACAGTGTGAAAAGAATAAACTTCTCTAGTGGTTACGCATTGAATTGAGAATGTTTTGGAGAATTTAAAATCACGTGTGGCTCGCATTATAGTTCTGCTGCACAGGGCTGTTCCAGAGGGTAAGAATCTCAGCCTCTAGACTGTCTAGGTTACCTTCTAGGTACGGTCATGTACCACTTAACGACGGGAAACGTGAGAAACGCGTCATTAGGTGATTTCACCCTTGTGCGAACATCACAGGGAGCACCTACACAGACCTAGGGGATTCAGCCTATTGCACACGCAGGTTGTGTGTTACATTCTATTGCACTGGGCCACAAACCTGCACAGCACGTTACTCTACAAAACAACACGAGAGGACATCAAGTACAAGAGAAAACGACACAATCAGACACGGTGAACATAAGTGTGAGGCTGCTGCCGGTGTAACCTGGCAGGCTGCCTTACAGCAGATTTTTTTATAAGTAGAAAGAGTGCATTCTAATGATAGAGTATAGTAAATACATAGACCAGTATTATGGTTGTTTGTTATTATCAAGTATTATGTACTGGACATAATTGTAGGGGCTAAACTTTTACACGACACAGTGCAGTAGGTTTGTTTACACACAACACGCGGTTAATATGTTGCACTATGACCTCAGACCTCACGGCAGCTGTGACTGTCGCTAGGCCAGTGGAGTTTTTAATGTCCATTACAATCTTACGGGACACTGTTTTACATGCAGTCTGTCGTTGACGGTAATCGCTTACCTTCTAGGGTCTTTCACGTAGCAATTGTGAAGGAAGGTGGCCATGTTGCACAGCTTAGATAGGCCCACAGGTGTACGGTGCGTCACGTAATTTTTATGAAAGGGGGAAAAAAAGGACCAAAAGGAAAAAAAAAAAGACTGACATTTTCAGAAAGCAAGTTCTAGTGTATGGGGCCTTATGCATGTCACATGAGCACCACGATATCTGTTGACACTAATAAAGATACCACGCTATCAAGAAATTTGAATTATGTTCAATGAATCTGATGAAGAATACCAAGAAATGTGCAGAGCATTTAAGACTTCTGTTGAAAAATGTTGAAGTTCTGGATTGTCTCATTTAATCTCTAAATACACCTTTTTAGATTTCCAGTGAACTGGTAAGCCGAGGTTTCAGAGGAGCTTTGTTTCCCGTGTTTCATACTTGCTTTATTTCTATTTTTCATTCCTTTATTTAACAAAAGCCTGCGAGGGGCCAGGCAGTGTTGATCTAACGGTGAACAGCACATACGTGGCCTTTACTCTCTCGGTGCTAATGAGTATCGATTTGGATACAGTGAAAAAGTAGATAATGACCAAGCAATAGTGTATTTTGCCTTTGAGCAACTGCTGTGCCTCTGTAAATTCAACAAGTTACCTGTTTTATACCTAAAACAGGTTTATATTTTAAACCTAAAACAGTTTATATTTCCTGCGGACATGTTACGAAAGAGTCTTACTAGGATTTGGCTGTGGGCTTGAAAATATTAGTTAAAAAAAAAAATCAAAGTATACTTCATTCATGCATTCATTATGAGACCCTAAAGAACAAAAAATTTAAATTAGAATATTTCTTTACCTTTAAATATAAAAAAGATGAAACATTATAATAGCATCTTATTTATAATACCCCCTTTCAGCCCTTCAGTGACTTTTAGGTCCTCAGCAATTTAGTAATAGATATGTAAAGGAGACATTGATTTATGCCGCTAACATAGTTTAGAATTGCTGACTTAAAAAGTTAAATTTATTTTAGCATATTACATAGTTCTTAAATCAATATATTTGAGTCTTTTAGGAAAACATTGAACAGACCTTACATTAGTTTACTGTTGCTGATATAGCAAATTACCATAAAGTTACCTTCTCAAAACACCACCAATGGATTATCTTACAGTGCTGTAGTCAGAAGTGCATGTCAGGTGTCACTGGGTTAAAGTCAAATTGTCTTCAGGTCTGTGCTCCTTCTACAGGGTCCAGGGAAGAATCTCTTTTTTTGCTCATTCAGGTTGTCACTAGAATTCACTTCCTTGCTGTGGCAGTATTGAGGTCCCTGGGTCCTTGCCAGCTGTCAGCTGAGGGATGTCCCAGCTTCTAGAAGCCATCTACATTCCTTGGCTTGTGGCCCTTTTTCTCAATATTCAAAGCCAGCAGTGGTGAGTTGAGACTCTCTCATCCTTCTGATTTCTCTTACCTGTCCTGTTGTTTCTTGACGTCTTCAGGTGCCATCTTCTAAGAATCTGACTAGGTTGAGCCGACCTAAGTAATCCAGGATAACCTCTCGCTCTCAAGGCCCATAACCTTACTCACATCTACTAAATCCCTTTTGCGTGGATGAGGTATCATGTTCACAGGTTCCTGGGATTAGGATCTTTTCCGGGATCTGCCTGCCACAGATCTCAACTGGGGCCATGCGGTAGGTGTATCCAGCCTTTATCACCAGTATTCTTGGTAGGTTAGATAGAATAATGTTGACAATAACATATACATTTTAGTGGATGTGTAGTGTGTTCCAGGTGCTATTAAATCCGTTGTCTGCATTTACTCAGTTAGTCCTCACAAATGCCCTAGGAGGCAAGTACTTATTACCCCCCTTACAGGAAGGGAAACAGAGGCTGAGAGGGGAAGTAGCTGGCCCAACTTCTCATAGCCACTGAGTGGAGAAATCAGGATTCGAACCTACACAGTCTGGTTGCAGAGCCCGTGTGTGCTCTGCACCACGACATGGTAGAACTTTCTGAATGTGTGGATTTACTCAACATGCTTTGGTGACACAGTGACTCTGAGCGCAGGATCTAGCATCACAGTATCTGGATGTAAAGTCTAGCTTTACCAGTTCCGGGCTGACCTTGGACAAGTGACCTAACCTCTCTGAGTCTAAATTAGCAATGGACTGAATTAAAAATAACACTTGAGGATTAAACAAGCCACTAAATGTCAAGTTCTTAGAACAGTGTCTGCGCATAGTAAACTACTGCTAGCGGTAAGTATTGGTGACAATTTGACTTTTAAAAACAGTAGTTTATTGTTAAAAATAAATCTTTCCTTTAGGTAAATCCAGTCTCCTTATGAAATAAAAACTAATTTTTTGCCTTTGAACACACTACAATGCTGTCTCCTTTCTCAGCCTCTGATTTCTCCCCACTCCTCCATCTTTCTAGCAGTACTACTTTCTAGTGTTATCTGCCCGTGCACTTAAAACACATTGTCCAGACTCTGGTTGCCTCGGGTTACTGTCTGAGTTCCTTAGAAGGGCATCAGGATGCAAACTCCAAATACTGCTCCACCCCCGCCATTCCTCTGCCTAATACGCAAGCATCATTTTTAACTTCTCATTCTTCTCTTTTGGTATTATTATTCCTTGAGAGAGGCCCATGTGTGTGGCTGAAAGGAGAGGTCCAGGGCATATCCTGGGTCCCTGGCCCTAATACCCTCTACTACAACTCCACACCTCTCCTTCTGTTCTAAGAATCGTTGCTGAACCCTCATTATCTCTGCACGTTAAGTAATCTCCTAACAAATTTGGGGGCTCCAGCCTCTCTGCCCTTCAGCTCCCTCTCCGCCGTGGTTGCCAGAATGATCTTCCTGCAGTACAGAAGTCCACGTGGTTCTGTTACTGTCCTTCAAACCCTTCAATGCCACGCCCACCCCCCGGTTCCTGCAGATAGTTATTCCTTTTTATATGCCTCTTAGCTCCTTACCTGCTTCTATTGGAACATTAAAGTTATCACGGTTGTTTTATTTAAACAGTTGTCTTTCCTTCTAAATCATGAACTCGTTGATAGGGAATAGGTGGCTTTGCTTGGAAGAATTAGTGATACCATTTTGTCATTATCTGTTTACATGTCTGTCTCTTGTCACTCAACTGTGAATTCTATTAAGGGGAGGCTCATTTTATTCATTTCTCCTTTCCTCTGTGCCCAAGACAGGTTCTTAGTAGTAATTGTTGAATGAATGAATGAATGAATAGGGAAAAATAACAATTGAAAAGATTCTGCTTAAGTCTAAAGAAGTATCTAAAGTAACTGAATGGGACTGTGTAAGGTTATGATTTTAGAAGCCGCCTAACTGGTGGTTAGAAACATGGTTTCTGGAGCCAGAGCAGTTGGCTTTGAATTCTGCTCTGCCACTTACCACCTGTGTCTCCTGGGCCAGCTAATGGACCCTGTGTCTGTTCTTTGTCCTTAAAACAGGAGTGGTAACAGGAACTATGTCTTAGGGTTAATAGATCCAAATGAGTTCATGTTTATAAAGTGTCTACAATGGTTTCTACCTCATAGTCACTAGTCTGTGTTTCTTAAGTAAAAACACCACAGTTTATGTTCTCTTGCTTTTGGTGATAGCTAATGTCCTTATAACACAGTGAAAAGGAGTCGCCCCGTGTTTTGTGATTATGATGATGTTTAACTAGAGATTTTTAACTTTCAATGATTTTTTAATATCTGACCTTATACAATAGAGTGACTATAAATATTCGTTAAACATTTAGAGAGTACTTGTGTAGGGTCCCTTTCATTAGTAACTTAACATATTTTCTCTTTACATTATTTTTCTGTTATCTGCTATAATGTAACAAGTTACCACACATTTATGGCTTAAAACGACAGAAATGTATTATCTTACAGCTCTGTGTGTCCGAAGTCTAACACTGATCTCACTAGGCTAAGATCACGTGGTCGGCAGGAGGGCATTCCTTTCTGGAAACTAGGGTAGAATCTATTTTCTTGTCTCTTCCAGCCTCTAGGAGGCGTCCGCATTCCTTGGCTCGTGGCCTCCTTCCTCCATCTTCAAAACCAGCTATCTTGTGTCTCTCTAACCATTTTGCAGTTACATCTCTTTTCCTGATGATAGATGAGGAAGGTTCTCTACTGTTAAGGATTCCTGTGATAGATTAGGTCCCCCTGGATAATTGCGGTCCATCTCCCATCCCAAGATCCTTAACTTAATTCCATCTGCAAAATCCATTTTGCCATGTAATTTATTGAAAGGCTCTAGGGTTTCAGGCAGGTGCATCTTTGGGGGACCATTATTCTGCCTACCACACTTGTGTACTGTACATGGATCACTGCTGAAAGGTACATAGGTGGTACTTTCTGAAAACGGAGGCGATATTACCGAAACTGTAACAGTTATGTCAGTGTCACTTATCATCTATTCCTCCAGTGGTTGGTGAGCGCCAGATGTGCTTAGCAGAATGCTGAGTGTTCTTGTTTTCAAGGACTATGATTCTGGTCAGAGGGGAAAATATCTGCTATGGGCTGAGCACTCGACAGGGAATTTCAGATATTAATATGTTATTCCCATTTAATGTCTCCAATAACTTTAAGGTGTGGTAGGCAGCCTAAAGATGTCCATTTGTGTTCCCTACCATGTAGCATTCAGGCCCTTGTATAACTTTGTCCCTTTGAATGTGGGCTGGATCTAGACTCTCCCAGGGAATAGAGTAGGACAGGAGTGGTGGGTTATCACTTCTGGGGCCAACTCCCGGAAGACCGTGCCTTCCCTCTTGCTCACACTACGCCTGCTTCCCTTTTACGAGCTTGTTTTGATGAAGCAAGTGCCAGTGGGGTATATTGCCCCGTGGAGAGGCCACTTATGGCAAGGAACTGAGGGTGGCTGCCAGCCAGCAGCCCGAAAGGAATGAAGGACCTGTCTCACAGCTTGTGAGGAACGGAGTCTTGCCAACAACCAGAGCATGAACTTGGGGGTGACTGAAGCCTTGTGAGAAAACCTAAGCCAGGGAACTTATGGGATGATAAATGTTTTCTCAAGCCATGCAGTTTTGGAGTATTTTGTTATGGAGCAGTAGATAATTAATACTAAGGTACTAAAACTATTTTAGTATACAGATAAGGAAATGAGCCTTGAAATGCCAGGCAACTTTGTAGATCTCCTAGCTAGTAGCAAAAGCTCTTTCCACTACAAATCATGATGATGATGATGATAAAAGCAGAACATTGGTAGCAGCTTACGTTTATTGAGTGTTCAGTAGATATGAGGCACATATCAGAGCGTTATATATATCATCTTAGATTATTACGAGATCGGAATGAACACAAAACACTTGGTGTGGTTAAATTTCTTAACATTCAAAGATGTGTTCAGTTTATAGTTAGTTTCAGTAAAATTACATGAATATCAAAATTTGCAGGCCTTTTCATTTCCTTCTAAAAACAATGCTATTTGTGGTCACATTCAAAGCCCATTAAGTATTTCACTAAAAATAGAGCACATAGAAATAAAGAAAAAAATCATTATGATTGTGTTTTCAGTTACCTGGGAGTGGACCTTCAAAACAGTCCCATGGAAAGAAGTCATATGAAGCAGGGCTTAAAATAGTATCCTCTCTTTTTTCTCAAAGCAGCATTCAAATTCACTAGATGGAAATTTAATTTTGCAAGATGTCTGAACTGCTCAAATTTGTTTATGGTGTGAGCTTTCAATTTAGACAATTTATCATTACTTGGAGAGGAACTTTTTCTCTTAAGCCAGATTGAGTTTCCTTTCCAGGGAACAGATGAATCCAGGAAAAACGTTTCCACAGCTCATACCTCGCCAAAAGCAGTGGCCATAGAGGAATGGAGAGCTCACTGCCTAATGACAAAAGGAAAATATGTAACCTCTTTTCCCGTAGTCTCTCTGTATCCTCAACATGTCTCAAAACTCTCCAGTCCATAGATTACCTTTTGATTCTTACTTTTCGGGACTGAACTTCTGTTTCACAGCAGCGTGAAGCAGGCGATTGCACATTTGAAATATATACAGAGGCGTGACTTTGTCTCTGACAGTTGTGTGACTTTTGGAAAGTCTCTTAACTGTCATGAGCCTCAGTTTCTTAATCTGTCACCTGTTGGCCATGTCCTCTAAGAACCCTTTTGTATTAATGCATTAGGATCCTGAAGGCTGACTTTGTATGACTGGAGTTAACCCAATTCCACACTTAAATTTATGGGCCTCTATGCTGTCTGCATGTATTTTTGAAGCCTTCTTTCCTATGTCTGCAGGTTTTCTGCAATAATATAATTGCATCCATAAGAGAAGCTAAGTCCTAAATTCTTAGCCTACCCCCAATTTGGCTCCTCTTGTTATTTTGATCTCATAATTTAGGAGAGGGTAGATACTCCCTGCACAGGCAGACAGATTCTGAATCAGCCCTCGAGGAATAAGCTGGAAGTCATTTCTTTATAAAATAGCTCCTTTTTCTGAATATATTCAAGTATTTATACTCTACGGTATATCTTACTGCTGTAACAGAGGAAGTCAGTGAGGAAAAGAGAAAAAATATATGGCAATAATTTAACCTGACATCACTGACCTTAGAACCTCGGCATCCCTTGCTTAGCTTCATCCCCAGCCCACAACTCCACCCTGGAGGACTCCAGTGACTCTCAGAGGGAGGAACTTTCTTCAAAACGACGCCTTTGAAAGCATGAGAAGGTATTCTGAATGAGAGCTATCTGGATGCTTAGTGCATCAGGGGCACAGGACTGGTCCACAGTCAATATTCTTGCATCCCTCAGAATGTGGGGTGTAGCGTGAAGATTTATATAAGCACACTGTTTTCACATGATGTCTACACAGTCTGGAAAGCATCCAGAAGTCCCGATGCTTCTCGAGTTTCTGAATTCGTGTATTGTCCCTCCGGTGACTCATTTTAGAAGGATTTGGAAACTAAACCTTGCTCCTGGTTACCTCTGGGTTGTAACCGTCCCCTGACAGTTGGAGTAAGGTGATGCCGTGGAGTTAGAAGACTGGGCTGGATGTTAGAGACCTGGTTGCTTGTGTCCACCAGGCCCATGGGAATACGTGCTCGTGGGCAAATGATGGGACTCCCGAAACCCTCAGTCCCTTCCTCGTGGGAAATGAAGCGTATGGCAGATAAATTGTGAGAAGTTTTCTGGTTCTAAAGTTACACAATTGTAAGAGTAAGTTGCCACATGACTGTGGACACTTTGGATTAGACTCAGACACCAAAATGAAGCGATGTCAAAAGGTAATGCTGCTGCTTCACTAGGTTTGATGTTATCCAGACCTGGAAGAGTACAGGTTGAATCCACTGTGATTCCAAAACGTCTGAGAAGAAAAGTAACCCCGAGAACACAACACGTTTGCTATTCCTCTATGATCTCTAAGTGCTTTGTTTTATAATATTCAACTTGTAGATATTTAATAACTTCAAAGTGTTCTTTTTAGGCATTAGAACATGCAGACAGTATAAAATGGATGATTTCTGTATTTGCTCCTTCCAAATGTTATCAGTTAAAAGTTATGCTTGTTAGAAAATCCTACTGAGCAGTGGCCATCAATGAAACGAGATTTTTACAGCCTATGTCACACTAGGCTAGTCACTTTGGAAGGATATAAACACTTATGAGAATGTGCTTACCCTGTAGTAGCTTGTATGCTACCAGAGGAGAAAAGCCACGAAGAAATAAAAATATGAACAGGAGTGAAAGAACCAAAATGCCCAGGCCATTTCGCCAGAGACTGGAATTATCCTAAAAGGGAAACTGTATGCATTGGTTTTCTAATACAATTATTTTGTGAGTGCTTTGTTGAATTAAAGATTATTCTACCCAGAAGCAGGTTGAAATCTTTCTTTTCCCAGTGTGCAAAGCTCTCTTTAAAGATAAACGTTGCAGTGGTATTTTTAATTATTGAGGCTGGGCACTTACTTCCTTCGTACATTCACATACTTCCAAAGGGATTTGGAACATGGAAGCGTTTCATAGCTGTTTAGAGAAATGAGAACTTAGGTCTTTATAATTACGAACATCACTTCCCAGTTCTAAGTTCAGGCTCTATTCTCTGTAGTATTGAACCTTCCAAGTTGTGTTACATCAATAGAATGTATGATCTGTGAGTGCGGGAACGTCCAAACATTGGGGAGTCTCTAGGATACATTAAGGCAAGGTTGTTTCAGCCAGCTTTGTTGTGAGGTATTGTTTTCCGTGTGGTTAGTGAATTACCAAATTAACCTTTAATTCAGGAAGTAAAATTTTACAAATTTCTCCATATTCCCAAGTCATTGTAGCTCTAACACAGTGCAGCAATAATGAACTCTGGCTATTTACGGGCTGATCACCTACCTGAAGCAGTGCCTGACATGTCAATCATAGCTTAAGATGAACACCAAATGCATTATGGGATAATCATGATGGATTCCTGCTCCCCTATCCAGATCTTTTACCATACCCAGGTATGTTTAAGTAGTGCTTAGTGAAGGCAAATATTTCTAAGTGTCATATATAATTTTTGAAAAGAATGCTACTTTATAATAAAGTATAGGTGGCTCATATTTCCAATTAAGGTTAGGCTACTTCCCTCTATTTTGTGAAATAATATTAATGGCTAATGTTTATATAATACCAGCTACATGCCAGACACTATTCTAAGTGTTTCTATATATATATATATTACCTCCTGAATATTCACAACTCCGTGTAATAGGCATTGTTATGACCAAAATGCCATTTTCACAGATGAAGAAGATGGGACATGGAGAAATTACATAAATTCCCCCAGATGGTGAAGGCGACAGGTCAGAATTTGCATTCAGGCTCCCTGACTCTGGCATCGGGCCTCTTAATAATCACAACATGCTTCCTTTTGCACTTCAGCTCCCCTCATTTTCAGGCCTGGAGCCAAAACCTGGTTTTTACTTAATCGTTCAATAATAAATGAGTGAGATGGGAAGAAGTCAAATAACTAGCTTGCGGCCAGGGCTGGCTACATAATTTGCAGAGCTCAGTCCAAAATGAAAATGTGGGGCTTCTTGTTCCAAAAGCAGGAAAATGTATCATCGAAGGTACTAGAATATAAAGCCGACTCCTTTCCTTCACAGTCTCTGTCTTGTCATGATATTTTAAATTTGCCATTTGATGTTCTAAGTAAAGAACAATTAAAAGTTTAAGTTGTTAGCATGAATTTTGCCATTCACCATTGTTTTGTGCAATGTCTATTTTAAATGCAAACACAAGAGCATTTAACTTGCATGTGTATTCACCAAAATTGCATGAAGCTTCTTTGTAGCTTGTACCTGAGTGTGTGTGTGTGTGTGTGTGTGTGTGTGTGTGTGTGTATTTTTTCTTACCAAAACAGTGGAAACTCTGCAAAAAATTAACTGATTTTTTTTTTCCACTTTTGACACATTTTACCAACACTTTCTACCTCTGGCTTCCTCTGGATGATTAAGGAAAGATTGAAAGGAAAAGGAAATGTGGGTTGTCCTATTTTTTCCTTTCCTTCTATGTCATGATTTTCAGTGTAAAGTGGTTTACTAATACAGGGCACTAACATGAGCACGAAAGGACATTATAAACTGCCTTTGCTGTCATGCTTCTAGAACAACGTTTTCTTTCTGTGTTTGAAGCAATTCCAGTTCAAACAGAAAGCATGGCCTCTGGGGGCTCTTGGTTCCTTGCTTACTCAGTTGTAGACGTAACACACTAACTACATCCTTGATTGGAGTCTCTCTGCGCCTTCACTTATTGGGGGTCCCCTCTACTCACGGGCATCACAAATGTGCCATGTGAATTGGGAAGTAGGGAAGACAACCGGCTGAATGCTTGTGTCTCCTCTGCTCGTGTGTATGTTCCATTGTCCCATGGACTTCACTTGCAAAACCCAAGTTCAAGTATGCAATTACTGAGACTTTCATCATGGCTATAGCAGAGCCCATTGGAGTCACACACCTCTGAAACTGGCCCTGCTTTCAGCTGTGAGATGAGATAGAAGCTGGATTGGACTGAAACCATTTTTCCAGTTAACCCCAAACATCCTAAACATCAGGCTAAAGATATAAGGGATTGGCCTGGGAAGATTAGCTGTGGGTCACAGGTGATTAACACAGGGCACCCATGCTTACGAAGACAGTGGAGTTGACTGGGTACTGCTGGATTGAAACCAGGCCCTGCAGAAGGGTAACGAAAAACTGCCAGCCATTAACATATGGTTAGTAGCTAAGTGCGAAACTAGGGAGCTTGGGTGGTTTGGGCACATTTAAAGGGCAGTGCAGTCAAATGGCAGAGAGAAGAACCAACTGAGAGTTGTAGCTAAGGCAGGTCTAGTGGGGAGGCCAGAGCCCTAGTGGGGAAAACTCGGGATCCCGAGAAGTGGGCCAGAGCTCTCTGGGTGTCCCTGAGGTTGTGGGCTCCATACCCCTGGGGACCCTCTAGGGCGGCCGCCCTTCTTTTTGGTAGGAAAGGCTGGCACTTCAGCTGTGCTGGAAGATGCTACAGAAGGCCCTCCCCACGGGATCTGGTGCTTTGTTCAGGTTCAGCCCTCATCACCTTCCTGGATGCGGGGCCAGTGAGTAGGGGTTGGCTTTATAAGAGTGCTCGGTCCAGGGGCCAGATGAAGCAAGGGTTGATTAATTTGGAGGCACCTTCTTCGGGAATAAGGATTAAGATCCCAGCCAAGACTCTAGGTGTAGGGCACATTGTGGTGGTTCCTAGATAACCTAGAAAACAATTGCCAACTCCCAGTGAGTTAGAATGCCTGAGTTGGCCAGGCAGATGGGAGAGGAAGGGAAAGAAAAATGCTTGAGAGAAGTGGGCTTGTTGGAGTGGTTATATTATGTAGGGCCAGAAAACCCTCCATGAGACTATGTCTCACAAGAGGGCAGAGTTGGCAGACCATTCACCAAAGCCATGAGCAAAGTGCTGGCTGATAGGAGAGACAGAGAGAAAGAGAGAGAGAGAACAGCTTCTTGTGGTAAGCCAGGAAGCCAGGGGACCCATGTTTGAAGCACAGCTCTGTGACTTACTAACTGTGTGATTTTGGACAGCGACGTCAGTCCTGAGACTCAGTTATCTGAACTGCAAAATGGGACTAAGGCCAATATTTGAATTATGTATTGTTGGGAAATTACCTGTGATAATCCAGGTAAAATGCGTGATACTCATCAGCGTGCAGGATGTATTTGATAACAATTAACTCATAATGATTTTTTTTTTTTTTTTTTTTTTTTTTTTTTTACCTTTAGTATTGGGCTTGCCACTTGCATCTGAAGCATGAACCAATTGCCTGTCTGGTCTCTCAACCCCCATTTTTAGTTTGGCATTCTTGTACTGGAAGATATGACAAACTAGAACTAATTTTTTAGGAACAAATTCGTATAAAAGTAAGAGGAATTTTATCATTTTCCATCAATTTCCAGTATCAAAATTGACAAACCAAACTTGAGAATGTGCAGAGAGGAAGATCACCACTAAATCGCCTCATTTATTGTCTCTTTCAAAAATATATTTTTTTAAAACAGCAGGATAAAAAAGGAAAATTGTATTAGAAAAAGGGCTGTTACCCTACTGCACTTCCTCGGTGATTGATTGTATTTTCTCCCAGGAATTGAAGAAAAGGAGAAGAGAACATGAGGGTTGATTGCATCAAAAGTGTGACACGAATAAAAGAATCAAGAAATCACATATGTCTGCACAGAAGTCAACTAATAAATCAAAAGCATGTTCTTAGCTAAGTCAGATGTTTCTTTGAAATACCAGATGGTGCAATTCCAATATACTCTATATTCAGCTACCTAACAGCCTATCATGTTGCTTTCAACTAGTGAAAAATCTAGAAGCACAAATGTTTATATGGCTGGTAAAACATTTTAACTTTATTTTATGCCCTGATTAGCTATTACTGGCCTGATGATTACACTGTAAAACCTAAAATCATACGTGGAGAAAATAACTTGTTGGCAGGATTAAACACTAATTGTTACAATGTCCTACATTAAATGTGTGCAACGTTTCTTTGTAGCAGTTATTTTGATGTAAACTTTAACAAGTTTTCTTTCATCCCATATCAAGTCTGTGTTGTTTTTTCCTTAATGGTGGATTTAAAATATCTGCATCAGTTTTAGAGTTGAGAATCATAAAATTAACATATGTCATAATAATTTTAACCAAATCAACTCCTCATGACAGTGTCACGTCCTAATCAGGCAAGAATGAAGATAATAACCTTTAAAAATATTATGATGACTGTATCTTACTGTAAAGGATAAGTAAATCCCAGTATCATTAAAGAAATAACAGTTTACATGGATTTTTAAACTTTCGAATAGTAAAAAAGTCCATGACTGTTGTGAAAGTTGCTGTGGGTGAATATAACTTTGTGCCAAAAGAGAAACTTGTGAGACTAGAATTAATTGACAAGGGTACAAGGAATTTGTTTCAGTAAATCATTCTTCTCCCTATTTTTTTAGAATTATATTTAACTGTCATTATATTGTAATGTCAGTGTGAGTTAATGTCAGATCTGAAAATTATACCCTTCCCCCATATATCCCTTGGCCAAAAAATGCAACCACCCCTCTTTGTTGGTCACTAATACCAAGTAAAGATAGTCTTGTAGAGGAAATTACTGACTATCAGATCCCAAAGGGAAGTATTTTATCAGATCCCAAAGGGAAGACTAGTAGGAGATCAGTGCATGAGTGATTTTGGAACAGAGAAGTGATAAAGGAGACACTGATAGAAATTTCTGGCCAGTTCTTTTATTTTCTTTACAACGTGCTGTAAATCGAGTCGTTCTGAATGAAACCCACAGTCTCCGGTCTCCAGGGACAACACTCAGCGACATCTAGGCGGTTTCCTCCACGTGGTACCACTTCAGTCTTCCGAGAGGGCCCTCAAGCTCCTTTTCCAGGATTCTGAAGTCCAGCTTCCCTTGCTTGTTTCTTCCTTTCGTTCACTCTACGTATCCTTTCCCAAAGCCACTAATTCTGTATTTATTGTCTATTCACAGCACAGCACATAACGTTTCAGAAGAGCATTGGGCTGTCGGTGACAGCAAAACAAATCATGGCAATTCTCGCTAAAAATCTGAGCGGTCAGATGTTGATGGACCGGCTATATGTCGCAGAAGGCATACTGGGGGTTCTAGTGGTGTGATTTTTTTTTCCTCATCCGGCCCCTAAAAAAATAATTGAACAAAATAAAAGAGGAAATGGCACCAGGGAAATGTTTCTTCTCAGTTAGGCACTTGGTGTACATTATCTCGATCGTCTGTTCACTGGCCCAGGCCCAAGACCTGATCTGTTCATAGTTGAGAAACATTGGTGTGCCTTGGGACTGCCGCTTGCTGACCCGGCACCAAGCCACCATGTGTGAAGTCTGGCATCTTGCTTGTGCCCCAGTTGCAATCAGCGGTGTTGTCAAGCCTTTGGCTACAACTGTGACCTTTCTCTTTGTCCTTAATTTCTCCATAACGTGTTCTTCTCCCTGATCTTACCCAATTTTATCTCATACTAGACTCCTGGGTGCCTTTGCATCCTTTGCTGTACGCTTGCATATGCAGACCTCTTATCTCAGGTAGCTGCTTCCCTCTGACAACCACATTCTACCTTCAAGAGCAGTGGCTCCCTGCCCGATTGTCCTGCCATCTGTTGTCTGACTGCCTAGATTTCCGGGTTTGCTGTGGTTCCCTCACATGTCACACGTGGATTCAGGGTTACCTCCTTTTCCTACTTTGGGATCCATCCCTAGTTTCTCTCTTTTTATTCAGGTCAGCCTAGTCTTATTGTTCAATCTTCCCTGTGTGCGCTGGTCCTTTGATTATGGGAAAGAAGAAGAAATTTATGGGCAGAATGATTAGAAACATGGCCACCATGAGAACTCTAAACTTCAGAGTTGTCTCTGCTTTGGACCTGTCCTGGCTAGATTCTCCCATTCCTTTGTCCCTTCTGATTGTATGGAGTCTTGATTAACTTGAAGCTATGTCAGCTCACGGGTAGTGGCTGGGACTGTTCTTTTGAGTCTAGCCACCTGTCAGGAGCAGTGATGGCAGTTTTAATTCCTGGAGTTGCATCTCTTCCCCTGCTGTAAAATTTTGTCCGTCTCCAAAACAGAACACTTTCTTTCTTTCTTTTTTTTTTTTCCTGATGAGCAAAGCACACTCATTAATGTCTCACTTAGTGATGATTCATTAATCATGGAAGGGCATGTGAGCTGCAATAAAAGCAACTGCTGTAATTTAATTTAACAAACATTTATCGAGTGTTTAATGTATAGAGCAAGGCGCTAAGCGTGGGACCCAAAGAGACCTAGTTTGGGTGATACCGTAAATTACTTTTTCATTGGGATAAGTGTTTAATAAACTTTTCTGAATCAAATCTAACTGGTGTAGCATTTATTATGGCTGTAAGTTTAGATAATAAGTTCTAGCATAAACTATGTAGTAATAAACATAAAGAAACATACTTGGGTTGTTTCCATAGAGAATGAATGACTTATTTTGGTAACTTATCTACAGTGCATATTCCCATGAAAATAGAACCAAATCAGGAATGGAACCTTGCTAAATACTGCTGGTTATGCCTCAGTTTTGCACTGTCTTCTCTTTGATTCCATTATATAGGAATAACACAGGGTTTGAATCAGGGAAATGGTTAGAAAAAAGATGGTATTTGAGCAAAACTAAGATATAGTATGAAATAGGTATTTTAGTTTAACTATATGTTAGGTCATAGAATCCTGGAATGTTAGAACAGACAAATACCTAGGGATCAAGTTCATGCAATCATTTTGCGGGCAAGGTGGTGCCAACCCCTTGTGATTTGCACAAGGTTGGCCATCTAGCCGGAATAAGAAACCGGCTTTAGATTTAAGTCTGAAGTGTCAGTGTGACTCTTTGAATGCAAAGAAACAGAAAAGAATTCAAACTTACTTGATTGAACATTGTCATGACATTGAGAAATGGGTAGATGGCAGTTATGGCTTGATGTAGGGATGCCAGTGGTTTTTGTATCCGTTCCTTCTCTCTCTTTCTCTATCCCCAGAATGGTGTTTCTCTTTGGCGGGCTTGTTTCCTCTTAAGGAGGACAGGCTTCATTCATGCTGCTGATGAAGATGTTGGAAAGCAGCCAGAGTCATGTGTTTCTGGCTTAACCCACTTAGAGAAAAGCTTGACATAAGACTCTGTTATTTGTGTATCTGTCAGGATCCCGACTGCCCCTGCTGAATGCCCCGAGCACCACCACGGCTGCCACCAGGCCCCGAAGTTCAGGGAAGCCTGATTGGCCAGGCACGGCTCACGGGCCCATCCCTTGGGCCAGGGAGTCCCGTCTGCTCCCCGACCTTACACTCTCAATTCCTTGAGCAACTCATTTCCAGTTACCTTCACGCTGCTTTTTTCATGGGTCACCCCACTCCACAGAGATCCTTTGAGTCTGGAAGAATTTTGAATTCCTCTCCCTCGAAAAGACTACCTTACGGTATCTCCTTCTCACCACGGTCTCTTAGTTCCCTAATTCTCTCATTGAGAAGTCTGCATCCAGCAATCTCTACTTTCTACCGTGTAGCCTCCTAACTCTACCGCCTATGGTGAGGGCTTCTTTTCTTTCTCTCAGAGCAGACACTGTTAATAAACCCAGTTCTCTTCTATGAACGGTAACTGTGTGCTGTGACCTTCCATCGCTGTCCATCTTCCCAGACTCGACACTCGACCAGAACAACACGTTCCGGAAGTGCCCTGAATGTGCCCTGTTGGTCGGGGATTTCATCCCTTTGCTTGTACCACTCTTCACTCGAAATGCCTGTCACACAGAGATACCTTTAATTCTAAAATCTTTCTTGGAAAAGTCTCTCTAAAATCTTTCATGATTCTCCCTCCCCCCCAGATTAATATTACTCACTCATTGGGTACCCCACAGGGTCAGCATGGCACATGTTATACTCATTGCCCCTTACTTGACTTTTATATCTGCTTTCCATGGCTGATTAACTTCTGTGTGCTCAGCGTTATTGTAGCACCTAACGTGTGGGAGGCAATGAATAAATACTTACTGGATGAAACGTAAGTTTTTATTTTTCCAAAAGGAAGACACATACAACTCGCATCCCCTGTCTCTGCCTCTTTTTCTGTCTACTGGAAAGTACAGGGTTAAGTGTGAGAAGATAATGTATTAGCTATCTTAACCCTCATTGTTGCTGTATTTGAATTCTTTATTTTCCTCTATCTAGAGTTTTACATTATTAACTTTAGATATGTGGTTGTAAAAAATAAGTGTGTGTGTGTGTGTGTGTGTGTGTGTGCGCGTGTGTATGTGTAGAAAGAGGTGGATAAATAAATAATTTCAACAGGTACTATTTCAGAAAATAACAATATATTCATCGGCACTTTTTGATGCTTATAAATGCTCCAGATTTTCAAATTATTCAACATATTATAAAATAAATAAGATTACCATCTCATATGAAAGGAAATTTGCACAAGTGTACGAGTATTCCAGAACCAAGAGAGCAAATTTTCCCATTTTTGAAATTTATGATTAAAGTCAGTGCACAGAAATGTGAATACATGTAACATTTAATTCTGTAAACTTGAAGTAATTTTCTTGACACAATGTTACCTATGGCTCCTGCAAATATCTCATCAAACATTTAGGTCAAATACATAAATAGTATTGAGTTAAACACAGAAGTGTAAGGTCTGTGATCAAGATATTTGAAAAATTTAAGGAAAACCATTGAGATATACAGACTCATTATTAAATAGAAAAGGAATAACTATAAAAACACAGGCCAAACCACTCACAGAAGTGCTCAAGTTTGGTACATTTGGTTTTCACAACAAAGACAACTATCTAATTATGTCAAATATGGGATGTGTTTCAAAGTTTTATAAATAATAATGAAACATGTCTATGGTGTAATCTATTATAATTAAGATATAAAGCAATTGCAGTAGAATTTGCAGTGTGTTAAAGTAATAAGATGAATTATGTGCACATGTAGTTTTTGGGAACTCAGAATGAGTGACTTCATGGTTTATTACATAATTCACATTTATAAACAGAATAATTCATAGTTATGGATATCAGGATTATTGATGTTTTGGATAATTAGCACTGGTATGCTGGTAAATGTGTAATAAACAACTCGCTGAGGGAAAAAAGTTCTGATTTGAATGTCTGCCAGTTTCCATGACACAAATGGTCTTACCAAAGCTACCAGTGTGAGGTTACTGAACAGTTAAAAAGAGGGGACAGTTGGCCCTCGCTAGCTGGACAAGCCAGCCCAGCTCTCCACTGCCATATTCTTACGCTTCTGTGGGTTTCTAGTAGACTCACTGTTTTGATTTAGGGACTTCTTTTAATAATATGATAAAATAAGCCCTTTATATGACATGCGAGGTAGATAACCTTGATTTACAAGGTATAGTCACACATTAGCGCTTCCTTTTATAATTCGGCGTTTTGAAACTTTTCCAGATGCCATTATAGGCTAGTTTCTAAAGACCAAGACTCTGAAGAGTTGCATAAAGGCTTTGCTGAGATAGAATATAACATTTCTCCAATTGTAAGCTGGATAGAATGTAATATTGCAGGGAGAAACCTTGGCTTTACGGTCAATATCTGTAATATATAAATATAAAATAACCCCCGTTTAGATAAGCAATATTTTAACTACTATAAGTAAAGATTGTGCAAAGTCACTAGTTACTTAAGCTAACATATGTTTGAATATTTTTAAATATTCAGATGGTTGCAGCTTCATCTTTTACGTAATATTTGAGGCCTTTGGAATTTCTCAACGTGATGAATAACATACGATCAAAGGTATGAGCACAGAAAATGTTTGCATGACACAAAAGTGTGTCTTTCTGAGCCACTGGAGTTTGTATATTTCTGTGTTGGTATGACTTTTCTAGAAGGGATTGTCTTCCAGAAATTCCTAGTCACGTCAATCCTGAAAATCCTTCTGCAATGATAACTATCTTCTTCAGATTTCTTAGCCCTCTTTCTGAAAGTGTAAATACAAGTCCCATGAATTGCTCCTTGAAAGAAAAAGGGGGATTATACAGTCAACTATGGAAAAGGTTATATACACCGATCCCCCTTTAAAGAGTCAAGATGCACGTAGGAGCTTTAAGGAAATCTGGAAGTCCTACAGAAAGGAGACCTTCAATATTTGTTTTAAAGCATTTCCCAGTGATACTGGCTTTGTACCCTCTTTTATGATATCCTGTTAACATCCATGAACATAATTTTGGGACTACCTCCTTTAAAATCTGCTTGAAAAAATACTGAATTTCTACTTTTCAGACCAATACTATGGAATCCATAGACAACTTAAAAATTCAGGAACAAGTTTCTAAATTATCCAAGAAATTGAAAATAACCAAAATTGACTCAAAATATGTAGATATACTAAATAAAATAGTGATCATGGAAATTAGGGCCTTGCGTAAAAGTATCAAAGAATTTCATGGATAAATGTTTTCAAACCTTCAAAGAATAGGTAATTTTTATGCCATCTAGATTAGACTGTTTCAGGCATAGAAAATATAGAAAGCATCCCAATTCTTGAAAAAAAAAATCTGACAGACACCACACACAAAAAAAGAAAATGATAAATCATCTCACTTATGAAAACTAATGCAAAACAGTAACTAAAGTCCAGAAAACAAAATCCAGCACTATGTGAAAAAAATAATATGCCATGACCAAGTGGGGTTTATTTCAGGAATGCGAGAATGTTTAACAATATGAAATCTCCTGGTAGAACTGACTACAGGTCAAAGAAGAAAAATCCTTTATAAAATAGGAAGAGGATGATACTTTTTGAATAAAATTATATGCATTCCTCAAACCCATTGCCAGCATGATTCTGGGCGATGAAACCCCACTGAAGTCAGGAATAAGGCAGATATTCCTAGTTGCCCCTTATTACTTAACATTTTTCTGGAAATACTATATATATAGTTAAATTAGACAAAGGAGTGAAATAATAATCATAAACATTGGAAAAGAAAGAGCAATATTATCATTA
This sequence comes from Rhinolophus ferrumequinum, assembly GCF_004115265.2. Classification (NCBI taxonomy): domain Eukaryota; kingdom Metazoa; phylum Chordata; class Mammalia; order Chiroptera; family Rhinolophidae; genus Rhinolophus; species Rhinolophus ferrumequinum. Next base: position 6,783,100 of record NC_046297.1, on the reverse strand, counting down.
TGTATAGATGATATGATTATATATTTGAAAAACCCAAGAGAATCAACAGGAAAAAGTACTTTCAGATAGAAGAATCCAATAATGTGAGTGGTTACAAAATATGTAAAATGGCTTTGATAAAACTATAAGCAAGAAAATGATATAGAGAAAACTATTCCAAATATAATTGTAAATAATTAAATGTAATAATAAACCAAATACCTCAGAATAAAGTAACAAGAAATAATACAATTCCTAAATGAAGAATGAGATTCCAATAAATGGATACATGTACCTTATTCTGAATGACAATATGAAGTATTATAACAATGACAAAATTATTCTAATTACTTTATATATTCGTTGCAATTCCAATTAAAATCCCGACAGAATAAGTCTGAAGTTCACCTAGAATAATAAATATGTGGGAATAAGCAATATGTTTTTGTCTTTTTCAAATTTCTACTAGGAATACTATGATGGAAAATAATATTAGTTGAGTAACAGAATATCCCTAAGATCTCTCTGGCTTAATGTAACAGAAATTCATATGTCTTTTATGCCACAGTCCATGGCGTGGGGTATGTACCTTGTTGGAGGTGCCTCTTTGTGATCATTCAGGCATACAGGCTCCTGAGTTGTACCTGTCAGAGTTGCTTCTCACCACATTTGCCCATAAACATGCATCACCCCAGGCCAGATCTCAGACACAGGCTCACCTGTTTGTGGAGCTAGAAAATGAAATCTAGCTGTGTACTCTGGAGGAAAAGGAAATGTAGTTTGATAAAACAGAGCTATCTGGCAGCACTTTTATAATCACAAGGAAAAGCAGACTCTGAAACATATAATGTGTACCACAATGTAATTGTTATTTAAATAAAAATAACAATACTATTAACTACGGTGTATCATAGATATAACACATCTTGCAAAGAGAAATGAATTGTTTTCAGCCTAGTGGTGTGTAGAAACATGGCATTTGTGGCCAGCTGGGCAAACTGGGGGAGCGAAATAGATGGATTTTCTAGCAGTTCTCAGGGCTTCATACTGTTTAGGAAACAAAACATGCCTGGAAGTGTATGTGGGCTTGGTGCTTGCTCCTACATCTGGAACATAGGATGAACAAAGCAGCTGGAACTCAATCTGGCGAGTGTATGGCACTGGACACATCTTGAGAACACGGGTGTCTTTCAACAGTTGTTACAGTCTGTGAACACTGATTTTATATTGTGTAAACTATCAGCTTGGGGAATGACGGGAGGATGTTTCCTAAACATATATTCTCAGTGCAGCTACTTCATTGTACTTTTCGGAGAATCAGTTGCCATGCTACATGCAACATTACTATTTTGCATAAAATGTTAGGTAAAATTTCAGAGGTCTTTATTCTTTTCTCCGACATAAATCGAGTCGTTATAGCATCCAGATAACTGTTCAGGGCACACTCCCTGCTTTCAAAGAGCTGGTTGGGGGTAGATGGCTAGAAGGGGACAGAAAAAAAAACATATAAACAACTAGATAAGATGATCGCACATAAGGATATGTGCTGTAAATGACATTAAACAGGCCAATGAGTTAGAAACTAGAAGGGGGCGGGGCTGACTCTATCAGCTAGACAAGCGTGGTGTACTTGCGAAGGCGACATTTCCGATGACACCTATAGGATGAGAGGGGCAAGTTTTGCAAAGAACACTCAAGAAGTGTTTGCTGAATGAATGCATTTCCTCATTGTTTGGATCATCTTTAAATGCATTTTACACCATGCAGTCAAAAGCAAAATGTTTTCAACAGCTCAAATAACTCTAAATCCACGTATAAATCACTTTCATGATCTAAATCAAGTTACGTGTTTGGACATCAGACAGAAGGACAGCTCCATCTGTCAGCTTTTTCAAAGAACTAGACATTTAAAGAAATAGAACTGCTATTATATAATGGTAGTACTTAAAATTAGCCACAGATGTAAGTGAGTGTAGCTTCTTCCTTCTGGCCACTCTCCCCGAAGTCTCTGATTGCTTCAGCACCCTCCCTGCTTTCTTCCTTTCCAACTCTGTCAGTGTCATCATTCTGGATGGCTTCATCCATGTAGCTCAGGCCTCCATACTAACATGTACACAACTATACCTGTTTACTCACCTGTACATTTGGACTAGCGATTCTTTCTTAGTCACTCACAGGTCTGATGTAAGAATCAATAGTCATGATTTATGGGAAAATACGATGTTATCATAAATCATTATTATCTTTTTTAGGTCTGTAGAAACTTTTAATGCACAACTGCTATCGTTTATTCAACGGGTATGTTATTGACATTCTTCACTGGTTCCTTCATAGAAAAAAAAAGTTGCACTTTTGGTTAAATGCATATCCAAGTGTTTAAGTAAAAGCCATTTCCTAGCATTCTTTACAAAGTAGTTTGTGAGTGAACAGGAATACTCATTCGCAGAAGATTTTTGTCTCCTCTCCTCAGCTGATTGGCATTACTTTGGCTGGCTGTGTCGTCCACGGACGTGTTTTAGAAAACTGGGATGATTATCATTTTCTTCATGAATGTGAATTCTTGGGCTTGAAAAGAACACCAAACTCATCATAAAGAAGCCTATATTTGGTTAAGAATTCTCTGATAGCAGGAAACAAGCTGATCAAAGTTTGCCCTGAAATTTTGTCCCATAAATAGCTTACATGACTTGATTTTAGAGATGGAGCGTGCCGCTAGGTGAATGATAAAGATCTTGACTACCCTCAGCAGGCCTTGGAACGATGTTATTGGTTTAGTGTTTAATATTCTGTACAGTGTCATTTGGTTGGTTAACATGAAGTCACTTTGTATCAAGTCTTTTTGTCAGAGTTAATGGCAACTTTGTTAAGCAAAAACTACTGACTTCTTCAGTTCCACTCTCAATTATCCCAGAAATTGCTGTGATTTTTCCACCAAAAGCTACTTTAAGAACTATGGCTGAACTACTCCAGCACAGATACTCTTAACCAAAATAAATATCGATATATAATCACACGTGTGTGTGTGTGTGTGTGTGTGTGTGTATATGTATATATATATATATATATATATATATATATATATATATATATATATATATATATATATATATATTTTCCCTGAGACTCCTTATTTCCTAAGAAATGGGGCTCTGCTCATTTTCGTTCTTTCCAAGTGGGGGTCAACTTTGGACCCGTAAGCATAAATTCAGGCCAGTTCCTGGATGTGCTGTCGGTAAAGTATCTATGTGTCAACAGCCTTCTAGAAGAAGCATTCTTTTTAGGGAGAAAATTTATGTTGATGATTTTCAAATTATTGGAACTCCACAGGCAGTTTTCCAGCTGGCCAACCCCTATACACTGTCTTAAGAAGAAGTGCCAATTTTGGAATTTTGGCAGAGGCAAGCGTGACCTGGTCAACTTCAAGAGGCAGCTCGGGGAGAAATTTCAGCATCCACATTTTAACACAATTACCAGCTTGCTTCTGGATGAAATCCAGCACTTTATTTTTAATATATGAGGCTCAATATCTTTTTAAAATCACTTTCCCTTTATGTTCTATTCCTGAGAAATTGAAGAGGCTTTAAGTTAGGAAAAATCTGAAGCCAAGTGTTCTTTACTTTACGAATTCTAAAAATTTCTCTGATTGTCAGACATGTTGTTGACTTTTGGAGGTTCAAATATTCTTTATTCAAGCTATTGATTGCACGTGGGTTTAGAGTGTTACTATTCCAAGTTTAGAATATTGAAGATGGGGATTATTTTTGCAATATTTATAGAAGATGTGGAATAAAAGTTAAACATTTACAAGTTGTAAAAAGGGATAATTCATATTAAATGTTTCCATTCGTTAGGTGAATCATTTTGGAGTCTAAGTGGCGGAATTAATTTATTTACAGACTCAGTAATAATAATGATTATCTTTAAATTCTTGAGCAGTGTATCAACACTGTTATAAAGAAATGAGACTGTCTCATAACACACACACACATGCCAGCCACACACATGCATGGCCCTATTTTCACAATGCATATCCAACCTCTGGGAATAGCAAATGTTTATTACTAACAATGATAGAATGTAGCTAGGCTTCAAAAATTCAAAATTGCTGGGGAATAGCTCATTGTTGTCAAAGACGAGGGAGACAAATAACTTTAGAAAGCGTGACCATGAATAGGTTACCTCATTTATCCAAGTCTTAGTTTCCACATCTGCAAAGTGAGGACAATAATATCCAACTGATAGGAAAATTATGTGTACTAATTAAGCACAGAGCCTAGTATCTAGCAGATATTTAGCAAATGCTAACACTGGCATTGGAGTGAAATTGTCCTGGGTTTGAATTCTGGCTCCATCATTTACTAGCTGTATGACCACTGGGCAAATGAACGAGCTGGACTTTCATTTTCCCTCGTGTTGGATGCATAAATGAAATAAAGTATATAAAGTGTGCAGCCCAGATGTCAATAAATGTTGCTATTATGATTAATAAAACACGACCAGTTTAAGGATTCCCCAATGGTAGGACTGGGTGGCACCAGCTGGTTCAGTGCTTTTCAATTTGCCTCCCAGGGTGCCTGATTATTGGATGGACACTCTCTCTGTGTTTTATTTGTTTATGGGCATGTAAAATATATTGCTTTTCCACATGAATTTTCATTTGAAGAAAGAGTTGTGTTGCTAAGAGAAGCTTGAAAAACATCCACTTGGTCAAACGTGTAATTTACAGAAACAGTAATCAAAACTCAAGAAGTTAGTAATGAAGCAGTCAGGATTGGAATTCAGGTCAGCAGAATTCTGACTCCCAGTTATGTGGTATGAGCACCGTTTCATTCTCAGGTGCGCTTCCATTTCCATCTTAACTAAAGGATGTTAGGACACAACATCTGCAATTTTTTCTTGAGTTTTGTGCTAGTCAAAGAGAATTTTTTCTAAAATTTCATGTAAAGAATTAGTCTGGTCTCCAGAGAAACTGAACCAATAGGGGATGCATATCTACATCTGTATCTATTTTCTATCGATCTATCTTCTATCTATCTATCTACCTGTCATCTGTTTATCTATCATCTATCTGTTTATCAATCATCTATCTATCTATCTATCTATCTATCTATCTATCTATCTATCTATCTACCTACCTATCTACCTACCTATCTATCTACCTATCTACCTATCTACTTACTGACGTATCTATTTGTCTATCTATCTATCTATCTGTCTGTCTGTCTGTCTGTCTGTCTGTCTGTCTATCTATCATCTATCTAGATTTATTATAAGGAATTGGCTCATGTGCTTATGGAAGCTATGAAATCCCCAGATCTATAGTTAGCGAGCTGGAATCCCAGGGGAGATGGTGGCATAGCTCCATCTGAGTCTGAGGGCCCGAGAACCAGGAGAACTGATGGTGTAGGTTTCAGTCCAAGTCTAACGGCAGAAGAAGACCAGTGTCCTAGCCAGAAGACCGTTGGGCAGAAGAGCAGATTCTCTTTTGCTCAGCCTTTTGTTCTGGTCAGGACTTCAGTGGACTGGATGACGCCCACCCAGTACTGGGGAGGGCAGTCTGCTTTACTCAGTGCTCTGATTCTAATGTTAGTCTCATCCAGAAATATTCTCACAGACACATCCAGAATAATGTTTAACTTAATACCTGGGCACCTCCTGACCCAGTCAAGGTGACACATAAAACTAACTACCACACTAGGTGCAGCACATTTTTATCACTGATTCGAACAAACATTTTTAAGATGTGCGCATATTCTCTAATAATAAGAGTATTCGCTCATTCTCAAGAAATGCACGTTTTCTTGTATACGTGAAAGTTTAGTTTTTTTATATGTCTAAAATAAATTCTCTGCATAGTTAACATTTTCCCCCACCCCACATATAACACTCAGATAACATTGTCTGAATCTTTCTATTTTATGATCATGAATTGCTTAAGTAACTTGTCTGTCAACTTGGTCAGGAGTGGTCATTATTTTATTAGGTTAGAATTCTTGTTATGGTGATATTAGTTTATGATATTTGATAAGAGTTCATCTAATTTTACATATCTTTCTGTTGTCTGGGGTTTTATCACTGCTCAAGGTCATATCCTACTAAACATTCTAAAGTGCTTATTCTTAGGTAAGAGCAATACACAAAGAAGCCCCTCCTGGTTTACACAAATACTCTGAAATAAAGAGATCAAGTAACCCACATAGATTTATACTGAATCCAGAAGAAAAAAAAACAAAACAAAAAAACAACATCATGAAAATTGTAAGAACTAATATAATGATTTTATATTAGGATTTTGGGTGGCCGTTCATACACAGCAAAACTGAATCAGTCAGAGCATCCGTCTACACCATCCACCTCCAGTATCGTTATACTGTCCCTTGGCAGAGAAATGGGGTAAAGCAATACTTTCCTCTCTCTATTTTGCAATAGTTGACACTTTATGGAATTATAAAACAATTTAGTGTTTATGGTATTTCATAGCATGTTTAATCCCGTAGTTGATATATTCTGACACCTAATTATTAAGATGTATATTAACTTTTCCAAAAAGTTGAAAGGTATCATGTTACTACATGTATTTCTACCTTTAAAAGACTGGTTTTAGTAACTGTCCAAATAGTGGACTTGTTACTCCACTGTGCTCACAATTAAAACTCCACTGAAGTTATGCTATACTTCTATTTGAGCAAATTATCATTAATTTCTACTTCACCAATTCAGCATTTTTGATTGTTTGACCAGGACTTGGGTGAGGCTCACAAAAGGTTTGTGAATAGCAAATATTGCATCATGATAGAAACATTAAGCTAAGTAATGGAACAAACTTGGAATACTTTGGAAGCATTTTTCTATATGTGATAACTTTGCTTAGAAGTCTCACCAGTAGGCTATCTTCTTGCATGTCCTGTTAGACATGCCTCTTTTTTGGACGTTTACCTCTTCTGGAGTCTGGGGCACCGCATTGCTCTCTGGCAAGTCCACACACACTTCTCAGCGGGAAGGCCCACCACCAAGCCTCCAGACCACCTGGCTGCCTCGCACCTCCCCTTCATTATGGCTTTTGCACTCTGCCCACATGGCAGGTCCTCGAATAATATCGTTTCCTTATACCGTTGAGGAAATGCCACAGGTCATAATCCTTTCCTTAAAGTGACTGAACCTATTGACGAAGTTAAGTGAGGACTTACTGTGATTGTCTTCTAGATGGGTCTCCAAAGCTTTGTTAGAAATTGTCTCAGCTTCATGCTACTAGCAGGCCCAGCTTTTTCTCCCGTCCTGCCCTGGCTCCAGAGGGGCCAAGATAATACTCTCCCCCCCGCCCCGGTTTTATTCCTTCTTTTGGGTGCTCTGGTGTCACCATTGGCTCTACTTCCTATTTCATAAGCTTGACTAATGCACTTTTTATTTTGCACTTTTTATTTTCCTCCTTCTTTGTATCACGATGGTTCACAGCTTCAGTTGCTCCTTTGCAGCTGAACTACATAAGCTCTGCTCTCTCTCCAAAGCTTCTGCCCCACATTTAAAACCACTAGCCAGACATTTTTGGGGGGGGTGTTTCCACTCTCACCTCCAATTAACAGTTTCTACCCACCTCCCTTTCTCGTGTATCATTGCCAAGAACAATGGTATTATATGTTTAATCTCTTTAAGATGTTCTCTTTCTTGTTCTACAAAGGCTGTGATCAGATTGCTTTTACGATTTCTCTTGGATATGACATTTCTTATCTGTCCTTGTTTATTTCACCTCATCCTTCGACTGTTAATTGTAACTGACTAACAAAATTGCCAGCTGCAGCGTCTCTTCTCTTGTATGTCCCATGGACGTCTCTAAGACATTGCTGGATTACTTCTCCCAAACATTTTTTGTATCACTGTCTAGATCAACACCACCAATGACTATCTCTGACCAGTGGATTGGAGTCCATACGTCTCATTTATCACTTCAAATCTCTCCTATTCTGGCCCCATCCTATCTTTTCCCATGTGTCATGTACTACTCCCTCTTTCCAATCCCAATAACTTATTTGTACTGCTTCGGTAGCCTTGCATATCATTCCTTTGACCTTGGTACATAAGATTTGCTTTACCTGGAATACTCCCACTCATCATTCCCATTGATCTGAAATCTAGTCATTCTTTAATCATTCTTTCCTAGAACAAAATCCCGCCTCTTTCATTAAATTTTCTGATTAGATCAACTTGATCAATTATTTTTTTTCTTTTTTCAGCCTGTAAAGATCACCTTTCACTCATTTATCAAAATCATCGACACTAAATACATGGTCTTAGATGCATATAGTTTTTCTTCTCAAAAATCATGTAAATTCCTTGAGGAAAAGGTCTTAAGAATCTTATATTCCCCTTTGCATATAATTTGGTTTGGAGTAACATATATGTCTGCTATTGTATTTTTAGTCTTTTTCAAATCCAGATTTGATCCTAAAAATTATTTCTTTTAAAAAAAGTTTTTTTAATTTCTCTTCTGAAGGCTTCATGATTATGTGCTGGAGTATCCAGCTAGGGAGAGGGAACAGGTGTAACACCTGCCCTCCTCAATTTCTTATTTTCAAAGTCTATATGAAGAGGTTTTATTCTGTGTTTTAACATCACAAAACTGTGTAATGAAAATGTGAAACTCAAAGTCACATGGACATTTAGTGTTGCTTATTTTAATATTGTCATTATTAAATAGTATTAGTGTTTTTGGAATTTTTTATTTAATACACAAAATTTTATAAAATAATTTGAGGGAGCTTTATTAACTCAAAGCTCAAAAAAGTCTCTCTGGACAAAAAGTGATAGCATAATTTCCATTGCGTTTTAAGAAATATAATATTTAGAACAATTCTGTCAAGTTAAACACTTTTCCATTTTCAGACACATTACTTTTAAGAACACTTGACAGAGCATGATAGATTTTGGGCTGAGTATACAGTATGTGAAGGGAAGTCAACACCATATCTTTGAGAAATGACTGAAAGTGTTGGGGTGGTATTTAGCTCAACAAGAGAAATACTCTGTGGAAATGTGATATATATTTTGAAGGGCTATCTTATGGTTGAAATGTCAACTTGCTTTATGTGGTTTCCAAAGGCAAAACCAGAAACAATGAGAGTCAAAGAGGTATATTTTAGTCCAACACCAAAAATTGTATTCCACTGAAGTGTTTGAAACATGGGACTGGCAGCTGCATAATGCATGGAAATGTTTAAAAAGAAATTACTTCATATCTCTATTCATTTTCTCCTTGTGCCTAAATTGTGCTTTCTTTTTTATGGTACTTATCACTTTTTACTTTGCTTAATAATATAACTGAATATTAAAAGTAATTTGTGTGTGTGCATGTGTGTGTGCGTGTGTGTTGTCTTGGAACTCATTCATCCTTAGTATTAGCTGGGCTCCAGAGGTTAAGAACTATATAACTTGCCAACTAGTCTCACCTCCATACGTACCCTGGACAAGCTAAGATTTTGGGAAAGCAGTTCTGCTTTTGTTAGTCATCAGCCATTTCTTATCTATTGGATGGGGCTAAAGAGACACCTTCAGAGAGAGTTATCCTTCAGGAGAAGCCAGTGAATAGAACTTCAATGTTTCAGGCTCTAATACTAATCCTGAACACTAATACTATCCCTGAAGTTTAGGAAACTGGTGTCTGGTTCTTGAGAACAAAATTCTAAAGGCAAGAGTCTGCAGATAAACACCCATTCGGCAGCAAAGACAAAAGAAAAAAAAAAGCCTTGCAACTACCTCAAAGTTGGAGAAAGTATATGTATGTTTTCTCCTGTGAGTTAAGTAGACCCAATTTTTAATTTTTAATATGATGCATTATGCATACATATTACTAGATTCAGAGGAAGGAGTGAAAATTGGTGGAAGACATATCAAAAATTTAAGATAGCAGATAACACCATTTTATTGGCAGAAAGTACCAATGATTTGGAATGACTTCTGATGAAAAGTGAAAGAAGAAAGTGCCAAAACAGGACAGCATTTGAACATCAAGAAGACAAAAATCTCAACTACAGGAGAAATACATGACTTTAACACAGACAATAAAGACACTGAAAATGTAAAAGATTTTGCTGACCGTGGTTCAGTTGTCAGTTCAAACGGAGACAAAGGAAGACTGAGACTCAGAGGGCAGCAATGGAAGAATTAGGAAAGATCTCCAAGAGCAAAGATGTGTCGTTAGAGACCGAGGCTAAGGTCACCCACACCCTTGTATTCCCAGTTACTGTGTATGGAGGCAAAGATTGAACAGTGAAGAAGGATGAGAGAAAAAAGTTGATTCCCTTGAAATATGGTGTTGGAAAGGAGCTATATGGGTATTCTGGACCACCAAAAAGGTGAACAAGTGGGTCCTAAAGCAAATTGAGCCTGAAACATCACTGGAGGCAAATACGACAAAACTGAAGCTGCCCTACTTCCGGCACCTCATGAGAAGGCAGGGTTCTTTGGAAAAGACAGTAATGCCGGGAAAATGGAAGGTAGAAGGAAAGGGGGAGGACCAAATATGAGATGGACTGACTCCGTAGACTCACACCGTAGGCACAAGTCCACAGGAGCTGAGCAGGGCTGTGGGGACAGGACATTGTGTATGTCACTTATTCATAGAGTCGCCAGAAAGTCTGAGCTGACTTAATGGCATATAACACACACACAAGTAGACCCTTGGGAGAGAGACCTTCAGGGGATCCTTGAAAAGGATTTTGTCCACAAAGGCCACTATTGGGGGTGAAGTCACCAAGTGGAGAAACAGACCAGCAGAAGCCCCACGGACTGAGATTTGAAGTTCAAGTTGCTGGAAGGCAGAGAGTCATTGTCTGCGTCATGGAAATTGCAAGTGGAGATCTAATGGGGTCATTTCTGAGAAACCCACCAAACATTCCAGAAGAAAGAGTCAACATTGAGCATATGAGTCCCAAAGTGCATTGATGTTATGTGATGACAGTTCCAAGCAGTCCCATGAGCCTGGGGCCAGGGGGTCATTTCTGCTTGTCCCTCTTTCCCTGGGCCTCCCCGTGGAGGGACTGGGTACGGTGATTTGGGTATGGGGCTCAGTACAGACCTCTCCCTCTGCAAACTCTCCAATTTGTAGTAGCACTAAGCTGGATGAGAGAAGAAATCAATTGTCGACTGTTTTATTACACTGAATTCGGCATTTTAATGACCAAAATGAGACTTCCAATATGAATGAAATGAGAGGACTATTAATGATCAAAGATCGAAAGCTATAGGACTTGCTTCAGGTGCCATCAGGGGCAAGAAAAGAATTAGCTCACAGAGATGTTCACTAATAATAAACCTGGAGTCTATGAATTTACAAAGATCTATTCCCATTCCTTTCCCTACTCACTTTCTTTGGCTGACTTTTAAAATAAACTTGATTAAGGCACCATTTACATACCAAAAAATGCACCCAATTTAAGCGTACAGTTGGATGTGTTTTTAGCAAATGTATACATGAGCATACATCCGCCAGTGTAAGAAACATCACAGCCAAGGGACTGAACTTCCTGTCGCTCCCAAATGGTCCCTTGTGACACCTGGCAGTTAACCTCCAGCTCTTCCTTCCACCCGAGCAACCACTGCTTTCTGTCACTACAAATGCAAGTGAGGTTTTCCATCCCTAGAACTTCATATAAATGGGATCACAAAGTATGTATGCATTTGTATCTTGCGTTTTTGCTCAGCGTAGTATTTTCGTGATTCTCCAATGTTGGCGCTCGTAGGTATCAGTAGTCTTTCAATGACTGAGTAGTATTCCATTATGTGACTGTACCACAATCTGTTTATCCAGTCATCTCTTTATGGTCATTTGGGCTGTATTCATTTTTGGCTATTCTGAGTAAGAGTAGCAACAACATTTGTGTACAACTAACCTGTTGATATTTATATTCATTTATTTCGTGTAATGACAAGGGGTGGAATTTCTGGGTCATGTGGTAAACATATTTAACTTTATAAAAGATGGCTAAACCATTCTCCAAATGGTTGTACCATTTTGTGTTTCCAACAGCAGTGAAAGAGAGTTCCAGCTGCTCCACACATCTGTCAAAGCTTTGCATTACCAGTATTTTAACCACCTGTGACAGGTAGAATTCATTGTGCCGGTGAATTTCACCAGTTTTCTGGGAGCATTCTGGTAGGCGAATCCAGATGTATGTGTGTGAAATACATTAGTGAAAGGGACAGTGTGTCCTCTTTCTCTGATGTGGAAGTAATTGACTCAGATAGTGAAACACTGCGTTACTTGGCTTCACTCAAGGACCAAGTAGTTTCACAAACTGGAGGAAATGTCCCACAGTCCAACTGGAATTGTTGTACTGTGTATGTGTGTTATTCAAATAAGCCATATATATATATAGTGTATATATATATATGTGTGTGTGTATATATACACACACACATATATATATAAATATATACTCTATGTATATATAAATATATAGTGTTTTACATATATATTATATATGTAGTGTTTTATATATTTGTATGGTTTTATATATATACATATATACTCATATGTAGTGTTATATATAGCTTTATATGTAAATATTGTGTTTCCCCGAAAATAAGACTGGGTATTATATTAATTTTTGCTCCAAAAGACACATTAGGGATTATGTTCAGGGGATGTAATTCTGAAAAATCATGCTAGGGCTTATTTTCTGATTAGGTCTTATTTTCGGGGAAACACGGTAGTTATATATTTGTTTTCAAAAAGCATTCATTCATGTAAAGTGTATAGATTTGCCTTCCCAATCTGTTTAGGGAGCTAGGTAGTTCAGGTCGGCAGCATATGGTGCTGGATGAGGAAACCAACACACACTAAAGAGTTATGCCTTGTATATAAGTTCATGGAAAGGGAAGCACATTAAAATTTAAGCCTTTACTCCAATTCCAAGTGCTTTTTCTGCTTTAAGATGCTGATGCTCTTTAGTGAAGAGACATATCATTCTTGATTTTTAGAAGAATGCCAACACATGGGAGTGTACAGAAGTGGCAATCAGGAAGTGGAGTGACATAGTAGGGGACCGGTGGCATGGTAATGGAGTCAATAGGTAGAGGCAGAGAGGGATTAACTCCTATTCACAGGGAGTGGCGACATGTAACTTCTTGGACAATCCACATCAGTTTTTTGGTAAGAAAATGGCAGGATCATTAGCTTATTGTTTGTGCTGTATGTTAGCACTCCTCTTACGTAGACCCCAGTTGGAATGGATGGTGGGGGAGAAGTCTGCTTTTTGGTTTGTTATAATAATGGCAGTTAAATTTTGTGGAATATATATACATATATATGTGTGTATGTATATATATATATGTATACATATATATATATATATATACACACAAAATGCTTTCAACCTTTTTTCATATTTCAAAGAAATCTTATAAGAATAAATTCTGGAATAATGGGTACACACATTTTAAGGATAGTTTCTAGAATACAAAAATCGCTGTGTGTAGTAATTGGGAATAATTCCAAAGGTAATATAAAACACATTACTTTCCTCTATATTTACAAGCACTAATATAGGAAAATATATTAAACCGAATCTTCAGGGACTTTAAGCAATATTATGTGTCGTATACTCGATGTTTCAATAAGTGTTTACAGATTTTTCTGTAGTAGACTTTGATTTTTCTTTTCTTGCACATTTTGAAGCTTGTTTGATTATGATTGTGTTTGTTAAGCTGGGAATTCGATTCATGCTTAACAGGGAGGTTTTATTTTTGATGGCCTTCCGTTTTACCTTTTCATGCACAAAATAATCCTTTACTTCTAGAGTAAGTCAGTTTAACAAAGCCTGCTAACCTCAGGGTTGACAAGAGTTTCTCTTTCTTCTTTACCAACTGCAATATACCTTACATATTGGCATTTTAATAAGGTAACATGCTGCTATATTTTCAGGTGAGAGAAGGCAATTTCCTTTTTGGTGGGCGGTTTTTCTTTTAAAGATCTGATTTAGTTCCTTAACTTGATTCAGTTTTGAAAAGAAATATTACTCAACCCTTCTCATTTTATACATGAGGGATGATTACTGGAAAATTCCAAAGCAAGTGCAATTATTTCTAGCTTTCAACAAGGAAGATCTTTATTTCTTGGACTATCTTATCTAAACAGTAGTTGTAGTTTAGTTTTTTTTTAAATTCCTTTCTTTAAATTAAGAACATATATCAGTCCCTTTGACGTAAATTTTACTCCAAAGTTTGGACTATTTAAGAAGTATTCAATTTAAATATTTAAATCATTCAATTTAAATATCTCAGTTTTCTACTGCTCTCTCAGACTGTGAGCAGGAGTGTTATTGGTACCATGTTTTCACAGGGCAATTAGCCATATTGACCACAGTTTTAAAATTTGCGTGTCCTGTAAGACAGCTGTTCTAGAACAACCGAACAGAACCTTTGTTTAACTTCATTGCAACATTATCTGGAATATTTTAAAAATGTGAACCACCCGTATGGAAGCTCCAGGAGGGCAGACCTGTCTTGTGTTTCTGCCCTACTATGAATAGAATTATTTTCCTGGGTTCATTTCCAGGTTGTTCATTGCTCATGTAATAGAAATATAATTAATTTTTTTTTGTATGTTGATCTTGTATGCTGATTTGTCACTTCTATCAATAAAAGCTTTTCCCTTTATTCTTTCTTTTCTTAAATGAGATAAACTGTCATGAAATTTTTGAAGAATTCATAAAATGAATTCAATAATTCTTTATTTAGAATAACGCATGCCCTTTTAACAGAATTACTGATACAGAGAAATGAAATGAAAAACATAAAATTCATCACCCATATTTAACTGCGAGACTAAATGTGTGTTTGTGGGTATATGTGTAGTGTTGTGTATTTGATCACAGAAAGATTTTGTTTTTCATCAACATTCTCATCTTTCTGTGTAAATAAAAATAGTTTTACATCATTAATTTTAATGACTGCCTGATAGTCTATATACTATAAGTTATTTAGTATAGTATAATTTATTTAATTATCAGTTAACTTGAAGTTGTTTACAATTTATAGCTGTTATAAATAAGACTAACATGGACACTCTTCGATGTCTAACTTCAAGGTAAGCTTGTGTGGTGTCTATTTAGATGAGAATTTCTGGGCATGTTTTGCTGGGCCCAAGAGATGCTCACACAATCCAAGGATCCTGTAGAATGTTTATAATAATTTACTTTGCCATCAATATTACATGCAAATTTCATTTTTTTTCCATACCCTGGCTAATACTGTCTTTTTCTTCAATTTTCACATCATTTCAAAGATATCTTAAGCATTTAAAAATCTCTTCTCAGTTATCAAAGATACCATCTACTCTATTTGCTTTAATTCAAAGGAGAAAGAAAAGGAAAAGCCAGACAGGAAGCAGTTTTTATACAGGTGTTATTTTTAAAGCATAGGATTCAGAATTTCAAGGGACAGCACTGGCTATTTCCCATCTCATTGTTAACAAGGAATTATTTTCTACAGCAACCCTGACAGACAGCTCTTATATCTTTTAGTGATACCTCAATTGAAATACAACACAACTGACTTTGGGCAAATAAAAAGATATTTTACATTATTAAGACATTTTCTTGTCTTGGGTGAAAAATCTATCCTTTCGAAATTTCTACTGAATGGATCAGACTTATTTCTGAGGCAAGGCAGTTTTTCCCCTACTACTTCTTTCGCATTAACTGCCTTTATGTAGAAGAGGACGTGTGTTGTGTTTCCTGTTAGTTGCCCATTTCTGGACATTGTCTAGCATAATTTTAAAATTACGAGATTCAGTTTCTGTAGGCTGAAGTTCGGTAAATGATCCCGAACTCTCTTTCATTCCTTTTACTAAGTGTTACTAGGAAGTTTTTGAAGTTGGGTAGTTTTTACATGTAATCGATGCAGTTAAAGAAAATAAGGTAGGGTTTTAAAGAAACAAAACATTAGGAGTTTAATAATGAAAACTGGGGACAATCTAACTCTGCAATTTAGAACCAAAAGTCATTTCCGCATCTTGTAGGACTGTCAGTAGTAAGAAAACAAAGTGAAGCTGGTCTCTGTCTTATAGACATGCTTCAAACATGTGTGCTGCCTTGCAAATTATACATTAAAATCTGAAATTTGTCATCTGTTTATATTTTAAAATACATATGCAGAAATCAGATAAAACAGTAATTTTCCAAATTCCTATTCTCTTTTCTTGAAAACCTTAGGGACATGGATGGGCTCACTTAAGTATTCCCTGGTCTTGCTCATCGTGATTTTATTGGCTTTGGTATATAGTTGGTTAATAATTAATAACATTAAATTTATATTCCAGCGTGACTAGATGAATAAAGAGTAAATATATGTTTCCATTTCTGCGAAAGCATTTTGGAGATTGTATCTTTTGGTCTTCAAAAAAAAGATGTCTGAACTGCCAATATAAAAATACATAAATATTTATAAATACTTAGATTCTTCTTTTTAGTTGTAATACTAGATTTAACCAGGGTTGGATGAATAGTAATTTAAACTATAATAGCCTGTGGCTTTTTGACCTATGCTGTATTGTAATTATTGCTTTTTCGCTAAGACTCCTCTACACCTCGTGGCCTCACTGAAACCTGTTTTTAGGTTTTATTAAAGTTAAAAAATAGCCAATAAAATAGTACAAGGTAAATGTGAATATTGTCATCCAACCTGCAGACACTAACTCCCTTGTACTCACTGTTCATTTACCTTTATGTGTCTGCAATGGGCAAGTGATACTCTTTTTTTTCCATATGTGAATGATGCATATATTTCACACTCTTTCACATTTTGACACTGCTTCTCATTACAATTTTTCTTTTCATAATATACAGTTGATGGGAAGTCAATTTTTCTGTATACGATAGATTCCATCATTTGCTCAGTAATGTATCTCTTGGTAGTGAATATATTACAATAGGACATCAAGGGGTTTGAAAAGAAAGGACTCAAGTTCTAATCTAGACCCAGACTCTGGGTTTATCTATTTTGCAAATAGACACCCTACTCATGAAAAATAAATATTCCTAAGTAGTTCTCATTTCATTTGTTTTCTATCTCAGACCCTAACAAAACTGGAAAAAAATTGTCTTTCTTACAAGTGTTTAAATGTGTATTATTTGTGAGAAATTTTCAGTTTAATAATAGGCATATAATAGTAAGAGTTCATGATTCATTAATCCTACCAGACCATGGTTTGGATGGCAAAAATATGAATACTTTTTAAACATCATGAAATATTTTGGCACAATTTCAAATTATTGGCTCTTTAATTTCATGGCATGAAAAAGGCAAGGAAAGCAATACCCTTGGAATAAAAGTGAAGAGGATGAGAATGAGAATTTGAGAATATGGAGCTTATATTTTGTTATTAAAGTAGACTGGACCAGAAGTAATAAATTGCTCAGACACCGAGCAAGGAGGAATTGGGTAAGACATACTCTTTCAGAATTACACGAATGTCTCAAACATTCATACAGTGCTTGATTACATTTATTTTAAAGCATCTATACTCTATGAGTATACCATATTTTGTTTATTCATTCATTAATGATTAGACATTTAGTTGTTTCCACTTTTTTGGCTATTATGAATAATGCTGCTCTGAACATTTGTGTCTAAATTTTTGTGGACATGTGTTTTTAGGTCTCTTGGCTATATACCTAGGATTATGCCAATATCATATGCTGGGTCACATGATAACTCTGTTTAACATTTTGAGTGGCTGTCGAACTGTTTCCCAAAGTGCCTGACACATTCTACAATTTAACCAACAATGATGAGGGTCCCAGTTTCTCCTTCATCCTCACCAACACTTGTTATTTTCTGCCTTTTTAATTTTTTTATCTTAGCCAGCTTAGAAGTGATATCACATTGTGATTTTGATTTGCATTTCCCTAGTGACTAATGATGTTGAGAATTTTTCATATACTTATCGGACATTTGTATATATTTTATGGAGACATGTCTTTTCAACTCCTGTGCTAATTTTTAAATTGAGTTTTCTTTTTATTCTTATGAGAGTTCCTTATGTATTCTAGAGGTAAGTTGTTTGTCAGATATATGACTGTAAATAGTTTCTCCTATTCTATTTTCTCCTTGTCTTTTCACTTTCTTAACAGTGTCTTTTAAAACACAAAGTCTTTTGTTTTTTCAATTTTGAAGGAGTCCTATATTTCATTTTGCACATTGTGCTTTTGGTATTATTTCTAAGAACTTGTTGCCTAATCAAAATTTACAAATATTTGTATCCTTACATTTACATCTATGATCCAATTTGAGTTAATTTTTCTATATGGAGTGAGATCAAGGTCCAACCTCATTCTTTGTTTTTGTATGTAAATATCCAGTTTCCCAGCACCATTTCATAAAAAGATTATTTTCTCCTCATCGAATTGTCTTGACACCCTTGTCGAAAAGCAGTTGACCATAGATGTATGGGTTTATTTTTGAACTCTTAATGCTATTCAATTAATATCTATCTATCTATCTATCTACCTACCTACTTACCTACCTACCTATATATCTACCTATCATCTATCTACACACATACATATGTGTACATACATGTACTAAACACATTAGACATACACTGACACACTGCATTAACTAGATGGTCTGTCTGCAGTTGTCCAGTCCAGAAACACTAGCCTGGAGATTAAAGAGAACATTCAACAGATAGCAAAAAATTTCCAAACTCTCCAGGAGCAATCCTATGCCTTAGAAACCATATAATATTTTCCAATTACTTGAAAACTGTTTCCTGCAATTCATGGAGATGCAATGACCAAGGCTATGATAAATATCCCAGCAGAGCTATATATAGACATATTTTGCCTGTATATCCAGTGTTGTTATTGCTGTTACAGGACTTTTACTATCTTTAGCAACACAGAATTGTTTTCTAAATGAAACGCATCACAGAAAAAGTGTCTCGTGAATAATTTTAATAACAATTTATGGAGCTATCGTGGGACAAGTAGTCCTCTCATGCTTATTTGCCCTCGAGATTTAGAAGAAATCATATCTCTCGTGCTCATAATAAGGAGCTAATTTAACTGAGTTCAACTTAGCTGTTAACAAATGGATTAGCAAGTACCTTATTAAAATTTTAATTTACATTTCATTTATCACATTTAATAGAATCAACTTTGTTGTTTCAGGGTGGGGAAAAGCATTCATTTCCAAGGATAACTTTAGGTACCATTAATTTCACATGCTTTTATTGTTGGTTTTCATGGTACCATAATTACGGACCCTATGTAGCATAGAAATATAAGATGCATAACATAAAATTTTGCTGCTAAAGACCATTTAATTATTCAACAAATTAAAACCATTTCTGTTTGTGTAGCCTGTGAATTTTCTTGCCACTATAAGAATATTTAATTAAGATAATTTAAGATCTTTGGTTGTTTCAGGGTGTAACTTAGGTAGTTATATATTTTTGTGTCTGAAGAAATAGCCTGGATTTCCATTAATAATTTTTTGGTCTTTATTACTTACGCTACTTATTTTTTCCTTTGTCTCTTAATTATTCCTGCTATTTGCATATGACAATATCCTGATCATGTTTGTTAACAAAGATTAATGCATTTATTGATAATATAAGAAAATGCTATGTAATCAGCAAAAATTATTCTCGCTATATTAGTATTTCACGTAACACCATTAAACAAGGGACTGATAAAAAAATGTTGCAGTACGCAAGTGCTAACTTGAATAGAGGAAAAGAAACACTTGAGATCATCGTCTTAAACCCTTTCACTCAGCCTTGCCCCTAAAGAAAATCAGTAGATTACTTGAATAGGATTGAAAGAATATTCTTAATGTTACTTTTTGATGTGTCTTTAAAATTGACTTATAATTATAATCCTTGAACCCTGTTGGTTCTTATGAAATACTTGATGGCTTTGATCCATTTTTAAGATGCTAACCATAAGAACTTGATAAATTTGAGGACACAATTGTAATCACCTTATAGATTTCTGAATAAGGAGAAAATGAGTATATATTCAAGGGCCTGTATTCTGTTCTCAGAATTAGTATCCTGTCAAGATATTTTTCAGATTATATCATCAAAATAGTAAAAAGTAACTTCCTTTAATGTGAGACAAGTGATCTAATCTTAATGACAGCTACTCTTAATGTCAGGAACCCAGAAAGTTTATAATGCTTAGTAATTACAGCAATCTTTCTTCTCTTTTACTAATTATTTCAAGAAAAAGAAGTAAAAGCTTTAAGAATGGGCACAAAAGGCAGCTATATTGGACCTTTTTGTAAAGCAAATAGCTTTCAAATCATTCCATTAGCTGTCAGTGGAGTACAAAAAGAATTAATCAAAAATGACATCAATTTTAAAGGCCTGCCAAAATTTCATGAGAAAAACAATCCCATCGTACAAAAGAGAGAAATGAAGGGTAGTGTCCCTGATTTGAGAATGAGATTTTAGGTTTTTCCCCTGTCGCACCCGCATTTGTGTTACAGAGGATTACATACTATAACAGAGATGTTTTCAGTTCTTTTGGTGCATTTATTGTAAGAAACTAATTTGTCTAATGTGCTAAAGTCAATCAGTGCATTCCTGTATATCTTGCTTTTACCTGAGTTTTTCAATTTGTATCTTTGTTTACTTATTTTCTTGATTTTGACTTTTTTTTTCCATATGATAGTCGAAATCATTAGAATCTTACAGACTTGTATAGAGTCACAACAGGAAATCAAAGCATATATTACTTGAAAAGAAAAAATCAGATAAAGTAGGGAAGGACATATAAAAACAGGTATTTTTGTTGAGCCTAAACAGAAATATCCAGGAATGTCTAGTTTAGTACCATTTATTGTACAGTTGTTTTTGAGTACCTACTAAAATAGTAAGACTTTACCTGGAGTGTTTGTTTACTTGGAGTTTTCTAAGCATGCATGCCCTCATTTGTTAATATCTGATAATTGGCCACCCTGTAATGTGCATGGGGATAAATATTATTTCTATTTACTCCAGTTAACCAAGGCTTGGAGCAGTGAGATTGCCAAGACAATAGTTTATTAAAGTGGGGAAATAAGATCTAGAAGATGAGTAACTATTTTACCAGTGCTCTTCCTACTACCTCAGTGCTCCTGTCTTACTGTGTTCTGTACAAAGCACTAAAGACCTCAAACTTGAGTAGAAGATGAGTGGAATAACATCTTGAAGCTAATTTCCTTCTTTCTAATTATTCGCTTGCGATTAATCGGTGAACAAAACAAAGTCCCCTGTCTGTGAAATTTATAGCATAACAGAGGAAGACAGAAACTGAATAATAAAAATAACAAATAAATGAAGTAATGGATGAGTGAGCTAATAAACATATAAGTACATAAGTTTGTTAAAAGATAATAAGTTCTATAGAAACAAAGACAATCAAAGCCTAGGAGATTGGAGGTGTTGGGGTGGTGGTGTGAGAGAGATTGCCCTTGTAAAAGCTTTTTCTTCTTTTGTTTAGGGAAAGTGTGTCAGGCTCTTCCTTCCTCATTACAATATACATAATAATTACAACAATTTAAAGATAAATTATATAAATATAACTTACATATGTGGCTATGCATATATGTGTGTGTATGTGTGTATTTATAGTCAAACACATTTGATACTCATTATTCACAGATTGTGCATTTGTGAATTTTCCTACTTGCTAAAATTTATTTGTAACCCCAAATCAATACTCATTGGGCAATTACAGACATGTGCATATGCAGAGCAGCAAAAAATTTGAGTCATTCAACATGCATATGCAAGGTTGAGGTTGAACAAGATGACACTGCCTTCTTATTTCAGCTCTCATACTATAAACAAGTGTCCTTTCAGGGTAGTATGGTTCGTGCCATGTTTTTCCCAATGTTGTCCTTTTTGTTGGTGGTTTTTCTGTTTAAAATGACCGCCCAAGCATAGTAATGAAGTTTTGTGAAGTACTCCTAAATGCGAGAGGACATAATACGCCTTGTGGAGAAAATGGGAGTGTTTGGTTAGCTTCATTCCGGCATGAGTTATAGTGCCGTTGGATGTGAGTGCAACATTAATGAACCAACAATATATAGTAAATAAGATATCTTTAAATATAAACACACGTAAAACAAGGTTATATATTTATAAGTTGATAAAAATGTGACCAGAGGCTCGCAGGAACCTAATCCTGTGCTTCCCCTAGGGCAAATGATTTAGTATTTGCTAATTCAGATTTTACAGTGACTTCTTAGAACCTAACTACTGGGAATAACCAGAAGAATTAAAATTACATTTTTAATTACAAATAATTCTCATACCATGTTTCCCTAAAAATAAGACCTAGCTGGACAATCAGCTCTAATGCGTCTTTTGGAGCAAAAATTAATATAAGACCCAGTCTTATTTTACTATTATATAAGACTGGGTCTTAATATAATATAATTAATATAACGTAATATAATATAATATTAATTTTTGCTCCAAAAGACGCATTAGAGCTGATTGTCCAGTTAGGTCTTATTTTTGGGGAAACATGGTAAGATTATTTCCCATAGTTATTATATTTGCTAGTTACATATTTATGCTTAGTATTATTCTATGTAAGAACTTAAAAAAATTGTTCTTAAGTGATTCTGATTGAAATTTCACAATATGATCCTGTTTGATGAGAAATTATTTTGGAATACCTTGAGTATGTTATATTATTTAAGATTTTGCCAATTGGCATGTAGTTTGTTTCAATATGTTATTTATAACATTATGCTTATTTCTGCATTTTCCTTCCTAATTTCTCTCCATGTTTTAGTCTGGATAATTTCTATTGACCTACCTTCCAGTTTACTAATCTTCTCTTATGCTGTATCTTACCTACTGTTAAAGTTATTTATTGCGTTCATAATTTCAGTTTTTATATTTTTCTTTTTTAAAATTTCCATTAGATTCTTTTATATAGATTCTGTTCTGTTTTAATAGATTTTGTAATGAGTCTTTGAATATGCAAAATTAAACTCAGAACTATGGAATGTAAAGTTAAGTTACTTTGTCTAATACAGTGAGGTGGCCTGGAAACAGAGAAGTAGAGAGATAAGGAGATAGTCTTGAGGGTAAGAATGTGCTCTGAGGAATATGGTGAAAGTCTGGAGCCTGAACAGAAAGGTGACCAGTGAGAAATGCTGTGTTATAATACTGCCACCCTTCCCTCATTCATTCAGACACACACACAGCCTTACCTGATACCTTCAGATAAGACTGCTGCTCACACATGCCCTTGTGAATTACTTTGAGGGAAATCAAGGGGGAAAAACAGCTACGATTCACATCTAAGGCAACGTTAATGAGATTGGAACAACTGAAGAAAATGAAATGCAGGTGAGATTCAGTCCAGCAGGACCAGGAGCTCAGAACCAGGAGTTACCATGAAAACCTAAGCCCTCAAGAATTCACAGAAATCTTACATACGGCTTTGGACTTCCTTTGTAATATGGGCTAAGGCTCACTAAGCTGATATCAGAATCACAAGTAATTGAAGCAAAGGGTGGGTATGTAGGAGTTTGTCCAGAAAAACTGTATGAATGAGTATTGTATGCTCCAAAGATGGATCCATGAATTACAAAAATACCTTGAGGGAAGACACAAAGGTAGGTTGGGTAACAAGACTGGTAGTGTCTAAAAGTTAAAGCAGCTTAGTGTCTTGAGGACAAGGGGGTAGTGAATAACATCACATAGAGTTATCAAGTAAAATAAGACTGCATGAATATTTACTTTTGGTCACTTAAATCACATGTAGCTTTACCAAGAGCAATTTGAGCAAACAGCTATAGTACTAGAAGTCAGAAAGTAGTGGGCTAAGGCATGCATTGCAAATAACAAATAAATGCAGCAAGCGTGCATTCCTTTTCCAAGAAGATTTGCAGTAAAGTAAGGCAAAAAAGAGAGTGCTAGATAGAGGAGGGCTGTGACGTGCTCTCATCAAATGTGCTGATGAGAAAGGGCCAGAAGAGGGTGAGAACTTAAACTTGTATCAGAACAGTCCTTTTTAACTTTGTGTGTGTGTGTGTGTGTGTGTGTGTGTGTGTGTGTGTCTGTGTCACATATTCTTTGATTACCTAGTGAAATTTCTTCACTTTCAGAAAAATATGTATTACATGTACTTAGCAAAGTTTGCCTGTCATTTGAGGGAATTATGGTGTCCTAAAAAGCTAATTGTTTCTAGGTTAAGAGCCGTTGCAACAAAGAGAGAGGAAATGAATGATAGACCAAGGTCCTTAAGACGGAGGGACTGGGATCAAGAATGGGGGGTAAGGCCTGCAGTCTTGGAATTGAAGGAGGGGTTACCATGATTATTTCTTATAACGTAAGAACTTTGGGAGATAGTGAAGAGATGGTCCTTACCATATGTACATTGACTTTCTGAGTAGTTCAGCAAGATTCTAAATCTACTCTATAAGGTAGAGGGATGAAGAGTTGATTTGGACTTTCTTCCAATGATAAGAGCACAGGGTTTGGCGTTTCCCAAGCCTGCATTTCTCAGGTTACTCCTCCAAGCAGCGAGAGTCAGTGCTTTCCCTGTGCTTCAAGGGCAGTCTACATCAGCTTCTATTATATCGTTATCATCATGTTTGATCTTTCCAAACTATTTATTTATTTATATCCTGGCCTTACGCAAATAGAGAGGCAGACGGGTTAACATTGCCACATTTTATTGTAATCATTTGCATCTATCTGGCACACAGTTGACAGCGGAGATTTATGTCATATGTTTTTTTTTCCTCAGTGGCTGCATGTGTACCAAATAAATGAGTTAAAATTATTTTTTTTTTAATTGCAATATAGTGAACACAGTGAGAAATCTGTCACATATATAAGTGATTTCTAGGAAGCTCAGCACGACAAAATCTGTGTAACCATCATCAGTTGAAACGTAATGCATACTCTTGACTATTACCCATATGAAAATGTGAACAAGATTATAGACTGGTTAATTCCCTGAATCTAAATTCAAACTTTTGTAGGTATGATTTGTATTAATTAATAAAAGTGATAATGATAAAAACTACCATCTTAAGTGCCAACCCTGTGTCAAATGACACTTACATACATATAATACACACATTTCTTGATCTATCTATACATACCTACCTACATATATATCATCTCTGTCTCTCTCTATATATGTATTCTTCATAATAACCATGAAAGGCAGGCATTATTTTCATTTTTTTTAGAGGATAGAAAACTGAGGCTGCAAGAAATATGTAACTTCTTTAGAGGCATAGAGCTTGAGAGTGGCAGAGCAGTAATGGGCCAAACCCCTGATCTTTCTTGCAGATTTTATTTCTATCACTTTCCTAAAACATGCTAAAGGAGCAAGATGTCTTCTCTGATTGGTGCCTGAATCAGAGAAAAGTATTTTCACTCCAGAGTAATATCTCTCATATCAATTTTCTAGTATGTTCTCAGTGAATTACAAAAGCCTGAGTCCGCGTGCCATTCTCCTTGAATACTACAGACCCACTTTCCTTAGGATGTATGATATATGATACATTTTTATATGACTATTGTCAAGTTGTTAGGTTAAGAGACCCATCCCAATTAAAATGCTACATAAAAACAGTCATAGATTCTCTTGATTATTTGATTCTACCAAAAGTGTGAAGGGTCTGGGATTCTACTCTCCTTGCAAGCTAACGAGTTAGTCTGTGGCAGTTTCATGGAGGCTAGCAGAAGACACGAGACTCCTAGGTCAGAGACAAAGAACTTTATTCTCACGGCACAGAGAGCAGCACGATATTGGCATGTCTGCCTCCGTTTTCATCACCCCCTAGTTCTATGGGTGCAATGGAAATGAAGCCACATAGATGCCTGGACATGTCGTATGAGTTACAGGTGACTCAGAGAGAATCCCTGAGTTTAGGGAACCTGCATCTTCATAATGGGCAGGCAGCCTAACGAGCCCTTTGCCCCAGAGGAGGATACAGCTCTGTCTCTCAAGACTGCAAGAAAACCTGTCTTCTGCTCCAAAGGGAGATGCTGTATCTTCCAAGGCTGGTCGTTAGACAAACATATTTGAAAAGATAATATGGAACAAGGCGCGGTTAGTGACTCAACATAAAGGACAGTCAATGCCTCACTTCACAAGACTTGAAGTGAGCTTTTTGGAGAGCTGTCCTCTAATAGGCTCTAAAAATGTATTTTTCTTTGCAAACGTTGGCCATTTTGCTGGGAACTTTTTCCATTTTTAATTGCTCCGTTGACTATGCCACTTAATCAGCATCCTTGCTTAGAAACTCCATTTTGATGTTATTATGCTGCGGGTATGATTTTCATATGAATCATAAACGATGGTATGATAGGTCACCACCTTACAGGAGGAGTAACTCTTATTTCTCTTAAATTACATATAATTATTCTTGGGAAACAGTATTGAAAGACTCATTTTACATTGGCATGCCACCTAATTACACATCAGTAGTGGCATGAAAAATTCCAAATATTCTATAAAACTCCCCTAAAAAAATAGATAAATAACGCTCAAGGCATTTCTCCAGTTATTACCAGAATCAAGAGTTTGTGGATCAGTTTCTTATTCATAAACTCAGGTTGCTGTTAACTCAAACCGAGTAACCAGGCTTTGCTAAAGCTTCGAATTTCTCACGTGGGAAAGTTGGGGGCACCCCAGGGGCCTGGGTCTTGCTGTGCCAGGCCCTCTACAGATGCAGCTCCTGAAGCCCATTTCTTCCTGAAGGGAGCTTTCTTCCCCTCTTGCTTCCTGTGTGCTCATCCATTCCATCCCTTGGCTTTTTTTTTTTTTTTACATTTAATGCAAGCCTAATTGCAAAATGTAAAGCAATCTCCTTCACTCCCCTCTTCCTGCCATGTTTCCACGAAAATAAGACCTAGTCGGACAATCAGCTCTTCGTGCATCTTTTGGAGAAAAAATTAATATAAGACCTGGTCTTATTTTACTATAAGACTGGGTATAATATAATATAATATAATATAATATAATATAATATAATATAATACAGACCCGGTTTTATATTAATTTTTGCTCCAAAAGACACATTAGAGTTGATTGTCCAGCTAGGTCTTATTTTCGGGGAAACACGGTAGCTACTTTGGAAAACAAATATAGAGATGCTTTCGTATTGGAGGATTTTAATGATAATCACTGTGGAGAAAGCAAGTGGGATTAACTAGATAGTTCAAATAAGGAAATCGTGAAGTGGTAGATATCCAACAGTTTTCAGTGTGTAAGAATCCTTCAAAGGCTCCCCATCTACTACAGGTTAAAGCCCAAATATCCTCGCCATGAAAGTCAGCCTGTTACCTTGTCCCTACTTCTCTTTCTGTCCTCATAGCACTCATCTCTTTTGGTCCTGTGCATTTACCAAACTATTCCTGTGTGTGCTTCCGCATCTTTTTGAGATGCCTTTTTCTGTCATGTTTGCCTTATTCTTCCCTCTCTGTTTAAGGCTCTGTATTCAAAAGTTGTCCGAACTGATCTCCAGGAAGTTCTCTCTGACTACAAGGGGTGTGCCCATCATATATCACCTATCGCTTTACATTGTGCTTATTTACATTGTGTTTAGGCCAATTAAAAATATCATAATATATAATTAGAGAAATGATAGCAGACTCAGCCACACCGATCTTATTTCCACACTTATTTAACGTTTGTTCATAAGGAATGACAAAGAAGATGCTGAGGGCATGCACCCTAGAGAGAAGATCACCTGTACCTAGGGTTTCTAGGTGGGAATTCCTGTCCATTCTCAGGCATTTTTTTCGCTTTCCGGTTCCCGAATCCCGAGAAAAGTTGGTCAGGAAATCGGGAAAATTGGCTCCTTGAACCCAGGTGGTTGGTAGTATCGGCCGTCACTTTGTGGAAATGATTCATAGTGGAGAACAGAAAACAGTTTATATCTCGGGATCTGGGAATGGGAAAGCGAAAAAAATTCCTGAGAACGGAAGGGAGTTCCCGACTGGAAACCCTACCTGTACCGTATTCAGCACTGCCTCCTCTTTTCTCAATCAGGTTAGATCTGCGAGGACACCTGTGCTACCATTTGTTCTCTGGGCATGCTCCTTATGGACGTGGGGGCTATTGCACCCCATTTCCCCTCATAGGAACTTAGCAAAGTTGTGCCTCACAACCACATAGGGTACTTTTGATAACTTCTATCAAAATTAAATCACTTATACCTGTATTTCCAAAACATGTCTTACTCCCTTTATAAATCTTGACCAGGACAACTGTCTGACTGGAGTTGACTCTACTTATCGGTAAACCAGTTAATATGAAAACTCCTGGAGCACAGTGTCCCTCAGGTGGCCCAGGTGATAAGGCCACGATTTCCTGCTGAAAGAAATGAAAACCCCCACGCTCTGACCTTTGTACGTGTAGGGAGGCAGAATCCAGTTTTGCAGATGAGCAAATGTAGGTGAGAAAGTCAGAGCAGGGAGCTGAGGGTCTCTGTGTGCTTGCGGGTGGAGGACTAATCTTCAAAAGCAAAATAGCAAAATAGCATTAAGGCCTAAAAATGAGAGCATTCATCTTTTAATCGTTTTGAAAGTATACTGAGGATGGAAACAGAGATCCACACTTTAATCCACAGCATTCTACCCCTGGCCTTTCAAAATTCATGTCCTTCTCCCATGCAAAATACATTGATTCTCATCCCAAGACCGCCCAGTCTTAACTCATTCCAGCATTAACTCTAGAATCTAAAGTCCAGAGTCATGTCTGCATATCCTCTCAATCAGATCTGAGGGAGACCTGAGGCACAATTCTTCTCAAGCTGCGAATCTGAAACTAGACAAGTCGTGCACTTCCAAAATCCACTGGTGGCACTGGCATACAATAGACATCCCCCTTCCAAAAGGGAGAAATCGGTAAGAAGGAAAGGGTATAGAGTCCCAAGGAAGTCCAAACCTAGCTGGCCAAATTCCATCACATCTTTTACACTCAAGAGTCATCCTTATTGGTTTGATGCTCTGCCTTCTGGACCCACTGGGATGGGGGTCCATGGCAACAAACAAGATTGATTTACTCAGCCTCCCCACGTCCCGTGGGAATGTGGGGCCCACTCTAAGGTGTTTGTCAGTTTCTCAGGCTTACGATCTCCCAGTTTCCTCTTCCTCTCACCTCTGCCCTCAGGGGTGCCTGCTTAGGTGTGCACTTACACACATTCCCAGGGGACACTCAGCTCTTTCTGAAGTCACCCTGACAAACTGACTCTTGCCCATAACCGTTCCCAGCATGTTGAACTTTATGGAAGATTTTGGGAAGGGTTTTACGAGAGATGCAAAACCACTAAGTTGAACACTAGTCATCTTATTGTTACAATGTCCTTTAGCCAGTCCATCTCAGGAGGGTTCCCGCTGGCTTATTTCTGGCACCCTGGCGTTGTGCCCGCCTCCACACATCATCCCTCCTACCTGCCCTTTATCTTCCCTTCTCCTCCTGACTCTCCAAAACGAAGCAAAGCGCTCTCCTCCTGACCCATGCTCTCAGCATCCACCCTCCACCTCCCTTGGCTCGTCACATTATTTTCTCAAAAACATTTCCTGCCTGGAAAGAACTATGACGTGTTAAGATATATACGTAGTGTTTTGACGGATCATATGTGTTTCTTTTACAAAATATGAAAAACAGGGAATAGCACAAAGAATAAATACCATCTCTGAGCTTACCCTTCCCGGGTAGATTAAAACATTTCAACCTGCCAGGATGTTTCTTTCTTTTCTCCTGTATTTTATTTTACACATTTGTATATGCAGATATAACAAAATGGAATAATATTTAGCAAAGTAATTGATCATTTGTAGTGTGTATCCACTTACATTTAACAGATATGTTTCAATGCCATTAAATGTCTATGTCATTGTTTATAATGGCTACTTCGTATTTAACTGTAAGAATAGAGTGTAGTTCATTGGTCCTCCACCATTTTCACATGCATGCTCATTTCTAAATTCTGGTAATGTGAACAACACTTGAAAACACATGCTCCACACATACCCACAATGGTTTTAAAATATAAATTCCTAGAAGTGAGATAGCTCCATGAAAAGATGTTTGTTGCTGCTTTGGATAATTGTTGGTAAAGCCTTTTCAGGCAGCCCAGCTAGAGAGAGCCCACCTTCTAGATGCACCATGTTCTCTAGCAGAACCGGCTCCAAGGGGGCTCCAAGGGGCTTCCCAGAGGGCCCAACAGGGAGAACCTGAGCCAAGAGTTACCCACTGTGCTAATAAAGAGGTTAGAACTTCAAAGTGAATCATGAGTTTTGATTACCTAGGGCCAGGGACAAGGTACTATTTCATGCACGTCTGCTACTCCCAATGTGTATGAATTCTCATAGACATAGATTGCTTCTCCCACCCATTTCCAAACGCGCACGTGCGTGCACACGCAGTTTCACATCGGACACTCACTACAGTGCCCACAGAAGATGTTGTTGCTTTCAAGCAGTTTGAAGCCCTCTTTTAGCTTAAATTTAAATTTTATTTTAAAATACCGTTTGCTCTCTAAACCTTTTTCAAGTGGGCAAAAATCACCCTGCCTTCCAGAGACAACTTAACAGCACATTAATACATGGAATGTAGAGAGGTGTTTGTGTGAAGTGTTGCTAGACAATTGTTATCATTGCAGCATCTGTAAGTGTCCTCTCGGATGACTCAAATATTTCCTGTTGTGTCAAGTGCCCTGTAGTCGCATTACATGGTCCCTCCCATTAAGTGCCACTTAGTACAGTGGGGTGCAATTAAGCCTCGGTGATCTGAAAGGTAGCTCACTTCCAAAGTGCTTCATTTACTCCTCTGCGTTAATAATCATCGATGGTGTCCCCATGTTATGGTATCCTGTGTTACTCAGTAGTGAGAAAACATTTCAGGTCTAGAATGGGATAGAAATTATTATGTTTTATTAGCATATTTCCAATTCAACTTTCCTAACAAACATAGCCTTCGTATTTCATAAACTTTTCGAAAGGCTAATGTAACAATATCACCCTTGTGTAATATATGCTGGATCTTCTCCTGAATGTATTTTATTCTTGTGTTCTGTCTTTTAGCTTGAGTAATAAATTCATACAGAAGCAGCTATTTCTACCGTAAGAAGAGCCCGAATATATTGTTGATGCTCAGACATATTAAATAATGATTATAACAATAAAAATTTAGTCCCATGGAAACATTATTAAATTTTCCTTTATCTTAGATTACATGTCATCTTCCTGGCAATACGTGATAGCTGGCTGATTTATGTGTTCTCAGAATTTAAAAATATTTCACTATCTGACTTTATAGCCTTTTTTTGTGTGTTAGTTTTTCAGTACTTTCTAACTCTACAGATATGATTTGTTCAAATTTTCTACTTAAACACTGATATTAAATGCTTTTCAATATCTTAGCCATTTTCTAGTTATTATAAATTTCATGTGCCTCTTGGTTTATTAGGTCTTTTTTTTCTCAATTATCTTTTCCTCAATACAGAGTGTGAAATTCCATCTTGTTGCTTTATTCTTATGGCCAGTATTTTATCCTGCTTTATCTTTTCCCCTTTACATTTACATTAATGCTACATGTTCTTGCTTTTCTCTTTACTTATATTTATTTCTAGGATTGTAAATCACAGTTTTCAGTCTACTTTTCTTGAATTTCTATCAACTGTCTCTTTTTGCTTTGTAATAGAAATGGTATTCACTTCTTTTTAAAGTCTTACATTTATGATGTAATTTAAGTAACTTCAGTATTTCCCAGACTTTTGTCTTTGATATACCCTGTCTGTGGATGATCCAACTCTCTGATGCTTCTCCTTTATATTTACTCGTACATAGTAGAACATTCTTCAGCATGCAAGAGGTAACCTGTGTGTTAACAAGACAATAGGCCCTAAATGTTGAGTTCCACATTACCAAAGTGAGACATAATTACAGTTCAGCTCTCTCAGAAGAGGAATATTAAACTAGTCAAGGAGGAAGGGCCTGATCAGACTAGTCCGGTCACCTGCCTGAGACATAGAACAATCCCCTAAAGGAAATAATGTTGCAATAACCACCCCCCTTTTTTGCCTAGTATAACTTCTGCCTATAAAAGTCTTTCGTTTTGTACAGATTCTCAGAGCTCCTTTCTTTCTGTCTGCTAGATTGGATGCTGCCCAATTCGAATCCAGTTTTGCTCAAATAAAGTCTTGAAATATTTAATACGCCTCACTTTATCTTGTAACACCTGATTCCCTCTATTTCCCCTTCTACAGACTATTGTGGAGTGGGCAGAACGAGTTCCCAGGATTTCTGGCTCAGCACGTGCAGGTGTTCACCCCCACATCTGCATGTGTGTCTGCAGCAGTTCTGAGGGGCTGTCTACGAACTTTCTGCTTCAAGTGTGGGTCCTGCACAGCACCCTGGCATCACTTGGAAACCTGATAGAAATGCAGACTCTCTGTTTCCAACCCTACCTGAGCTCTCGGAATCTTCATTTTACCAGGTCCCCAGGAGAGACCTCGTACATTCAAGTTCGAGAAGCCCCCTCCCAGGGTGTACTCAGGTTCCTTTGGGAGAGCTCGTGGGGAATTAGAGGAATCCTTTCCACCCGGGGTCTGAATACGGACCACAGGTTACATGGCTGGATATTAAAACCAGTATTTGGCTAAAACCATGGTAGAGGCCAAATATCATCATTATAGAATGTGTGTGATACAAGAATAGGTTTGAACTTTTACCAAAAGTAAAAATGTATATGTTAATATTAATTATTTACATTTAAAGATTCAAATTTTTATACTTTGACATTCTAATTTAGGAACAATAATTTTTCAGTACTGCCAGCTTTTAGATTGTTCCTGCGGAAACTCTGCTACACCTGAGTATACTAAATACATACTTCCTTCCACTGATGCCACTGGAGATACAGGATACAAATCTTAAAGAACTCACAACCTAAACAAACTGAACATCTAAAAATATTAATAAAGTTTTTTAAGGTTATTTGCTTTAATGCTATGACTGCTAATATAGAAATCATTCTAGAAAGATTAAAATCATATCTATGCTTTGTTATTCTGTGTTATATTATTTAAATTTTCATAAACATCATTGACTCAAAAAGTACATAATATTCACCGCAGGGTTATCTAACACATTCTCTTCATATCTTTACTATCTTCTTAACTGTTCTTTTAACTTTTTGAAATAAAAATCACGGTTTCACTTAAAATGAAGAGCTTTCTAAGTGCTCATGAATTATCATGCCACTTCACTCTGGCAACAAATTCTACACAATTATATCTCAATGACTGATGGAATTTCAACATATAAAAATGTAGAGATTTAGCATAGAGGATATCTTGAAGATTTTCCTATAGATGAAACTAAATATTCATTTGTTAACAAAAATCTGAAAAAACATGCTTTGTACTCCTCGTGGCTTAATTACTGATTGTGTAAAACGGTAACGTACTGTAATCACACCGATCACGCACAATCTCGGGGTTACCAGAAACGATACTGAAGTATGCATTTGGCTTAAGAGGAAATCCTGGAGTCAGTTTTGCCTGAAGCCAAACTTCACTGTTCCACCTATTCATTACAGAAGGTAGAGTTTTATATTCTGCCTAGTAGAGGATTTATCAGCCCCACAAATGGTTGTTATTTTTATCACAAGTGAATTCTTTTGTATATATTTTTTTTCTCATCATATGTTTTAGTTTTTTTTTAATGTATCAAACCTTGTTCACTTTGATTTTAAAAAGATGGAGTTGAAAATATTTTCCTCAAATGAACTATGTATATATAACAAAAATTTAATAGAAAATATTGATAGGAACAGATACTACACTTGAGGGGAGAGGTAGCAGAAGAGAGTAAAGGGGTTCAAATGTATGGTGATGGGAAGAGAATTGACTTGGACTGGTGAACACAGAATGCCATATATATAGATGATGTTTTATAGAATTGTTCACTTGAAACATATAATTTTACTAACCAATGTTAGTTACCTCAATAAATTTAGTAAAAATTAAAAAAAAAATTCCTCTTCTACTTTTGTTAAGTAATATAAACACACACGAGAGAAATACTAAACTTCTCATTTAGAACAAAAAGTTTTCAGCCAGTTACAGAACATAGAATGTATGTTTATATGTATGTATGTATATATGTATTCATTCATCCATTTATTCCTTCATTCATTCATTTAGGGGTATTTTGCATGTTGGCACTGGATGCTTTGAATTTGGTCAGAGTTTCAATTTCTGGTATACTGACATTTTAAAACCTGAAGTTCAATAGTTTTTAAAATTATATTTAATCTTATCTATAACTTCTTAATTATTAAAAAGATTACTTGATTTTTCTACAATTATATTTCCTCAAATTTTCATGCACCAATTCTGTCCTACTTTTGATTTCTAGAAACTTCATATTTAAAACTGTATGAAATTTCTTATATTCCTTGAAAGCTCTACTACTCATCTGAGAAGAATCTATATTTAGAATTTCTGTTGCTATCAGGATTACATCGATGGTCAACTGGACCACCAGAAGCAGACAAGGAGCAATGATAGACTTCAAGTTCAATATTTAATAATCATCCCCATGTTAGCTAATTAACTGAATCTCTGAGGGAAAATGTTATATAGATTTCTGTGACAAATAAATAGAGATTCTGTGACTGAGCATTGATTTGACAGAGATTCAACACAAATTCATCTATCTATACAAATTGACAAGTATCTAAAGCAATCTAATCAATTCAATGCTGATAAAGAAGAATGTGGAAATGTCAGGTGGCTTTCAACTACAATGCCAATAGTATTGGCTACCTAATGACCAAGAAGGAAAAGAATTGCCTTCATTTTATTATAAATAGAGATCTTTCCATTGGGGTTGAGATATTGTTAGTAGCAGGCATTGTGAAAGTGTAATGGGAAGCAGAAATTAGTGGATGCTAAACAAGAGGAACATTAGATGTTCAACCATAGCCTAGGCGTCAGCTAAACTTATAGTTTCGAATATCAAAGAGAAGTAGACAGAAGGCTACAGGTGGTATTCCAAGCTGGTGGTGTACGGAGTGTGTATTGAGAATAAGGAATGAACTTATTTGAAATTAGCATATGAAATTTGACAGCATAGGGATGATTATAATATAAATCTATTAGTTGGGGTTTACTCATAGAAGTAAACTATAGAAGTCATTATATAGACCAAAAAAATGGCCAGTGTGGGGTAATATAGAATCAAGAAGGTACCGTATTACCGGAGATATTATCAATAGCTTTCACAACTTACCTACTGTAATGTTTTTCATATACATACAGTGACCAAATTAATACTTATCCTTTTTATCACAGTGGCATGAACTATATTCCAATTTTTACCCAGTTGAACTTAATGGATGAATTCTTATTTGTTTAGAAAAATATGCTTTATATTTAATAAGGACATATTACATTTTTCCTAATCCATTATTATCATTTTCCCTGATACAATCCTATGTAATGGAACATAACATTTCCTTACTGTCTTTTTAATAAACATATTTTCAATTGGGCCAGGGCCATAAATACTGCTTTCAGCGCTTTCATTCAGGACAGTTAAAAGGGGCCCATAGATGGCCTGAGTATCTTCACAAATCTTTGTATAGACAAGGCCCAGAGACCCTTCTCCTGTTAAGCAATGGAGTGTAGCACTACATGGTAGGGTTACTATAAAATTTATTGTCCAAATGGAGACGCTTTTGAATGTAAAAGGGAGTACAATTAATAATTACCCCTGGACAACATGATAAACCATAACTGTCCAGGGCAAACCAAGATGTATGGTCATCCTATTACATGGAGACAGTACAATGATGTATGGATAGGATCTTTCAAGCCTAGAATGCAACTTGGTTTGGGATTTTTTTCCTGAGCTACAGCATCTTGTGTTGTCTATATGTAAGTTTGCTTTCCTCATAGTTAGGGTCTTACAGGGCTTTGTAGAGAAACAAACTTTTCTCTCCAATTTTTAAAGAAGTATAACTCATCATCTATCTTAGATGTTTAGGGTAGAAGATAATTTGAAGATGGGATATCCTGTAGCATTGGTAGTATCTTCACTTCATGGGCTAATGTTTTCTTGACATTCACGATGAGGTTAAGAGCGTCTCCAGAGCTATGGGATAAGTGGATTTCCCCCCCAGAATTCATTTTAAAACATCCTTAATATGATTGTACTTATCATTAGTTTCTAATTTCAGTGAATTAAGTAATGTTTTAAAATATGTTAAGCTTTATATCGTGACCAAATTAAATTTCCATATAAAGGAAAGGTATTGTCTCCGTTCAGGGGTATACCTATTAAATCAATCATTACCCAGTTCTTCTATGATTTTATTTACTTTTCGTTTATTGGATCTGTCAAGTCTGAGAGAGCTAGACTAAAGTTTCATATTCTATTTTATTCAATACTTTATCGCACTATCAATAGTTTTCATATCTTCAAACTACCATATTGTTGGTATATGATATTGAGATACTACTGGTGGGTGTGTATATTTAAGTCTGCTTATATCTTCTTCATGAATTGTGATTTTTATCATTCCTCTATACCACTCTTCTTCCTTTTTGGTGCTTATATTCCTTCTCATCGTATATTCATTCTTGCTTTCTTTTATTTTCCTAGTATCTCTTTGTCCAACCTTTTATTTTCAGTATTTTTTTTAATTGCTGGATTATATTTGTGTATACCATTCTAGATACAAAATATCTATATCTATAGCTAGAGATATAGATATATATATTTCAGTAACAAATGAAGTCTGACATTTCAGAAACTGAAAAAAACAAAGTGTATTTTTGGCTCTAAGTCCAATTACTTTTCCGTTTTCTTTGTTTGTTCGTTTGGTTGTTTTGTTTGTTTGGTTTTTTTGTTTGTTTGTTTTTACCTTCCAACTCAGTTGCTCCTCCGTTATCTCAATAAGCCAGGTGGTTTTGATCCTGTGGTTCTGCCATCTCAGCTTGAGGTGTCAGTGTTCATTGTGGCAGAAGAGAAAGTTGGTGAACCTGCTCCCCATTCCATCACCTGGCTCACAGCCCATTGGCTAAAACTAGCCATGTGACCCACTGAACAGCAAGAGGCCCGAGAATGCAGGCTTCCAGGCACCCAAGAAAACCAGAAGAACCTAATAATGCTGAATACTTTTCATGTCTGTGAAAATGCATTTCTTGCAAGTAAAGTACAGCTATTTTTTTGAAAACGTTAAATAGAATTTCTGTCTTTTATGAAAGAATTTCATTCCGTTCCCACTTAGTAAAGTGAATGATGTGCTTGATTTTATTTATCACTGTTGTTCCCTTTTCCTATTGTTTCTTGTTGATCAAGTTATCATTTTTTTCTTCCCTTTTGTTCCTTTTCATTCCATTAATCTTTACTCTTTCCTTTCTCTCATACATATATATATATATATATATATATATATATATATATATATATATATAATCAGAAACATGTATTTCTGCTAATAGTTGAAAACATGATACCACCTTGTTCTTCCACAGAGTTTCACTTGGCGTATTAGTTTGCTAGGGCTGCTGTCACAAACTATCACACACTGGGTGGCTTAAACAACAGAGATTTATCATCTCACACATCTGGAGGCTAGGAGTCTGAAATCAAGGTGTTGGCAGAGTCGGTTTCTTCTGAGGCTGTGAGGGAGATTCGACGCCCTTCCTCAGACCTGGTTCTGGCGGTTGCTGAAAATCTTTGGCATTCCTTGCCTTTTAGATTTATCATTTATCTCTCTGACTTCCTCTTCACATGTCCCTCTCCCTGTTTACACGTCTGTGTCAACATTCTCTTTTAATAAGGACAGCCATTAGCTTGGATTAGGGGCCCACCCTATAAGTATGACCTCATCTTAACCTGTTACATCTGCAACAACACTATTTCTGAAAAAAGTCATATTGTGGGGGTTAGGACTTCAACACATGAGATTTGGGAAAACGCAATTCAACTCAAAACACTTGGTTTCCACATGTTTTATTTCCTTGTTTTCCCCCAACAACACAAATAAACGAAGCTCTGTAGAAACCTTTTCCTTTCTCTCCTCTCAATGACCTCTGATTGATGTATTTGCCAGAAATAGATTAGTGCTTTTTACTGTATATCCTTTATCATTAAGAGAGTTGTATTAGTATTTACCTCATACCTTTTCAGTCTACCCTTATCCATTTAGATTTAATATTTGATATAAAATATGCAGACATAAGCATGTATATAATAAATGCATAATTATAAGTGCCAAAGGTCTTTGATAAATAGATAGTGTCGTGCAGGGGATCCTGCCGACTTCGCCAAGTGTCGTGCGGGGTGTCCGGCGGGGTCTCTAGTCCCGCTCCCCACACAAGAACGCAGGACATGGCTAGGCCAAAAAGGAACACCCACAGAGCCATAGGTAGGGGAGTCACACCACTATACTCTCACTGGCGGCTGGGTTGGAGACACAGGAACCAAGAGCAACACAATTCTCAACCCTCACTGCGCCGCTTGCAGGCTCAGCCACCATCTTCTTGCTAGCTCCCCCTTTTTTCTTTTTTCTCTTTGCTAGCCTCTTCTCCTAGCCTAGCCACGGCAGTTATATTCATGGCTAATGGCTCACTGGTTACAGCTGACGGCCAACTAGCCACAGCTGCTGGCCATTTGATCACAGTCGATGGCCATTTACTACCTGAGCCAGCACCCTTCTATGTGAGGCCGAGAGCCTGGAAACTCCTTTTTGGGGCTCTGTCCCCACAGATAGGTAGGTAGATAGATAGATAGATAAATGATGGGTAGATAGGTAGGTAGATAAATAAATGATTTATAGATAGATGATAGATAGGTAGATAAATATATAGGTGATCGGTAGGTAGTTAGATACATAGACAGATAAATAGGTAGGTAGGCAGATAGACAAACAGACAATAGGTAAATAGATGATTGATAGACAGATGATAGATAAAGACAAAGAAGACGTGGGGTTCTCTCTTTAGTAAGATAGGATGGACCATGAGCATATTTCATACCATTAAATATTATTTGAAAGTGTATTTTTAAATATATTATTTCTTTGTTTGCATTTAAGGAAACATATTTAGCGATTTTCCTATTGATGCATACTTATTGTTTCCAAATTTTCACTAGTTAAAATAACTTCACGATTGACATCTTTACATTTTTAAACTTTCTTTTTTCAAATTCTGTTTGCAAGTATAAGAAACCAACCTGAGCTTGCCTAAGGCCAAAGCGGGAGGGAGAGTGGTGGAATTTATTGGAAGATTGTGGGGTAGCTAACATTCATAAAATTAAAGTTAAAATAATGGCTATCATTTTTTAACCTGTCAAATTGAAATTGCTTTTTCCCCTAAATTATAATATTTAACGTTGGCAAGGATGTGATGAAAGAGACAACCTCAGTCTGTGTTGAGGTCGGGGAGAGGTGCTAATAAAACAAGGTTTCTGCAGAGCAAACTGACAATACTTTGAAGGGGATTAAAAATATTCTTTGAGCAAGTAAGTTTATGCTACTAATCTAGTCTATGGAAGTAAGCAGACGGACTCAAATCTTTCTGTGTAACAAATTACAGTCAATTTTGGAGGAGAGTTGTCTGTCTCTCCCTTTCCATTCTACCTCCCTTCATATGTAATTACCCATCATACTTATGGGGGGGTGTTTCCAGCATCTGGAAAATGTCTGCATCACCTCCCTTCTCCAGTGTAGCTTAGTTGCTCAAGGTAGACATCCAATGGAAACTGGATCAGAGATTTCCTGAGGATTTGCAATGTTGAAATGAGAGACATGATGACTTTTGGCAGCAGTATCATAGTAGAAGCACTGCTCTAAGCGGAAAGGTCTGTGGGATCCTTGCCTGGAGATCTCCCAGCCTGCCTGGGTTTCACATCATTTCGGTAGTTGTTTATATTCTTTTCTTTTTATTCTTCTGCACAATGTTGATTCATGTCCTTTGCTCATGTAAAATTACATGTTTGCCTTTGAAAATGTATTTAATTTTCAAATTCAATTTGTAAGAACAGAAGCAAACAAAAATGGAGATTTAGGTTTCTATTTCCAAGTCATCCACGGACTTGCAAATCCTTCTGAATACATTGGTTATGATGGTAGAAACTTGTCCTGATTCTTTCATTTTCTTGGGTCTGCTCAGTAGATGTTTACAGTCCTATTAGAGTCACAAATTGCCCCGAGGCCAAAAAGTGTTCTCTTTGTTGATTCCTTTTGTTTCATTAGGAAAGGAGTGATTTCATTATAGATTAACAGCTCTTAATTCCTATGCTATGGGGTTTCGCACAATAAAATAAATGTGCTTATATAAAGAAGTTTTATACTTTTCATATACAGGTACCTAAGATTCTACTTAGCAGCGGTTAACATATTGATTATTAAAGAGAAAACCAGTCAGTATATATTCTCTTGGACAATATAAAAAACAAAAATATTTTATGATAAAAATGCAAAAGTTATCATTTGCTGAGTCATTTTATTTTCTGGGCTAAAGATATCTGAGTAGTCCAGCAAAATTCTAGGTTCTTCTCAACCATGAGATTTTTGACAACTAGCTTAAGCATTGAAGTCGGACTTATTACCTGCAAGATAATATATTTGCCTTGTTTGTCTTCTTAAGTTGTTGGAACTATCAGATGAGATAGTTGACGAAAATATTTTTCTAATTTATAATCTTGTAAAATTTAAGTCAGTCTTATTACTATTATTAATGTATTTTGTGCCATTAGGGAGGAAATGACATATTCTTACTGATTTGGGAAAAAGTTTTTAAAACTGATTTTAGGATAAGCTATATCACTTCTATTCTAAAATGACTCAAAAATATGTCACGACTAGGGTGAAAAGAGATCGGGGGTCAACAAGAAAATGGAAAATAGAAATTTGGTTCTTGGCTCTGCTCATCAGAAACCATGCTGAAAAGTCAATGAATATGAAAGAAACAAAGATGTTGGAAGAATTTTATTTTTGTGTATCAGAAGGTGTACAACATTCTATCTGTATTTCCACGGTCACTTTGGGATCCATATGCATGAATGATGACCTCCCTCCATTCTCCTTAACTCCAACCTCACACAGTATGTCTGTGTAACAGCACTGATTTACTTCTTATCTACACCTGCCTGCTGCCTTTATATGTGGTCTTCCTCTGCCTGTGATTTCCATATCCCTATTCTCTCCCTGGCAACTTGTCTTTAATGATCAAGACTTAGTTGAAATTTCATTTTCATAGTGATTTTCCTGTGCAGTCAGGAACTTTCTCAATTCAGCTACTACAACATTGAAAAAAATAATATTAGCAGGGCTGGTTTCCTACCAGATCTCCAAAATTTATTTGTAGCACTTTCACCTGCTCCGCTGGCACATTGGAGGGTCTCCGAGCTCTCTCTTCTTTTCTACTTTGCCTCTCATTCCTTTTAGTCATTATTCCTCACTCATGCATGTTAAGCAAATGCTGGTTTAATATGAATAAATGAAGAAAAGAGGAAAGCAATGTACTGTAAATGGCAAAAAGACTATCCAATTGTGGGTAAATATATTTGTAATATATTATGTAATTCCTCCATTCAAGGAACATGTCAATGCATTTTGCTCAATTTCTTTTCCATTTTTTATCTGACAGAATTCTATTTATTTTTTCTGTGTGTGGAAATTTTCATTAAAATTTCAACATTAAAAGCAAAAAATAAACTAAATGTATCAATACTTTGAGATTAATGTATATTTTGGGCATAGTTTGCAATAAATATTCTTAATTAATTTATCATGTACTTAAATATCCAGTGAATGAGATGTTACTGATGGAAACCATTCGGATGGTAAACTAGGTGAGGCATTGTTTTAAATGATTCAGGATGTGTTCTATTTATTTGCTAAAGATTTATTTGTTTACTTTTGCTTAAAACCTTTAATCAAATAGATGATCCATGCTTTTTGTTGAAAGAAAAAAAAATCCAAATTTCTCTTGTCTGTTCTCTGTATAGTCTACAATGAACTCTTGGGCATAATTTAAACGTCCTGATGACATGCTAATTGCATTCTAAAAATAGTTTCCACAATTGAGAATTTTAGTTCTAAAGATCAAACAACACCCGTAAGGGTGGTTTATTATTTTTTTCAAGCATTGTTGAAAATGATGCTTTTATTTTTCTGAATTAGTCCCATTTTATTCTTGTTGGATGTTTGTCAGCAAGATTCTTCCCGGTCCTTTCAATTTGCGCTGCACACAGACGTCAGACGTCACGTCACCTCAGTGACCCTGGTGCTCCCACTCTAGCATAAAAGTTTAACAGATGCAAAATGTAAGACTTGACAGGCATCTGATAGATAATTATTTGCAGTTATAGACGTTTCGTAATTACAAATCTCTTTCTAGGCAGTCACAGGTGTCGAATAATGAGAATTTAACATTAAATGAACCAGGCTGAAGAATCAGCCTGCCGCATACTAGTCCTCCTTGAATCACTCTGAACCTCAGTTTCTTCCTCTGCCCAAGAGGCGTTTCACAGAGTTTATTGAATTACAATGATGTTTTCAATAGTGAGGCACGACGGGCTTCAATCTATTTTTATTTTTATCACGCCCATTACGGTAGTATTACCAAGTTGTAGATCGTCATTCCTCACCGAGTCCATTTGTCTACTACTGTATACTTAAAAAGGAAGAAAGCTGGACTCCATAGACTTGAAGACATGTAGTCCAAAACCTCGTACAGTAAATTCCATTAAAAAGTGACCGATTGGGGAAAACAATGAGAGAATGCGCATATGCAATATTATACCTACTTCGATGCATAGTCCACAAACATTTACTAAACACTTATCTTTCTGTGTAGAATATTCTGTACTGAGTGATGTGCAGAATACAAGATTTTCTGAACCAGGTGGATTCACATCGTCTGGAAATGTGCGATTCTATAAGTGACTCCTTATCCACTGATTAGGTGAATCATTGATTCAACAGGAACATTTTCTCATCCAGCTTTTATCTGACGTACACTTGACTGAGTGCTCAAGTCCAGTGGAATGACCGGTACTTTTAATATATCTAAAATATGCTTTTCACTACAGTTAAACAATTATAAAACAATAATTATAGAAATGTAAACATCAAGATAAAGTGTAATAAATGTCTTTGTGGTAAATTTGCGGTAGAGGCATGCTTTGAGGCACTTAGACAATCAGTAACAATTGTTTCTGTACTCCCATATATTTTTCACAGTGTAAAGAAAAACTATGTACACTTTGTAAAAACATGTTTCTGTTGGAGTTTGAAGCTGATAAAATCCACACATTACCTTTGTGTGAGTGGTCAAACAATTGAAAAATAAGACATAAGAATCATAGGGATGAATATCAGTGTATCAGCTTTGCTATTCAAAAGTTGTTGGGAGAATATGGATTACAACTTTAGCCGATTAGTTTTCCTACTACTTCCCCTTTTGCGCTTTTCTACCCTAAACTGAATGCCTCTCTGGTTCTATTGCAAGTTCCCTATGGGTAAATTCTGCCATTGTAGTCCTACCACAATGGAGAAACAGATATGGGCATATCCTAAGGACAGGTTGTCA
Source organism: Rhinolophus ferrumequinum (assembly GCF_004115265.2). Taxonomy (NCBI): domain Eukaryota; kingdom Metazoa; phylum Chordata; class Mammalia; order Chiroptera; family Rhinolophidae; genus Rhinolophus; species Rhinolophus ferrumequinum. The sequence goes on along the minus strand of NC_046297.1, from coordinate 6,739,528 downwards.
GAGGAGACAGACCTAGAGGGGGCAGAATCAGACAAGGCTGTTCCACTTAAATTCACTAATTAGTGAAGTACCCCTGCTCCATCAGAAATGAAATAAAATATGTCTTCTAAAAAACCTTGAGGAGAAGGGTAAATGATTCCTTCTAACATTACTTCACAGGATATCCATTCACAGTCCTCCTGTCCTTGAGGCAATAATACGTAAGAGATTTTGTTTGAAAAATGGGGTTATATTTGATCACGCCTAAGTGTTTAGGATCTAGAGTGGTGCTACGTGGTCTATGGTGTTGGTTTTAGGTCCATATATCAAAGATAGTCTTCCATATTTTACTGAAAAATAAAATTGTATATTTTAAAGGTGGGTAGACTATAAAATGCAACTACACTGTATATACTTTTATAGATAAGTGATTTAAGGGCCATAGAATTTAAGAGGCTTGCTTCAGACATACGTAATGACCTCTGTATTAAACTAAGTCGTATTAGTCTTCCGAGTTCTAATGCCTACTGCACGCCTGGCACTCAGCTCTATGCAATGAATGAATGAATGAATGAAGAGGCATGTTTCTAATACCAATTTTGTTATTCCCCTTAGTCTTTTGCTGTTACGTCACAGTTCCTGTGGGCTAGAAAGGAGAAAGCCAGAGTCTTCCCAGCAGACAGACATTTCTCAATGGAATCAAAATTTTCAGTATATATTATGATATATTGAAAAATATTATTTGAAGCAGCTGTAGTTACTAATCAAGGATACCTGAAATGTAATTTTCCAACTTTTACTGAATTCATTATGATCTTTCTTCCTTCCTTCCTTCCTTCCTTCTTTCCTTCCTTCCTTCCTTCCTTCCTTCTTTTTTTCCCCACTGAAAACAATGTATGGGTCTTTTGGATAAAACGGGAATGTATTTGCCAGGAAGGATGATCCCATCCAATTTCTGCTGGAATCAATGCAAGGCCTCCTCTTTGCAGACTCTGTGTTTGGCCCCAGTGCAGCCTTCCCTGTGTTTCTTATCTGCGATGCTGAAACCTGGCCTACCCAGCAGCACACAGACGCCCAGGCTGTAGATACCAATGCTTGGGTCATATTTGATCCCAGATCGATGTGTTCCTGGATCCCCAAACCAAAGTTTCCAGTATCTGAGAAGTTATTTTTTCATAACTTATACTCTTGCACCTTTAGAACATTCTCCAAGATTTTTTCTGCCATGGCCCCATGGACTGTGCAGTGGACGGCGATCCTTTCATTTCTCCTGATGCCAAAGGATCTGATGGTGTGTCTAGCTTTGGAGAACACAGGGGTCTGGCCCGGGAGCTGCTCAGGGCCCTTGGCTGCCAAGGTGAGCCTGTCTCCACTCTCCCCAACACAGATGTGGAGGCAGAGCTGGCGGATGCTGATTCTGGAGACAACACCAACCCGACCCTGTGTATTGTGTTTACACGAGCAATTAAAAGAAGCGTCCCAAACCTAGTAAGCAATAGAAGAACTCATCCCAGCACAGGAGGCCCTTAGTCATCCTGAACTGTTGTGAGAGCTAGAGGTACCCGAACGGGAGCCTGACATATAAATGTGCACCATTGAGTGAGGGAACTGTCATCTGGGGTGAGACTCGTACCCTGCCCTTCAGGAGCTCAGTCGTGAGCACCTACTGCGTGGCCAAGGCTTGGGAGAGAACTTGATGTTGACCAGATATTTCACCCACTCCTCCGCTCCCCTGGCCACGAGGACCTGCACTGATTCTATGTCCCCATTTTATTTTAAAAATATTGCTAGGTGGGAGTTTATTTCTTAACACGAGATGTTTTTCAAGTGTTTACAGGACTTACAATGTTTAGCAGAGGTAGGTATTCAGTTGCCCAAACCATGCATTTTATTGTAATGCTCTAAGGCCAGTCCCCAAACTCCAGCAAAAATATTCTCATTGACTGCCATTGCGTTCATAGAGCATTTCCCCGCTCGGCAGGGCGCTAGGCCCCTGGCAAGCCCATGCTGGCCGGCACTTGAAGCCAGCACATCAGCACCAGCTGTCAACGGTGCTTTCAATCCAGCTGTCAGGCCAGGTGTGGTGGGCGCAGCGTGGGCTCGGATGTTAACGACGGATTAATCAGGGCGCTGGGCGTGCTGCGCGGTGGCGTCTGGAGAGCAGGGTGCGCTCCGCTCTCTGCCCGGCCTGCACCGCCGGCTTCAGCCTATTTATTCCTCGGGGGCTGCCTCTCCACTTGCCAACAGGTCTGTACACTCTGCTTCTAAAGCAAACACTCAGCTTATCTGAATGAAAAACAAAGAACCCCATGCCTAAGTCACCGGAGCTGGTGCTCTTGACAGAGGAAGCTCAGTGCTTATTTGACAGATGACGAAAGGAGGTGGAGGGGTGCTTGCCAGTGGACGGATCCGTAGGCACACGGCTCATGCTTCACAACAGTGAGGATCGGGGTGTCCGCAGCTCGGAAGACAAGAGGGTTTTGCTACATTTAAATGTTTCCTGTAAACGTCCTTCATTTTATTTATTGTTTAATATTTTCGCAGGATGACCTTGTTGACAGCCTTGGTGGCCTTTGGAATTGTTCTCCCCTCCGTATCACTTGCCTCTTTATCGTCCGTTATGGGCCTTCTCTCAAGGCAACTGGCGGATCGTTCGGCTGCAGGATTTTAAGCACTGCCTCCTCATTGCCAACGGGTGGTGTGCTCCTTAGTGTCGCATTGCTCAGTACCTGGGCACCTATCATCCAAGGACTCAGACGCTTTGATCCTAGCGAATGAGCCACTCTGGTGGCTGAAAACGGAAAGCGGGAGTGACAGTGATGGGAAAAATCCACAACAACTACAATTGATTGAGCACGTAGTCTGTGGTGGATTCTAAGGACGTTTTGCTCATAATCTCTTTATCAATCCACCTCACAGGAGAAGTTCAAGTGTAGAGACGGTAAATCACTTACCCAGACCCACAGAGCTCATAACGAAGAAAGGAGTGCATTTGCAGAAGAAGGATGCTGAACCATCATCATTAGCGACTGACTAGGGAGGAACGGAGGAAGCCACGAGGAAACAGAGCTGGGATGCGGCGAACCCAGAGGCTGACGGGCACGAGGCCTGCCAGGGGCCAGAAGGAACCAGCACTGGGCAGCCCTCGGATCTTGAATGGAGAGTTGGGATGGGGAAGGATTGAGAAACGCCATGCGGAGGAGTTTGAATTTGACTTTTTTCTCCTCGCCAAGAGGGGCTGGTGAAAGACAAAATCAGTTTGGTCTTTCGAAGATAATGGCAGTAGGAGGGTGTACCGAGGTGAGCGTCTGGTAAGAGAAAGGCATTAAGAGATTAAGCGGTTTTACGCTGAGGTGTCTGCCTCATTGCCTTGCAGCCTGCTCTGGGATGCTGCTCGATTAGCAAACGTCAGACGCAGAACACACCAGGACCCGCCTCTTCCTAGTGATGATAGCTACCACCCGAGTGACGGCTGCCTGGCAGACACTAAGTCGGATAGAAGTATGAACTCATCCAATCCTCACGTCAAGCCTCCGACGTGCACACAGCGAAGTGAGGACACAGGTGGCGAAGCCATGGAGCGTGGTTTCCCATTTTGCTGTCTTCACAACAGAATAAGGTGGTATTTAGGTAGATTTTATTTTATTTTAAGTTCATTGTGTTTATTAGCGGCTGTAGTTTACCACCCAGGAACATTTCAAGGCAAAGTTAGATTTTTCTGTCCATCACTGTCAATAACAAGTCGTCACCGTTTGCCTGGGAACTCTCCGAGGAGGTGTGGGAGAACTCTGGAGACTGCATGATTTTGGAGACATTGAACGTTTGAGGCATGGCAATTAGATCATATTCTATCGGGATCCCAGGGAAATATTTTATACACTACCTTACAAGTTCTCACCAGACAAATAAATTCTGGATGGTTTGTGCACCACTGTCAAATGGATTTAAAACAGAGTGAAGGGACCCTAAGCAGAGGGCAATGACAGCAATAAAGGTGACAAATCGCAGAGCACTGGGTTAGGGATGGGGTGTACAGTGGCTGCTTTCATTCAAGATGTCTCGGTAATGTTAAAGCTGCAAACAGCATGAATAAATGAGTCTGTAGTGTTGCAACGTGAAGTCTTTTTGCAGATATCCTGGTCCTTGTTCTAATTCTATGTTGCTATTAGTATTTAATTAAAAATTTAAAAATCACATCAATTAGCTTACATGATATCTCAAATATTTCAAGAACTGTCATTGGTTGTTTGCTTATTGATATATGTTATAGCCAGGACCACTCATCTGCCAAAATGAACAAATTCTTCATTTTCAAGGTGCAGGAAAAAGAGACATCTAAACAGACTTTAGTCTCAGCCAATCATATTATCTTTTTTTGCAAGAGTGGCACCGCTGGAATTCCCCAGGTAGAGTCATAAGTATTTAAACCTCCAACCTATGTTAACTAGCTTGTGCCTAGCTTAAAATAGTCATAACAGACACAGAACAATTAATTGAGAAACAAAAATACATTCATTTTTAACAGAGATTGACTATACAATAATATTAGTGTGTATATGCAAATTGTCTTATCTATGATTTCATAATTTGTAATGGTATTCAGCTTGACAATGTTTACACGTGTTAATGACTTCCTTTATGAGTGATAATTGATCTTCATTATCATATTAAATCCTTGATCATATGCCATTAGGTCTGATGTGATAAATGATCTGTGTGATTTTTAGTGTAATGAACTAATTAGACTAATTAAAATCAATATGTGTGCCAATATTATACTTTGAATCCAAATGCTCCTTCTTACTGTGCTGGCTTAAAATCAGCAACTTGGTAAAAAGGATCTAATGCTGATTTATGAGCACTTGAAGAACAGGGGCAGAATAAATTGCTTGTGGTAGTAGAGACAGCATTAGTGAAGTGTAAGATACTAAGTGCGTTGTAAGGTCAGCAGGAAGGGTGTACTTACACATGTAGCTATACAGCACCTTACACCTCTTCTTAATATATCAGTGCATCCCAGAAAAACGATTTGGTTTAAATGTCAGTGCGATGACTCTGCACTTGTTCATCAATAACACTGCAAAAATAGAAGCATTCCAACTAGGTACTCAGTCTACAATCAAATGAAAATGTGCATGTTTAGTTGGAGATATGTTTTTCAACAATTGATTTATTTTCTGTTAGCGTGAAGGAAACACATCCTAAAGCTGAGGTTAAATAAAAATCAATGTGGAACTCTACAACTTTAAATCATCCATTATTTATTCAGCAATCTATGGAATTATAAATGATAATTTTAGAGGACCAATGGATAAATGCTTCAAAGCTGATCTCTTTTGTCTCCTCTTTGAGATACCCTGCCTCTCAGGCTATCACCTATTCCTCTCTTCGGTGCTCACCCAAATGCTTGTCCTTTCTCTCTTTTTCTTTCTTTACCAACATTGTCATTGTGTGGTGGATTGATTCATGGTGATTGAATTTCTGGACTGTAAACACCAGGAGGACAGGGGTCCACACCTTCTGGCTCTTCCTTATGTAGATCTAACACGCCTCCCACACAGAAGGCAAAACGTGTTTACAAATATGTAGTGTTACTTCTAAAGTTTAAGTTCATTTTAGATTTTTTAAATGGAAGCTAAATTTCATATTTCATAAGTCAAGATAGGGAGCTGCAAATCAATCAATCATCAATCAATCAATCAATCAATCAATCAAATCAGATAGCCGTATTCTCTCCGCAGAACCTGGCCCATGTTTTCATGGTTATTTCCCTTGAAAGCCAGTGGAAGTTGTAGACACAAAATAAAGCTGAATTTGAATGTGGAACTTTTTCATTCTATGCCACATCAATGGATACTCAGTTTTGTTGTTGTTGTTGTTGTTTTCTTTTTTCTTTTTTTCTCTCCCTTGCTATAAGGGTTTATAGTTATCACCAGCAAATGGAAATGGTATGCAGCGTCTTTGGATAATTTCTTTAAAGACTTGCATATGTCTTCTGGTGATCCACACAGAGGTAGGCATTTAATGTGAAAGTGTGACTTTGGGAACAGTCTTTAGTGATTTGATTGTCAGCCAACATAAGAGACTCTCGAGACGTTTTTCTCCAGCCCATTCAGAACACGTCTCTCCTATTTCTTTTTTCTTCACATTCCTTATGACTTCCACTCATCATGCACTCATGCATTCTTTCAAAAACAGACACGTATTTATTGAGAATTTATGCAAGGCGCTCTCCTTGGTTCTCTGATAAAGTTTACAGGGTTCCGAGTCCAAAGCTATTCTCATCTAGGAAGACTGATAAGACATGTACATAAATAGTTCTAATCCAAAATATGTGATACATCATTGAGAGTCTCAAATTACAATTAAAATTTTAAAAAGGGCCAATGACTTCTAGAAGGGTGATTTGCGAAGGCTTTGCAATGGAGGTGGCATTCAATCTGAACTTTGATGGCTGGAAAGCATTTTGTCCGCCTGGCACAGGAAGTGAGCATGCTAGAGAGAATGGAAAGCATAATCCATCTGTTTATTCTAAAATAAGATAAGCTACTGTAAGCCAGACTAACTAGATGGAGGGGGGCAGCGGTCTAAATTAGCACAGATAGGAATTATAGATTCTTCCTTTCTATTGCTTTTATGTACTTGAAATAATTGTGAATTTTATAGAGTGATGTCTAATAAAGATTATAAACTATTTTTAAAAATGAAGTATATGAGGTCAGACAATTAAGTTCACGAACTCATCCTAGAAAAAGTGCTACATACCTCATTGCTGAATATCTCTATGGTCACCTTCAAAGTACTCCCCTTGGGAAGCTATGCACTGATGTCAGTGCCTAGTCCACCCTTCAAAGCAATTTTGGAACTCTTTTTTCGGAATGGCCATCAGAGTTGTCTTATTACCCTTGATGTCCTGACTGTCATCGAAATATCTTCCTTTCAATATTTCCTTTATCTTTGGATAAAGAAAGAAGTCACTGGGGGCCAAATCAGGTGAGCAGGGAGGGTGTTCCAATGCAGTTATTTGTTTACTGGCTAAAAACTCCCTCACTGACAGTGCCGTGTGAGCTGGTACATTATCGTGATGCAAGAGCCATGAATTGTTGGCGAAAAGTTCAGGCCGTCTAACTTTTTCACACAGACTTTTCAGCACTTGCAAATAGTAAACTTGGTTAACTGTTTGTCCAGTTGGTACAAATTCATAATGAATAATCCCTCTGATATCACAAAAGGTTAGCGACATTGTTGCAACAAGTTCACGAACTTAATTGTCACACCTCGTATGTGTAAGGAATATTACAGGTTGAGAACTTCTGACATAGAACGAGAATATTATAGAACACTGATTTTAAGCCATTGATTCTAATAATAGTCTATCACAAAAGAAAAGTAGAGCACATTAGATTTCCTTGGAAGGTAGGGATACATGGTATCAACAGATACGTAAAAAGGAAGTTTGTAAGGAATGCTCTTAAATCCTAGGCAAAAGCCGAATATCTAACAGAGATAAACATGGACCTTCTGTCATCAAAATTAGGATCGATCCATTCTCTTGTCTTTCCTTTCAGTTCGGAATCCGAGTCTAAATGCTCATCACAGGTTGAGAAAACCTGTGCAGGTAGTACCGTTTAATATTATGATAAACGGGATTAGCTCAGAGCACTGCAGTTCCAGCTGAGTACTCACAAATGTTTTATTATTATTATTGCTATTATTACTTCTATTATTATTATTATTATCCTTACATGGAGCTTCAGGAGAAGACTTTAAGTACTCAGTTGTGACATTGTTGGGCTTTGGGATTTTATGCAAATAGCTTCAAGTTCAAGTTAGCACCCATCAAGTTTAAAATGGAGGTTTTGTGCTAAGCAGTAGCTAAGACCCCCTTACCCCCATTATATTATTCTGTGATTCCACTAGCAATAATAGTGTTTTAACCCTCATGGAGATATTCAGATGTTTAAAAAACATCATTTTTTCTTAGAGAACAATCCTCTAGTGGCATTAAAACAGTGTGCCAAAACGAACTCATTTATTCATGAAACAAATAAAATTTAGGTATTTGGGGGAATGATGTTTGGGATAGGGAGGCTGTCACTTAGAGAAGAGCTGCTTAGAATCTTCTCAGAGTCAGAACTAATGTTCTTACTGCATTAGTATTTTACACTATGTAATAACCCCCACCAGTTCCCTGAGTTACCTTGCTTCCTGTCTTTCTCTCTCTCTCTCTCTCTCTCTCTCTCTCTCTCTCTCTCTCTCTCTCTCTCTCTCTCTCTCTCTCTTTCTCTCTCTCCTCTCCTTTCTCCCTTCTCTCTTCTCCCCTCTCTCTCTCTCTCTCCCCCTCCTGTCTCTCAGCGGATGAGTTCCTGGGCTGCAGAGCAAAGATTTGTCAAAACAAGATGTTTTACTTTAATCTGACAATGCTTTTATTATTTTCCTAAATAGGCATATCTGTCAATCTAAATGTATTTATTCTGATAAAGAATCTATCATTTATTTGCACTATTAAATCTTCAAAGAACAGAAGCTACATGATATCTGTTTAAATACTTAATGCCTGCACCATGATATTTTTTACAACTGTTCACTAAATATCCCTGGTTCATTTTTCCAGGCTATCTAGAGGTCTTTGACTTTTAATCGTGGTTGCCGACAAAACGAGATGACTGTGTGTTTTGCTTCTTTGAGGCCAGTCTCTCTCTTTTGATTCCAAGAAATGAAATAGGCATAATTGACAAAACAGCAGTAATACTATTACACTATGCAGACAGACTTTTGCCTCCATTCCTTGTCATGTGGCTAGCCAGAGGCAGGCCATCTGGAGATGCCGTTACATTGGAAAGAGCACTGGAATTGGGTTGTGACTTTGGGTTGGTCTTAGCTCTGCTATGTCCTAGTTGTGTATCCAGAGCAACTCATTGAAAAGTGCGGATGAGACCATCGTCTGTGTTGTTGCAGAGTGGGGACTATGTGACATACTATATGTGAAGGCGATTCATAAACTGTAAAACACTATAAAATTTAAGATTCTTTACAATTCTTACAAATAATGAATTTCACTTGTATATTTAACCCTTGGACAAAATACACATTTCATATTGGTAGGATTTGGAAGACGGAAGTTGAAAATTATAATCTGTGTACCCAAGAGTGTAGGGAAAGAAGAAACCCTTGTCTGTAAAAGAGAGTTGAATGATGCAAAAGCAAACAAAACAAGAATTCCAGAAAAATATGTTACCTGATGTCTAATGAGGTTGAATGATGTGACTTGAATTAACAATGAACTACCAATATGTTTATGAGTTTAAAAAGATGCAACACTCTAGTATCTAATGGTATTTCTGTCCAAAGTAACTTTTTGTAAATTATTTTAAATCAATGGCATAAAACAGAGAATTACCACAGTGTAATTAGACATTTTTCTAGAAAATCAAATATATATGTATACATAAATAAAATATGATTAATTTTATTCAACATTTGAACAGAGATAGTCAAAGTATACAATTTTATACACCTACCTATACTTTAATTGTTAATGGGATTTGTTATTTTCAGTTTTTGTTCAATAAATTATTCCAAAGGATTTTCAACATACCCATAATTTCAGTTCAATATATATCTATCTATCACTTTTCAGTATTGGAACTTCTGTAGAAGTCAAGGAACAGTTTAATATTATATACTGTGCATCCTTAACATGTCATTCTATGCTCAACAGGTAGTCAAAATTGAGACATTTTCCTTTGAACACCTACACTGAATTTAGTAGCATTCTAATTTTAATACGTTATTTTCAAAGAGACACTTCACAAAAAGAAAAGTTCAAACCACAAACATTTCATTGTTTTGTTTAATGTATTTTTGTGCAGATTTAATGTATTTAGGAGCAGATTTATTTTGGATGAGTTTTTGTATTTATTTTAATTCATAAATATCTTTATGCTCTTTTTTGTATGCTAAGTGATACTTTATGAATTGTTGAAACAGACTGATTTTCAAATGTATTGATAGTCATGTCACTCTCAAGAGCGTTTTTCTTGATGGACCCCTGTAGACCTGAGCCTGTTGTAGCCACATGATACTTCATTCCAACTCTGCTCTAACAATTATGAACAATTTTTACACTTGTGTACATAATTGGGTCTCCATATTAGAGTCTACATTTCTTGAGGGCAGGGCTACATCTCATTTTCCTCACCACTCCTGGTATCTAGATTTAAGCCTGACATTTGCTACTTACTCAAATAATGTTTTTGGAATAAAATAATGAAAAAGGAAATAATAGTTAAAAGATTTCATATCTATTGCTGCTAAAAAAACAACACACACTAAGAAAGAATTCTAGCTTTCTAAAAACCTCTCTGAGAAATATTAAATTCTTTATGTGTGTTTGCAACAAAATCTTTTCCTATGTTGACTCTAATGTACCTATAACATGCCACCTGATTCTTTATATAAAATAATCTCTGAATATGTGTACCATGTATTTGTCAGGTCTATTGTAAGAATCAAAGAAGAATCCAACTGAGAAAGCATTTTATGTAAAATGCCATAGAAATGTAGTATTCAGTAAAAGAACTTAGTACAAGTACTAGCAATGAGAGTTGTCACTCTCATTCATGCTATTGGTTTGTTCAGGTGAGATGTTTGGTGCTCAAATCAGCCAGGCTTCTTATCAGCATTTGCAAAACCTTATTTTCAACTTCGTACCCGAAATACCTACGCATACCCTCGCTTATATTCCTCCCTAGTTTTCATCAAACTTGCACCAAATCCTTTCATGGAATCCTTTATCACTGACCGCACAGGATATCGGTCACCTTTGTCACTATTGTATTTGACAAGAGGAATCACTTACTCTTCGTCTGATAATAACAACCTAAATGTTTATTTTAGTTTTGTTCAAACCATTAATAAAGATGCACTGTAATCCCTCTCTGGGTATCTACCCTAAACTCTGAAAACATTTATCCATAAAGATATATGTGCTCTGATGTTCATTGAAGCTTTATTTACGGTGGCCAAGACATAGAAACAACCGAAGTGTCCTTTGATAGATAATTGGATAAAGAAGTGGTACATATACACAATGGAATGCTACTCTGTCATAAGAAAAGATGAGATAGTGCCGTTTGCGACAACATGGGTAGATCTTGAGATTATTATGCTGAGCGAACTAGGTCAGACAGAAAAAGTCGAGACCCATATGATTTCACTGATACGTGGTATATAAAACTGAAAAGAACAAAAGAACAAAACAAACAAATGAAGAAACAAAAACTCATAGACACAGACAATAGTTTAGTGGTTACCAGAGGGTAAGGCGGGGACAGGATGGTAGATGAGGGTAAAGGGGATCCAATATATGGTGATGGAAAGAGAACTGACTCTGGGTGGTGATTACACGATGTGATGTATAGATGATGTATTACAGAATTGTACACCTGAAATCTATGTCACTTTACTAACAATTGTCACCCCAATAAACTTTAATTAAAAAACAACAGAAAAATGATGCTCTGCAAACACCTAGTTTGTGCATATAAACCAAAGTAGGCCAATTGAACTTTAAGGTCTTAGCAGAAGAAATGATTTGAGCTGATTCATCTTGGTGTTTTACATTCTCCATTACTTCTGCCACTTTGCTTCCTAAGCTGTCTCTTTGCAAGTCAGTTCATCTAAAAAAACCAAAACCAAAATCTTTTTAATAGACTGTGAACCATTCCATACCTTTCTGATAAATCTCCTCATGGTATAAGTTAGTTTTGGTTATGCATGACAGAAAAACTCTGATACTTGGCCCATATATCTGTTAGAATTATGATAATTTTCCCTAATTAGAGGGAGTGGTTGGCATGTGTGTGATTTTAACTCCTTCTAAATACTCAAAAGGCTTTGACATTGTGTTTTTGTTTGTATGTATGCTTACTTATGTAACACTGAATGGATAATTTATCAATAAATGATGTCTGACTGAAGTAGAAATAGCAGACACATGAATTTTAAATTTTATGGCATATTTCCTACGGCATTTAAGTTATAATATCCACCTGCACTCATGCTATTAAAGAGAGTGACTCAAAATAACATCATTGAAAGGAGACTACTTTCACACTTCCACACTTTCCATGTTTAATAACAAGCAGACACAGAATTGCTGTTTTCTAAAGTCAGAAATCAGTATTAGAGTTTCTAATCCAGTCCTTCCGTGTTTAGAAATAACTTAAATTTTCCATTAATAATAATAAGATCACTAATAATAAGATCATAATAAGATCACTAATTTATTTATTTGTTTATTTTATTTTTATTTATTTTTAGTCACAGAATTAACACAACATTTAGGTCAGAATTCTGAAGCTGTTTTCCAACCAAAATGATATCCAGTTGTGATTTAATTTTCTAATTAGACTTTAGTTTAGTTTTTGATTTTTTCAATGGATAATGTTCTGTTATCTCTTTTTGGCGACTCCCTAAGGTGTGTATGAGGATAGAGGGAAACAAATTATCATCTCATAAATTCATCTATAAACTACAAACAACAAAAGACACCAGAAAAAAGTAATAATAATTTCATCCCTAGGTGTGCATGCTAAAAACAAAGTGAACCTTTTGTCTGAAGATTGGATGGAAAATACTTTGCGGCCTCTTAAGTGACACGATTTGGAAATGTTAGAACATTTTTTTTCTCCCCCTTTGAACATGTATGTTAAACTATGTTGCTCAGCTGATGGAGAACTTAGTGCAAAGTTCAGTGATTTCATTCGCTGCCTGTGCCGGTTTTATCCTTGCACTGAATTATAGCCATATTGTGTTTATTTATGTTATGATTATTAGAATCATCATTTTAAATTTGTGTCTCGCTGCTTGCCGACTGCCTCTTGATTGGTACAGTATGACAACAGGTAATGGATACAACAGCAGTAAAACAGTCATCATCACTGCTGGGATGGGAAACCCCTCCTCTTTGCTTTTCTAACCTCCCTCAGCTGGAAAGTTTTGACATCTGCTGGTTTGGGACGTGGCTCAGCAGCTGTCAGCAGTGGGGTAGCTGCTCTCAGCAGCAGTTGGCGGGATGGCAGGGTGCCAGCTTGTACCATCTGTGCGCCTGACATTTCATTCTAATTAACAGTAGGGTTAATTGTTCTGGCAGGCTCAAATGTAGTGTCTAACATTACCCAAGGGAACCGTGTACAAGTGAGGAGTGGCAGGGAGCTGGGGACAGCGTGGCTAACAAACCCATCGAGGGAGAGTGGTTAACAACTCCGCATGATTTTACTAGCTGGCTACATGCAATAAGGCTGAGGTATTTTTTATGCTGATGAATTATGCCAAGCCTGTAATGATGTAGAAGGAATCAAGCTTAGAAAGGCTGAGACTGCTGCCGTAGGGCAATTGTGAGGGAACAATTTGCATGTTATTACTGCATATTCATACCTAATTGTGTTAGGCTTTGCTAATAGAGCAGAATGACAGTATGAAAAATCGAGCAACTGCTTTGGAGGCAACAAAGCCAATGTTTTTTTCTTCCTACACTATGAGTGCTGAATGATCATTTAGACATTTAGTTGCTCAATATGACAAGTCTACCATTTGTTAGCTTGACATATTATAATTTATAAAGCAGTATTCTAATTTTACTTTTAGTTTATTCTTCTCGTTTTATACAATATTCATGATAGCAATTTGAATGGGGATATTCATAGCTATTGTGAATAGTTGCTTCAAATAAAACTATATTTTATATGAAGCATCACCATTGTTTTATGATGTATTAATTTTAATGTTTAAATAGCTTTTTCATATGTTAATATAACATAAACCAAGAGTTGATGAGAAATCCTTACTATAGTGGTTCTCATTCATATTGCATAGCTGATGTCTCAACATTTCCATAATATAAAGACCTATTTTTAGTGTAGCTTGGACAAAGAAATTGTCAGGTGGTACGGAGCCAAAAGTCTGCTGTTTTAGAGAAGTGGCTATGAACTTAGTATCTGATTTTACCTTCTAAGTAGATAAAATTCTTAAGAAATCTCAAGCACAGTAGTACATTTTTCATATTAGTTTACAATGCCTTTTGAAATCTTTTTATGAAAGCTCAGAGAAGACAGAGAATTAGAAAATGTAGCTTTAGAAATCTGCACTTAAAAAAACTGGTAAGATCCATCATCATTCTAATTTTATTTCTTTTAGATTTATAAGGCCATAGTCGTATCCTCAAGTTGCCTTGATCTCCTACTGAAATATCCATTCATTTGAAATTATGAGCCAGCTCACATACTGTATTGCTTGCTCTGGGTCCAAAAAAGTTGTAAACTTAATAAATTGCAGGAAAAGTTTCAGTAACTTTTCTGGTTAAATTACAGTATAATAAAAATTTAAATTCATTTCTTGTAATTACTGTTTGTTTTTTTTCCCAGTGTTTAGCACATTTAGTTCATAATTTATCATAAGCTTTTATTATAATGGAGTGTCCAAAGGAAGTCAAAACTTTGCCCTTCGTTAGTTTGATTTTTTTGTTTTTACTTAAAACACAGCTATTTTCCAAAATAAATGTGCTTAGTTAAACAATATCTAGTGTAAAATCTTTCCTAAATTGTATTTAAATTTCAAACCAGGGAACTTTATAAATACTGCATATTTACAGCTTCACTATGCAGTTAAAATATTAGAGGACTATAATTCAAATAGCATATGATATGGCTCAGTTAATTTACGAGACCCTAAAACATTGGCTATTGGTTGGTGATTTCATGGCTTTGGACATAGACATTTAGTTCCCCACATCAGATAGGTTCTATATTTGTACATTTCTGAGTTAAAGGGTAAATGGAGACTTTTATTAATTATATGCATCATCTCTCAGCCAAAAATATACTTTGTTACCCTCAGTGTTTTATTTATATATATATATGTAAAGAGTGAAGGTTAATACATCATTTTGGAACATTACTCTAATATATCCAAATTTGAGCAATAATGGAACATCTAAGTGGAAATCCAAGCCTAATAAGATTTCATAGAATTTAAATCTAGAAAACCCTAAAGACGCCACCAAAAAACTTTAGAATCAATTAAGGAATACAGTAAAGGTGCCGGCTACAAAGTCAACATACAAAAGTCCACTGCATTCCTATATACTAACAATGAAATCTCAGAAAAAGAAATAAAAATAACAATTGCTTTTGCAATTACAACTAAAAGAAAAAAATAACTAGGAATAAACTTAACCAAGGATTTGAAAGACCTATATGCTGAAAACTATAAGGCATTCTTAAAAGAAATTGAAGAAGACACAAAGAAATGGAAAGACATTCTGTGTTCATGGATTGGAAGAATCAACACAGTTAAAATGGCCATATTACCCAAAGCAATGTACAGATTTAATGCAATACCCATCAAAATCCCAATGGCATTTTTTAAAGAAATAGAACAAAAGAATCATCAGATTTGTATGGAACCACAAAAGACACTGAATAGCCCAAGCAATCCTGAGAAAAAAGAACAATGCTGGAGGTATCATACACCCTGACTTCAGCTTGTACTACAGGGCAACAATAATCAAAACAGTATGGTATTGGCAGAAAAACAGAAACATAGACCAATGGAATAGAATTGAGAATCCAGAAATAAACCCACATAAATATGGACAGATAATTTTCCACAAAGAAAATTTCCACAAAGAAAAGAAGCCAAAAACATACGATGGAGAAAATAACAGCCTCTTCAATAAATGGTTCTGTGAGAATTGGAAAGCCACATGCAAAAGAATGAAACTAGACTGCTATCTGTCACCATGTACCAAAATTAACTCAAAATGGATCAAAGACCTAAACATAAGACCAGAAACAATAAAATGGATAGAAGAAAACGTAGGTACTAAACTTATGGTCCTTGGGTTCAAAGAGCATTTTATGAATTTGACCCCAAAGGCAAGGGAAGAAAAAGCTAAAATAAATGAATGGGACTATAACAAACTAAAAAGCTTCTGCACAGCAAAAGAAACCATCAACAAAATAAAGAGGTAACAAACCGAATAGGAGAAGATTTTTGCAAACAATGCCTCTGATAAGGGGCTAATCTCCAAAATATATAAGGAACTCATGCAACTCAACAACAACAACAAAAAACAAATAATCCAATTAAAAAATGGGCAGAGGACCTGAAGAGACATTTCTCCAAAGAGGACATACAAATGGCCAATAGATATATGAAAAAAAGTTCAACATCACTAATAATCAGAGAAATGCAAATAAAAACCACAATGAGATATTACTTCACACCAGTTAAAATGGCTATCATCAACAAGATAAATAACAACAAGTGTTGGAGAGGCTGTGGAGAAAAAGAACCCTCATACACTGTTGGTGAAAATGCAAATTGGTGCGGCCGCTATGGAAGGCAGTGTGGAGGTTCCTAAAAATTAAGAATAGAATTACCATACGACCTAGCAATTCGTCTCCTGGATAGCTACCCCAAAAGTCTGAAAACATTTGTCTGTAAAGTCCTATGTGCTCTGATGTTCATTGCAGCTTAGTTTACGGTGGCCAAGACATGGAAACAACCAAAGTGTCCTTCGATAGATGAATGGATAAAGAAGACGTGATACATATACACAGTGGAATACTACTCTGCCATAAGAAAAAATGAAATATTACCATTTGCGACAACATGTGTGGATTTTGAGATTATTATCCTGAGCAAAATAAGTCAGACAGAAAAAGTCAAGAACCATATGATTTCAGTGTTATGTGGGATATAAAACTGAAAACAATAAAGGAATAAGACAAACAAATGAAGAAACAAAAACTCAGACACAGACAATAGTTTAGTGGTTACCAGAGGGTAAGGAAGGAGGGGGGTGAGAGATGAGGGTAAAGGGGATCAAATATATGGTGATGGAAGGAGAACTGACTCTGGGTGGTGAACACACAATGGGATTTATAGATGATACATTACAGAATTGTACACCTGAAATCTATGTAACTTTCCTACCAATTGTCACCCCAGTAAAATTAATTAAAAAAAAAAAAAGAATGGAAACTTAACTATTCTTTATCATGTTGCATCACACTGTTTTTTTCCCCCTAACTCTAACTGTTAAAGGGATACAAGCAGAACATTGCTGAATAAAAACCCAAAACCCAAACAGGCCAAAACAACAATAATTAAAACAAAGCTCAGAGGACTATGTTTGACCTGTGTTACACAGGGTTCTATGCTATAGCAGAATATGTTTCAGGATCACAGAATTAGAATTAACTTCATAGTTTTTTTTTTTGTTTTGTTTTGTTTTTTTGTTTTTGTTTTTGTTTTTATCATACTCTTTCTGCACCCTTCTCACTTCAGGGTGAGAGACTCACTCATTACCTTCTAAATCGGATCGTTCCATGTTTGGAATTCCTTATCTGTGAGATATTTAATGCTTCTCTTTAAAAGCAAAAGGAAGGTACTTGAGTCAGACATATTTTTGTTGTTGCTCTATGAATAAACTTCAAACATAACCTCTATAGTTAAATGTTTAATATAAATCAATGATATAGCATAGCTATAACTTTTTGTGGGTATACTTTGTGAAGCAAAGTTCTTTGCTCTATATATCTTTATCTCTGTTTTATCATTGAAAATCCATGGAGCCATGTAATTGAAGAAAGAAAATTGCTGTCCTAAAATCAACAAATGTAACTTTAAAAAAAATTTTCGAACCACACTCTTGATTGGGTGGGTCTTCTAAAGTTAACTTCATTTTCACTCTTATAATGACCTATGTTCAGAAGCTTGTATTACTTGCTTTCTTTCCATTTTCTTCTTCTAGTGGCTACTGTATAACCAAAGACTCAATGAAAGTTGAGATAAGTTCCTTCCAACTAATATCTAGAGTTTACAGTACAACTGCTCTGCCTGACTATCTTACAAACACATGAGTGATTTGCCACAATATCCAAAGACCACAATAACTATCCACTTTGCATATTTTTCAGGCAAAGGCATGGTCCACCGACTGGTGTTCTGGCAGCATGGTGCATATTATAGGCAAAAAAATGAGACATGGCAATGCAGGCTGGTATATAAAGGGCTTACAGAAGCACTCAGCAGCTAATGCTTCTCTCACACTTAGTACACCCGCCCCTCCATCCCCGGAGCCTGGAAGGAGCTCTTAGCTACTTCTCTAAGAGCACACTTGTCAGTAAATACCCTGCATGTTTTCCTACAATGTGTATTATTAGTTACATTGTATCTGGGAAGGATCAGGCAAACCTAGTTTAACTCAATTCATTACACAGTCATCTCCCACAACACTGGACAGACCATGTAAGATTCTAGAAGTACAAGAGATACTGTATTTTTACTTAATTTAATGCAACCATTGGAAGTCACTGAAAAAAATTAAGCAAACAAACAAGTTACTTCCTCAACCAAAGAAAACATCAGGACAACAGGTGTAAACTGGGACATTCATTCGTGAACCAACTGACATATGTGGTCATCGTATCACATATCCAGTTCCTCTATATTCATGGCTCTATTTCTGAGTTTCCTATTCTCTTCTGACTATTGCCCGAGCCAACAGCTTAAACAGAAGCTGCCAGGGGGTCTGCTCCATCCAGGAGTCCAGCTGCCCTGGGCTTCCATCCTGATTCCTGTTGAGACTCTGCTGTACAGAAATGTCTATCTTGGTTTTGAGCCCAGGTACATTTTTTATTTTCTCTTTTTATAGTTTATCCATCACTATCATGGTGGAGAGGCATTTAGAAAGCCAATGTTCTAAGGGAGACATCAAAGTGGTGCTTGTGGACATAAAGAAGAGGGAATAGGTAGAAAAAATAGTGTGGAGTTAAAATGAGAAAGTGAAAGAGAGGCCTCATCCAGGGAATATTAACAAAAATAAGAAAAGGTTGATTTTCGAGCCTGGGTGAGGGAAAGGTGATAGTGTCAAAAAGAGTAACCAGTAATATACAAATGATTCTCGTTAGAAAGTGAAGACGATGGGTTCAGTGTTCCACACGCTTATTTGTGGTACTGGCAGGACATACAGGTGATTGCCATTAGGCTGCTGGACCTGGGACTGCGTATTTGTTTTTTTTCAAATGAGCACTTGCAAAAGCCATCCAAAGCTTCCCTTGAAATCCAAAAGAACGTCACATTAGTATCATTGTTGGGAAATGTAATCAAAATGTCATTATCAAAATACATAGTTTGTGATGGCTTTTGCATTTGTCTTTAAATTCCCATACCACGGACTCACTGTGTATTCAGTGAGTATTTGGACACGTTTGACAGTCTGGTGATGGGTTGAATTGTGTCTCCCCCCGCACCGCCCCAAGAGGTTATATTGAAGTCCTAACCCCCAGGACCTCTGAATGTGACCTTGTTTGGAAATAGGGACACTGCAGAAGTAATTAGTTGAAATGAGACTACATCGGAGTAGGGAGAGCTCCTAATCCAATGTGCCTGGTGTCCCTATAAGAAGGCCACGTGAAGACAGGGTCACACAGGGAGAGTGCCCTGTGACGACGAAGGGAAAGATTGCAGCTACGCGGGAATACCCATGACTGCAGGCAACCCAGTAGAAGCTAGGAAGAGGCAAGAACAGGTTCCTCTCCATGTTTCAGGCAGAGTGTGTCCTTTCTGACACCTTGGGCTTGGACTTTTAGCCTCCAGAACTGTGAGGTAAGACATTTTTATTGTTCTAAGCCACCTCGTTTGTGGTGTTTTGTTATGGCAGCCCTGGGAAACTAACACAGACAGCAAAATATATTGTGGGGGCTAGCACGTCACTGGGTTTTGTCCTTTGCATGTCTCTGTTACATTTCACGGAAATGACAGCTGCATATGGGTGGCCACAAATTCTGTCTTTTCAGAATTTCCTGTATTTGGGGAAACTATGCCTCAAACACCGGGTTCATAGTCTAACAATGTCCTTTGACATTTATTTCCAGATATTTCTTGTCAGCTCCATGTTATACTTGTTTTTAAAAAGTGCAACTACCGTTCAGAACTACATACCAAGTGATGATTTTTATGAATCAGTTAATGCCATAGGAGACTAGGTCTAAGGAGAAGGCATATCAAATGCATTTTAGGTTTAAGGAGCTTGGTGATAGTTTTGGAAAGAAATGACTGGGTGGAGTTTTCTGGGATAATGAGAATCCGTCATATATTATAAAAAATGACATATTTATTACTTTTCTTACTCATTAGTTATTACGTAAAGTCTTCTGACATGAAAAATCTGATAATTAATCCTTCCTTTCCTTGAATTTTGAGATATATTAATTAATTTTTATTTCTTTGGGCTCTCCATGTTCAAGTAATTATTTTGGAGAAAATTTTGTAAGGTATTCTTGTACACCATCACAATATCCATTGACTATTTCCCTTACACTTAATTTTCTAAAACTATATAAATATGAACTTTAATTTCACAGATTTTCTACTGCAGTTAGTAATATTAAAGATCCATCAGCAATCAACAACTAGTTAATAAAAAATACTGTCATTTATCCTTTTCACATCGTTTAACACTTGCTCCAAACTGTTTTATTTCAAGGATTTCCATTTTCCTGTAACTAGGTTTGCTGTCTACTGCTAGCTTTAAACAAATTCTCTCCCTGGAAATTTCTTATATCCTTGTTCCACTGAAAACATGCTCTTGCCTATAGTTATTTCTAGATAGATATTTGATACTATTCCAGAATGATAAGTATTGAGCTAGGTTCTTCAATTCCTCTGTCTTTGTAGATGAAGAATTTTAAAGAATTTGGAAACACATAGAGTTGTAGAAACTATGACTTCATACACTGTTAAGATCATTGACCACTCCTCTGCACATTAAGAAAAATTCATTAAATAAATGGTTCTTTTCCATACTGTGTGTGTGTGTGTGTGTGTGTGAATAACTGATGTGTACAGCTTCTCACTCACACGAAAGTATTGAATGAGATATGCCCCCCTTTTTTTTGAAAGGAAAGTACCAATGATTTTGATACATTTTGAAGGTCAGTAATGTTCAGTATAGAGCAATATGTGGAGAACAATAGCTCCTTAGAGAGTGGAAAACATGGTACCCTCATTATCCATAATCGCAGCTGGTCACCATAGTAACAGCATTTTACTCTTTTCCAAGATGTGAGCCTTTCGAGTTCTGTAGAATTCACTTCCTAGGCCTCCAGACGCATCAGCGGCATCTAGTGGCTGAGACCTCAGCTGAAAGGTGTGCTTTTCGGCCTACTGTTTTATGTTGAGAAACTGATGGCACGCACATGTGGCGAACTGTGCCTGTATGTTCCCCTCATGAGATGATGAGCGACTATAATTTTTCAGAGAAATAGTTGTGTGTTGCCTACAAAAAAAAAAGGCTAACAATGTAAGCCAAAAAAAAAAAAAAGTATTTTACTAATACTCCTACTAGAATTTTGCAGGGGTATTGGGGGGTGGTAGAGGCATTGTATGTTCTCCAAATACAGAAGGAAGTTGGAAAGGTCCTGTTTCCAGAGATGATGAAATGGTTGCTTGGAGAACGTACAGAACTACTTTCTGGAATCTCTAGGGGGTGGATGTGTTAAAGCTTCAAAGAGATAAATAATGAATTCTGAGAGTTAATAATCTTGCTTACCCACTTTCATTTTCCAATCATGTATCTGTCCTTGCCTATGCAATTTTTAGAAATTTCTGTAATCGTGATTATTATATATTTCAGACTTACCAGGACCAAAGCTAACTTTGAGAGAGAGGGGGACAATTCCGAAAATCTATTTAGTCTCTAGGGAGGGAGTATGGGAGTTGGGAAAGGCATGGACACTGGCGTGAGACCCAGACATCGTTCTGCTCCTACCACTTCACAGACATGTATTCGTGAGCAAAAGCTACAGCCAAGGTTCTCAATCTTGGCTACAAATTAGGAGAAAAAATCAGTACCCAGATTCCATCCCGGACCACTTGAAACAGAATTTGTGGAAGTACAACCTGGGCATACATAACTTGAAAGAAAAATCTGAGTAACCACACCCCAGACACTCCTGAGAAGGTTTGTAACAATAGACACTCACTGGTCTAACTAGAATAGAACCTTACTTCTAGCTTGTGGGCCAAGGACCATCAGCGTCGCTTGGGAGCTGGTTAGAAATCAACACACATTTAGGCTTGAGAAACAATGAGAACCCACAGAGATTCTAATTTAGAAAGTCTGAGAGGAGCCTGGGAATCTGTGTTTTTTAAAATGTAAATGTTTCTGTGTGTGCTTAGTTTCCTGTTGTAACTGAGGTTAGAACATGAAAGTCATTGGGAGGATAAAATAAAGTACTTCGGTAGACTGCAGTGTACTGTACGAATCTTGTTACTCATTTATTCATTAAGTTAACTGGCATTTGCTGAACACCTATTATGTTTCAAGTGCTGGAAAAAGGGGCATATGAAAGAGCTGAGGTGGGTGATGCATAGGGTGAAATCAGTCTTGGAAACAGGTGCTTTTCAGCTCATAAATCGTTTTCTAAAATTATTCGTTTGCTTATCTTACATGTATCACAGAAATTTTAACATAAAATGCTTCAAAGAAATAATTTTTTAATTCATAAAATGAGTTAAAATGTTTATTATGTACCCAAATCTGCATTTATTTTAGTGAAATTATTTTTTTTTAATACAACACATTCCCTGCCATTAAGAAATATATGTTTTAGATGGGTACTTAAAGCATATTAATAAAGTACCCAGAATAAAATCATATAGATGAGCTAATTAACCCTTGCTTAGTGATGATGTCAGTTGTTGAGGAAGTGGTAGGAGGCCTGGCTGTTTTGAAAATGGATTCTGATATGGATAATTGTGTGCAGGAAATTTACTGGGAAGCTCTCTTGGGAACAACATCTGTGAGGGAAGCAGGACAGCAGGACCGAGTGGAGACAGAGGTCAAAACGAGATGCATTTGTAACAGGTAACGCATCTCACACCGCAGGGAACTCTGACTTAGGGAGATCCCTTCAAAGATGTCCCCTGAAGCCACAAGGCTACCCCTTTATACCCCTCTGTCAACCGGTACTGGATGTGAGCTGCCTCCAGAAAGAGGATGTGAACTTGGGGGGAGCAGGTCCCTTTGGCTGAGGACAACTCTCCAGGAAGGTGTCAGCTTTGAGGTCCCCACAACCAACACTTCAGGCAGCTAAGGGAGTGAGTTTCCCAGTTCTGAAGGGTGGGATCTGACTAGTGAATAACACTTGTTACAAAAACACTGGCCTGTCAAACACTCAGTGGTTCCCTCAACCTGTCAGGCCACCTCTTACATAGCCCCATTCTACATTTCAAGACGTATCTTTTGCCACTCTCTGAAAAAACTCTTTTGCCCTAGCTAAGCCAGCAAGTGAGTCTTCCTGGAACATGTCACAGACCCTCACGCTATGCTTTTGTTCTCTTCTGATCACTTGCCTGAAATTCCCTGGCCCGTTTTTCTTCACCTCCTTGGCTGACTCATTAAGTAGCCCCGTTTTTTTATTCCTTATGAAAACAACTAAGATAGGCTTCTCAAACTTGAATGTGCTTATAAATCACAAGCTCTGGACATCTGCTAAAATGCAGACTGATTCAGTGGGTCAGGCGTGGAGTCTGAGGGTCTGCATTTCTAAACAAGTGACCATGAAGAAGCGATGGTGTTATTGAAAAGATTCAGCTTGTCTGTACTTAAGTAGCACTTTTATCTGTAGCATCTCTTACTGCAGGTAACTTAGGCTTCTGTAGAGTATTATTTGTATGAATAGAAATTAATTCCTCAGTTCCATTGCAGGCTCTTTTACATTATATCAATTGCATCTGATTTTTTAAAAGAATATTTCTCACAGCACTTAGTCCGGGGCTGGTGTGTACTAGGGACCCTGGTGATTGATTTCACAAGAAAGTACTAACGTGGAGTTTGTGATTTTTCGTGGGGAGCAGGCAAGCACGTGAGTTTTCAGGGTTTTTTAGTGTTATGCCTGCTGAATGAGAACTACTATGAGCAATGACCTTTTCTGAGTACTAGCTGTCCTGTCTGCTCCTCCCCTATCCAAAGGAGCAAAACGCTCTATATACCCTCACTGAGGAGTTTTGGAATATGTCTTTGGCTATCTTGTTGAGCTGACCATATATCTCACCAGGTCAGGGAAAAGATGCCATATCTTCATTGAGGCTCAAAGAGCACAGAAAATAAAAATAATTGTTACTGAAGAGTCAGTAGTCTTCATTTTCCAAATTATGAAGCCAGCTTCTCCATTTCCTCTAGCTTCCAAGGAACAGGGAGCTAATACATTCAGTCATACCTGTCAATCGCTCTTCCCTGTTCTAGAGAAGCAAGCAGACCATCAACCGAAGAACAGTCTCGAGCCTTTTTCCAGGTAAGTTGATTCTAACGTTTGATTGACAGTTATAACCAAATGGCTATTCTAATTTTCTTACTCAGATGAATTCCATTTCCTCACTGAAATCCCTATTTGACATCTTACTATTTTATGGCTTTACTCTTCGTAAAAATGCAGACCAGGAATTGTAGCTTTCTCCTCAACTGATTTTAAATAATCAGAAAGGATACTGGCTTAATCTAGATATCGCATTATGTTGGGGATGAGCACGTTGAAACTTCTCATTAGATGATTGTAAGTCACGAATTTGTTGCTGAGTCTGCGTCCGCTAATGACGTGGGGTGTCACAACTGACTGCCTCGGGACACTTGTCCAGGGCCATGCTTTGCTTTTGTGATCATTATAATTTTACATGTACGGGTATAAAGTTATTGGTATTCAAACTGTGAAAGAATTCTAAAGATGTTTTTCAATGTGCTTCCCATTCTTCGGGAAGCCAAGAGAGTTAATAGTAAATATTTGATGAGGTACAATCATCTGAAAGAACTCTAATAAGCCCTTTTAGTCAAAGACTACAGAATTGTGATGAGTATTTCTTGTTACTGGTTGACAGCCTATGTATACTCATAAATTGGTTATTTTGTTGGAAACTTGAGCAGAAAGCGTAGCTGTGCATATCGGTGTTATTATACAAATCAAATATGTTTAAAGAGACTGGGTTAGCAGACTCTCATTGAAAGGCTGTGGTTGATTCTGTCTCTTGGTCTTAATTTCTGTATCTCTTTATAATTGATTAATGTTCATTGGCAAAGTAAGTATGAATAATTTATGATTCACATAGCTGCTGGCTTATTAATTGTTTAATTTCAGAGAAAATAACTATATATTAAGGAAATCTAAGTTGTCACTCTGAGCAGCCAAATGAATTTTCACACTGTGTTATATGCAGCATGGTTCAGAAACAGTGAATCAGACGTACACTCTGTTATTTCCCACAGTGCTTAAAAAAGAAGAATATTAAGAAAATGTTAAAGAGATTTTTTTTTTTTTTAAGTAAAAACGAGTAAACGACTTGGCATGTCGGAGGACTGTGTGCTCTGGGTTTTTTTTCCCCCTCTTTAAACATTTTCTTCTGCTTCAATGATCCTATGTAAAAATGCCAACCATAACATGAAGTTAATTGATGAATGATGCTTGTTCTTTAGAAGCAAGTGTAATTAAATACAGAAAAGAAAGTTTTAATTAACTTTAGATGTATTATAATTTATTTGGAGTTTCGACAAATGATTTTAATACTGAGAAATGAAGACACATAATATGTGAAAAACTTGCTTCCTTTAGCAACTGCATGGACAAACATTGCTGTTCTAGAAAAATACATGTTATTCTCATCATAATTGGTAATAGTAATGTCATTGGTCTCTGTATTTATTGCTGAAAACCAAAGGATGATATAAATTGTATTTAAAATAAATGTTGACCATCTTCCCTTGTTGGGTAGTATATTTTCAAATAAATGTAAGAGATGAAACTTTTAATGAGCATTAAAACCATCTTCAATGGAGTTGAAGAACATAAAATAAACTTTTACCTTCCTGAAACATAACTTTTAATGTTATATATTCAAGGACAAGATTTTGAGAAATGGTCAATATGATCAATTTTGTCCATCTTTAAAATATTTTGGTTGTGTGACCGAAGTCATTTCATATTAGGAAGTGGGGGTAATGATTTTCCAAAAGGTGAAATGTGTTTGGGAATGGAAGGAGAAGTAGAATGATTTTAATGATTTCTCTTCATCACCATCTTTCCTGCATTTAGCCCAAATCATTCCACAGGCCTGATGAGCAGCTATAAGCTGTGGAAGGGAGCCTGATATTAATGTTGGTACTTTGGTATATATTCCTGCTTTCAAGTCTCCCTTTGGAGAATTGGGAAGAAAGGATCAGAGAAGCCAATGTGATCTTATAAAACGAAAGCAGAAAGAACAAAATAGCATGTATATATTGAGAAGGAAGGAATGAATGGCGTTTTAGTTATCTTGGTTACGTGTGAACAGTTTTCACTTTCCTGTTAGACTGTGAGCTCCGTAGGGCCTGGTAGCCCATCTTTAATTTCACTTTGTGTAATATATTTTTTTGTATGAATAAAATGTGGTTGTGGGCTGACATTCGCTTAGATCTCCACAATGTCATATCTAAATCATCTCTGCTTCACCTAATGTTAGACTCCGTCCCTCTTACTTTGCTGTCTTGTATCACTCAGCATCTTCAACTTCATGCATGCCCAGTGTCCTCCTATACATATTATTCATTTTAAAATTAAGCCATTCTTGTTTCTTTTGCTTAAGGCTAAACTTTGCATGGGTGCAGTTGATGGCTTTCTCAGAGCATTGCTCTATCATTTATTTTCTCCTACTTTAAGAACCTTTTGCTCTCTTGTGGCAACTTCTCAGCTTAATAACAAGCTCCCAGTTCAGCCACACTAACACAATCAAGTGAAAATAATTAATAAATTGACCTACTGTGAGCAGGTATCCAACTTCAGCTATTACTACATCTCTCCTCTTCCTGGATCACCTAAGGGTTTTGTTTGTTTGTTTTTATAATCTTTTATTTATTTAAGTGTGTTTTTCCAGGACCCATCAGCTCCAAGTCAAGTAGTTGTTTCAATCTAGTTGTGGAGGGCGCTGCTCACAGTGGCCCATGTGGGGATCAAATCGGCAACCTTGTTGTTAAGAGCACTATGGTCTAACCAACTCAGCTAACCGGCCACCCCCTAAGGTTTTTTTAAGAAAGATATTACTCTGTCTCCAGTTCCTTTCTTCACATTTCTTTCTCAGTGTGTTGCAAACTGATTTTACTTACTTATGCTCAGATAAAGATCACCCTTGACTTCTAGATTCTCATGTCATATGGTTACTTCTTCAGTCCTGTCTTCCTGGATCTCTCTGCAGAAGCTGGCATTTTGATTCTCTTATATTTAGATTTCTTTTTAAGTTATAAATGAAGCACAAACAAAACTTTTTTGTTCCTTTTTTTTCCTGCCAGGTGTATATTTTATTTGGTTGCATTAGCTTCTTTTTCATTAGTTGTCAGTGCATATGCTTTGTTCATTTTCTTATCGATTTGCTGTATATTTAGAGTATATTTCAGATTCTAATCTGTTGTTATTGGTACGGATTGCAAATACCTTCTTCCAAGTAGATACGCGGTTTTCCCTCAAAGAATTGGCCATAGGTTTTGTCTAACTTCTCTATTTCTATTTTTAAAAATTCATTACTTGTTTATGTCATATATATAGTTAATTTTATTAAATTTATTGGGTGACATTGGTTAATGCAATTATATAGGTTGCAAGTGTACAATTCTATAATATATCATCTATATATTGCATTGTGTGTCCATGACCCCAGAGTCCAGTCTCCTCTGTCTCCATATATTTGACCCCCTTTACACTCTTCATCCCCCCCCACACCCTTTCTCCCTCTGCTAACCACCATACTGTTGTCTATGTCTATGGGTTTTTGCTTGTTTGTTCGTCCTATTTGTTCATTTGCTGCTGTCAGTTTTATACCCCACACATGGATGAAATCATACGGTTCTTGATTTTTTACATCTGACAGATTTCACTTAGCATGATATTCTCAAGATCCATCCATGTTGTCGCAAATGGCAGTGCTTCATCTTTTCTTATGACTGAGGAATATTCCATTGCATATACGACGTCTCGTATACCACATCTTCTTTATCCAGTCATCTATCAAAGGGCACTTCAGGTGTTTCCATGTCTTGGCCACTGTAAATAATGCTGCCTGTATCTTTATAAATAAATGCTTTCAAAATTTTGGGCTAGATATCCAGAAGAGTGCTTGCTGAGTCATATGGTAAGTCTAGTCTTAATTTTTTGAGAAACTTCCATACTGTTTTTCCATAGTGACGGTACCAGTTTACATTCCCACCAGCAGTGTATAAGGTTTCCTTTTTCTCCACAGCCTCTCCAACATTTGTTATTGCTAACGTTGTTGGTAATAGCCATTCTAACAGGTGTGAGGTGGTATCTTATTGTGGTTTGGATTTGCATTTCCCTTATAGCTAGTGAAGTTGAGCATCTTTTCACATATCCGTTGGCTGTTTGGATTTCTTCTTGGGAAAGGTGTCTGTTCAGGTCCTCTGCCTATTTTTTTTTAATTTGATTGTTTGGGTTTTTTTTTGTTGTTGTTGAGTTGTATGAGTTTGTGTTTATACAAAAAACATCACTTTAAAATTTTTTTTATTTTTATTTTCAGGCCATGCACATTTAAGACAGTAATGTTCAGTCTTTTTCCCTTTATGCTTTTCTTTCCTAATATTATTTTTTTAACAATGTATATTTCCTTCTAAATAACATTTGAGCTTCTTCCTAGAACACTGACAAGCAATATTTTCACTATTATTCAATGTTATATATTCACAAATATTATGATTCTTCCTTGCACTATGTGCTATTAAGAAATTCTTTTAAAATTTACAAGTTTGTTTGCTTTTTTGGTATTAATTTTTTTATCTCAATTTAATTATATCACATACATTTACATTTGTATCATATTGTTTCTACAGAATTTTTGTTTAGCTTCTTCAATGCAGTACATGATCAAGATTTAGAAATTGTCACCTGTACATGCAAGAAAAGGTATTGGTTCACTGCTGGGTGCTGAGTACTATTTAGGTCTATTAGATTGTTTTTATTAATTGCCTTACTTAGAATTTTCATGTCTTTACTAATTTTTGTCTTCTTTTTAATTTATTAATTGCCTTACTTAGAATTTTCATGTCTTTACTAATTTTTGTCTTCTTTTTAATTTATGGAGACAACTGTGTTAAAATTTTCTACCATGTGGATTTCCCCTTTCTATTAATTCTTTCAGTTTATTGTATTTTATTTTCGAGGCTTTAATTTTGCTATGTTTTAGTCTCCTTAATTGCCCTTTCTTAGGATGATACAATTTCTTTTTTCCTTTCTTATCTGTCAACTGACTTGAAATTTAAATATGCTATTGCTATGATTTTAGTGATTATGCATTCAATTTTAACATAAATACTTGTCTTAACAGGCCTGTTAATATAATTTATTATGTTTGTTTTTCCAAATGCATATATTTTATCATCATCTTTGAATGATAGTTTGATTGGGTATTGAAATTCGTTTTGACACTCATTTTATATCTGTACGTTCAAGATATAATTCTACTGATTCATGATTTTTATTGGTGCTTGTGGGAGTCTTTTTGTAATTCTCTCATAGGTAGTATATATTATCTCTACAGTTTCTTTTGAGGTTTTTTTTTTCCCCTTAGTTTTTGTTTTATAGTTTTACTGCCATGAGTCCAGGTGTGGATTTCTTTTTATTTTTTTGAAGGAAACTCAATGTGCTTTCTTTCAACTATTCTGGGAATTTTTCAGTCTTTATCACTTTAATATGCTTCTCTCTGTTTTCTATATTCTTGCATACTGAAACTCTTATTAAAGATATGTTGGAACTAATAATTATAATCTCTATGGCTCTTAATTTCACTATTCTTTTTTTAAAAAAAATTTCCTTTTGTTATCTTTGTGCTTGCCAGGTAATTTTTTTATATTTATTTTCCAGTTAACTAACTTTCACCTTAGCTGCTTCTAAAAGTCTGTTTTACCCATTCACCAACATTTTTCTTTTTTATTAAAGTAACTCCATATTTCAGTTTTTGGAAAACAAAACAATTATATTTCATTCCTTTTCAAATACCATTGTTTTTATATGGAATCATGTAATGTTTCCTCTTTATGCTTTAATTACTTTAAAGATTTTTCATTTTATACAATTTCTATCATGCTGTTCCACTTTTCGCATTTCTTAGAGTATAATCATATTCTCCATTGCATCTGATAACCATTTCTCATTGTTGAGTGTTTCCTATTGCGTTTTGTTAGTTTAGTTTGTTTATCTTCAGGGAGGATTTGTGTGTGTGTGTGTGTGTGTGTGTGTGTGTGTGTGTGTGTGTTGTTATGCTGAGGATATATTTCTATGGTACGGACTTGTATCCCAGAAGTATCAGGAGCCTGTGTGGGAATTCCCATGCCGTGCCATTTATATAAATTTAATCCTAAGATCATTTAAGGCACAAGCCTGTGATTATAATTATTAGGATCAAGTTTCTTTGTTACATTCCTGTGCTACTGGGCAACCCCCACCCCCCCCAGATTATTCCCTCAATGAGGATGTGGTAAGCTCAGAGTCTAGACTTAATATATCCCCACTTCCTATCTGCCAGGATCTTAAGTTTTCTTTCCTTTCACCATGTGGTCACTACCTCTAAATGCCAAAATTATTATAGTAACGTGGCCAGGGCCCCTGTAACCTGGACCAGACAGAGTAGGAAGTCATATACTGAAGGACCTGTTTGGGTTATGTTTTAGTTAAATGTTTTGACATGTCTAGTGTTTACCTTTTGAATGTCTTTTTCTGTAATTTTTAAAAATTGAGGTATAATTAACATATACTCCTTTCAGGTGTACAATATAATCATTTGATATTTGTATATATTGTGATATGATCAGCCCGATAAGTCTAGTTAACGTTTGTCATCACACATAGTTACAGTATTTCTTTTTCTTGTGATGAGAACTTTTAAGATCTACTCTCTTAGCAACTTTCAAATATGCAGTACAGTATTGTTAACTACGGTCACCACGCATTATACACCCAGGACTTACTTTATAACTGGAAGTTTGTACCTTTTGACTCCATTCACCCACCTGACCCACCCCTCAATCTCTTGCCTCTGGCAACCACCAGTCTCTTCTCTGTATCTATGAGTGAGTGTGTATGCGTGTGTGTGTGTGTGTGTGTGTGTCAGATTCCACCTATGAGTGAGATCATATAGCATTTGTCTTTCTCTGCCGGACTTATCTCACTTAGAGTAATGCCCTCCAGGTCCATCCATGTTGCCATAAATGGCAGGAGTGACCTGGTGTTACAATGTTACCTAGAAGTCTCACTCTCTACTTACGTAGTATCGTGGAAAAAAATAATTAGTTTGTTCATCTCTCAGTGACGATTTGATCACTCAAATGGGCATCAATTTTTATAATATGCTTTGGGTCTAGTTATAGGAGGTACAAATGCAGATGTAGAAGGTATCGGGCAAACTATTGAAAAAGCACTGACTTCACGATAGATCAGCAAACTTTCTTACCTGAACAAATTCCTTGACATTTGGTCTTTTAACCACATGTCTCTCACACAGGGGGCATTACATTTTACAGTTGGGTAATTCAGAAGACTGAATGATGGTCCCAAAGACATCAAGTCCTAACGCTTGCAACCTGTCAATGTTATCTATTTACAAAAGATCTTGAGATGGGGAGGATATCCTGAAGGATTGGGTGGGTCCTGAATGCCATCACAAGTGCCTTGAGAAGAGAGAGGCAGAGGGAGACGTGATACAACAGAGAAGACTCATGAACGGAATAGAAGGGGGTGTGAAGTCACACTGAGCATGTGGCAGTTTGTTCTAGCAGCCACGAGAAACATATGATGTGGTTCCCATGACTGCTTTTCCTCAAAATTAGATAGTGGAGTAGTGATGGAACCATCATCTCAGGCCTAATGTCTTCAGACGTGGGCACAGAATACCAAGCACACACAGGAGAGGGTAGTGACTTCTGCACTAGGTTATGGGAGCAGATGTGCATTCTGTGTATCTGAGTTTGCATCTTACCTCTTTCTATTTTGTCACCTCACTACTAAGTGTCTTCATCTGTAAAATAGGGACAATAGCTGTTACACAAATGCAATACAATAACAGTCACAGTAACACCTGCCGTAGGAAGTGTTGTGAGGATGAAAGTTGAGATGATCCATATAAGCTGAGCACATAGTAGGTGAACAGTAAATGTTGGCTGACGTCATTATTTTACTCCCAACATATGGACCATGAGCATTATTTTTCAGGTTGTACTCACTCAACCATGTTCTTGTTTTGTATTCACTTTGTTAATAGGATTGAAAGAAATATCACTTAGTATTTAAATACTGTATACAATGGTGTTTGGAGTCACTTTTTCTGAAGTGTTTGTATTCTTCAACAAATGATGATACCTTCTTTTTAAACAAATATGGCATCAGTTCACAATTACCCCAAATTTATAATACTCAATTTGAGCCATTTTGGTATAAACAATATTATATTTCCTTAAAGATAAATTCAGACTAAATCCTGTGATGGGCTACTTTTTAAATAAAATATTTAATGTTTTTGATTAATATCCTTTTGTTTTATTGGATGCATAACATAATGTTGCAGGGGACAGAAAATACTAAATAAATATTCTCAGAAAAGAACCATATCTGGGGGAGTTTTGTGGTGCTAAGCAAAAAATTGCTTTTTCTTTCCCATGGAGCTCTGTGACTCTAAAATAATCTTTCAAAAATTTTACCAAAAAAAGACGAAAATGTCATTCAAAAAGAAAATTTTCTTTTGTCATCCATGCATGACTGGCACGTTGTAATCAATAGGAAAATGGGGTGAGTTGTTAAAGCTTTAGCATGATGGAATTTTTCCAGTCACAAATGCTATTGTATGGAAGGTAACAGATGGACCGTGAGGTCCTAGAGTGTGGTCCTCGGCTCTGAGCTCTGCCATAGACAGACCGATCTTGCTGGACTGTAGGGCTTTTGTAAAGGTGTCTTGGGAGACAAATTAAGAGAAGTGGGTTGTGGGGGGTGGACGGGCTGTGCAGTGACAGTTTCATATGTGGGTGGACTTTGGAGTCTGCTAGTCCTGGCTTGAAATGCCTTCTGCCACTTGCTGGCTCTATGACCTTATGCACGTTATTTATATTCTTCTATAAAATGGAGATAATATTACTGTTACCTGCTGAATTGTTATCAAGATTAAAGAAATGTATCCTTTCCAAGTAATAAGTGCCTAGCATTTGGCAAGCCGGCAGCGGGGAGCCAGTAAATATGCCTTTGTGAAAGGGAGGGACGAGCAGAAATACACCTTAGACAAATCCATCTGGCAGCTGTGTTTTTGGCGGGCAGGAGGTGGGGGAGGATGCAGGAAGGAATTTATGACTTTTCCAGGAAGGCTTCATTACACAAAGTAAAATATACCTGTGAGGGTGCACTGTTATGGGAACTGCTAAGGGCATTCTTAATAAATGTTTTGTAAAGATGAGTTCATCCTTTGAGTAATATACAAAGTCTATCAAATTATAATAAAGCAGTGGGACTTAATTAAGTATGCAGCAAACAAACAAACAAACAAACAAACATAAAACAGTTGCAAAAACGTTCAAGAGCTGTGTTTATCAAGAAAATCAAATCAGTATAAACCAAATTATCCTGTTCAACCTAAGGCAAGGCGGGTCTTCATTTCTCCTACACGTTGGCCGATATGTGAGCATTTCATAAAATGTTTTTTTCCTTTTGATTACTTGCCACTGAATTCTCAATTTATTCTTCCTGCCCATTGCACATTTATATCTGAGTTTTATAGCCAATTTGAAAGAATATACTTTTTTAAGGTACGGTCAGAAAAACATGTAAATCAGTTTGGCTGACATTTAAACATATTGATTTCCACAGTTATATATTAGCTTACCAAAGCCCTTTACGTTTTATCAAACACTCATTTGATGCAATAAACATATTATCTTTCCATAAACTCTATCTCTGAAAGTTTTCAGTTGTCATTACTGTAAACAGGAATTTGGTGGAGATGCAAAATGAATCTGCATTCTTTTTCTTTCTTCCTTGCTGCTTTCCTTCCTCTTTCCCTTCCTCCCTCCTTTCCTTTCCTTCTTTCTACCGCTTCAGGAGGAGAGAATGCTGTTTGCCCTGTCCTGGAGGGTGGAATCCAGAGAGAGTCGACGTCAACAACAGATACAATTGACTGGGCAGTTCCCCACAGCATTTGTGTTCCCCACACTGGCTGTGTGGTCCAGCCCTTCTCTTCTCTTTAGGTCAAAATTTCTCAGTTGCTTTTGCTGCGCACTGCACAGTATATTTGTGCTTCAAGATCAAGTTGGAATTACATACCTTTTCCTTTCAACTAAATTTAGAGAAAATATGTAAATTAGTTTGGCTAACATTTAGAGACATTTAGTCCCACATTTAGACATTTTTTAAGGTGATTTCTGCCCTTGTATTTTCCTTCTTACAAACACTACAAATTAATTTTATAATGAAATGGAAAGGTCAGTATGTCCTTTTTTTTTTTTTTTTTTTGCAAAGGTGTGCTCTGCCTTTTTGATGTGTTTAAAAAATTCGACAACCTGCAAACTATTTTACCATACCACATTATTTTTACATTTTGTTTAAAAAATTAGCTAACCATACAAAGGCTCTTTTACTATATCACAAGCTTTTCATTCTTTTCCTTCTTTCTTATAATGAGGAGAATGAGTGTCCAATGGACCATTATTTCGCCAAAACCCAAGTCCATTGGAATGATAGGCAGTAGTGAGGTCATCCTGTATGCAGAGGTTTTGCAAATAAGCTTTACAGACCTCTTCTTGTTGTCATGGGGAGAGAGGGGAAATCTGAATTCACTGTGCAAGAATTCAAAGGACTGTAAAAATATATTCCGAAAGCTATTGATGTGGTAAAACTACACCTCGGGAGAGGAACATAGTCCAGTGCAGGCACTCCTTGTTTTACAACGTCAAATAAGTGAATTTTTTAAATTAGTGAAGTAATATTTTCAAATCTAATTTCATTTTATTACCATGTTTTATTTCAAGGAAATATCTGAAAGTCTTTTTAATTAAAAAATTAGATTATTTCATAATAACTTTTTATGGATTTTCAAGTAATTGAGTTTTGTAAATCAGTGAACTTCTATTAACTAATGTTGTACCATTTACTGAGCTCCACAGTGATTTTTGCCTCATCAAGATGCTATTTTTAGATCATCAGGATTTTCAAATCCTTATTTGGATATATTGTTATCTCATTGAGTAACTAGACCTCATCAAACTATTTTTTTTTTAAATCTTCCTAAAACTGGCTAATAACATGTTATTAGGTGCAATGTGAATGTGGAAGCAACTGTCTGTAAAACCAAGGTTTATCATTTGATGAGACTTTGGTAAAGATTTTGAAAATCGCAACACATGACAAAATGCACAACGCTTTGAAGATCATTATAGACATTTTTAGCACCCCGGTATAAATTCTGTATGTGAAAAACTGATAGGCTTTTGTGACATCCTTTTTGGCTACCACGGGCATCTCCTGTCCCAGCTGTCATCAATATTCTCCTAACAGGAGGGGCAAAGAGGTGAGTGACCCAGAGGGAAAGGGGCGACCTGGTGAGCTCTTCAGTCTTTAGAGCACCTGTTATCCATGGATTTCAAAGCACTTAATCCTGTTTGATGGTGAGTTAAGAAGTGCTTTACTACCCGGCTGTGCGCTTGTCATAGGTCTCCAGTGCATTATTGGAAAATCCAACCCCTGAGCTATTTTCCTGACTCCTGGGTCAACGTCCGGGTCAGAAGATGACCCTTGAGCTTTGGCTGATGGGGGGTTGGGTGCCGATGCTTAACATTACCAGAAAATATAATTTAAAGAACACGTGATTGTGCCATGAACAATGAAAGCCAAAGGATACAACACAATAACTAAAAAAAGACTTGTGATAAAACATAATTTGGGGGAACTCCATTAAAGGCATACACCTTTTATAAGATATTTATAGACTTTTACTTTGTAAAGCAACTTTGCATTTGACTGTGGTTATTAGTGAATGGGAATTTATTTCCTTATTTTGAATGAGTATTTCTTGGCAGGCAAACCGTGCACAGGCTACAATGAGCTTCAATGAAGTGCTTTCACATCCCCTTCCCACTGAGTTGAAAGCCTTCTTATATTCTCTCAAGTGTGTTTCTTTTCCCATGGAGGATGGCTTTGTTGAAAATTGCTTCCTCTTCTCTTGATTATTGAATCAGATATTATATTCAGTTCTTCAATACTTTATAGAATGTTGGTGAAAAACGAAATATAATGAGTGGGACTCTTTCCTATATTTTGAAGGCTATGTAGATTCAGCTCAAAAAGAATTTAGTGGGGTGAAGCCAGGGTTGGAAGAAGGATATTATTGAACTGACTTTTCTCTTTCTCTGTAACTGTTCCCTCTGCCTCCCTGCCTCCACCATTATACTACGCTTTCTTTCTAGCACTTTCTTAATATCTCAATAGCTAGAGTCATCCCTCAGCATCCGTGTCTTCTTTGAGTACACCCATTTGCTCCAACCCAAAGGACTCATGTAGACCAAAGGGAATTTGCTATAGCTCCCAAACAGACCAGTGTGTCTATATTTTTCTTTCCTTTTTATTGCTTTTTTTTCACCATGAATATTAACCTGACCTTAGAATGTTGTTCATCTACTAAGAAAAAGTAGAATGCAATTGAAGCACACAAGATGAATATAAAAACCATGTATACCCTTTCCACACTTCAGTTCAAATATCCGGGAATTGAAAGAGTCCCAGACTTTTGATGTACTTCAACTTTGCCACTTCAGAGTTATACCGTGTATCATAAAAATATGAACTACATCTCATCACAGTCACATGTTAATGTTTTTGCCTTTTGGGGTAGGCATACTGTAATAATTTTGCTTTATCCATTCATGAGCAATTGAGTGTAGTTATTAGACCATATACTCTGGAGCCAAAATCCTCCGAGTTTGTCAACTTCTCCCTGTGCATGTGGTTGCTCATCTATAAAATGAAGACTGCTGTATTAATGATTTTATAAATATGGTGTCTGTCACTAGTTCTTACTGTGTGTTTTCTTCTAGTGTTATTTATTCATTATCAAAGATTTGTTGAACTCTTACTATGTACCATAATGGTGACCTGGCAATGCTAAAAGGATTGGAGGGCAGCTATTAATTTAATAATCACTTAAACAGAGTTCTACATTGTGAAAACTGGGTCAATTAACATGCAGGAATGTAAGAAATACAGTTGATGTAAAATAAGACTGAGAAACGGGGGATCTGATTTCTTTTGGAGGGAATGGTAAGTCTTCCGTCAAGAAGAAACAATGAAGCTGAGATCTAAGCAATTATAAGTTCATCAGTTTAAGAGTGGGAGGAGTGTTCTAGAAGGAGAACTTGGCAAAGTTAGAGAAGTGGTCATTGAAACTGAAGTGTCTGAAAGAGTGGGAGGGAAATAGATCTAATACCTGCAGAAGGATTTCACCCAGGTAAGCAAGGAAATATTAGGTTGGTGCAAAAGTAATTGTGGTTTAAAAGGTTAAAAATAATTGCAAAACTGCAATTTACTTTTGCACTAACCTAATACGAAGAGACTGGGACAAGTGCAGGTAAGTGTCTGGGTTTGATGGCAGGAAGTTTCCTGTACATGCACGTGTTTACTCTGTGTAGTACATGGGGAAGCTGTCTGCTGAGAATGAGGTTTCTGTGAGCATGCTGGTGACGTGAGGACTATGCAGAAGGTTTGAAATCGTTGCGTGGAGAACAGGAAAGTAGTTTGACCAAGGAATACGGTATAATGACCAGGAAGTAGTGAATGTTCCATTAAGATTGGTGATTTAATTTATATAAAGGTGTCAATATTTCCCATTATTTACTTTTCTCTACTGGGGCTTAAATGCCTGAAGCCAGGTGTGAAGAAAGACGACATTAGAACTATTTAATATGGGGTTTTTCAAATGGCAAAATGCAAAGACAGAAAAACAAGGGAGATAGGTATTTTACATGCAATGGTTAGAATCATGCTCCGTAAGAGTTTAACTTGGTAAGGAGGGAGGTGAAGATGTAGAGGGACTAATTAAAGAGAGAAACTAGAGGGCTCAACAAACTTAAAGTTTTCAATTGTAATGAGTTTTAGGGGTGTAGTCAGTGTAGTTAAATAATTATAAAAATAGTAAAAGAAAAACTAGCAGTGGTCAGAGAGCAGAATTCTTGAACTGTCAATATCAATGTTGCAGGAGGTCAGAGATGAGGAGTTCCAGTGTTTGTCTAGTAAACTGGACGAGCAAAGAAAAGGTCACCAGCAGTGCGGACTTGAAGAAACGAGAGGCCAGGATTCGGGATGAGTGGTCCATGTGTCCTTGCAAGTCTCCAAGGGTGATGGCAGAAATTGTTATGAATAGAGAAATTGTGAGCTAAGTGCCAAGATTTCAATAAATGTGAGGTCTGGGATCTTGACAGATGTGATTGTGAGAGTAATATAGTAGAATGGAACGAGCTACAGAAAAACAGAGTTTTATTATAAAAGCATAAGGGAATGATTGTCTGGAGATATTGACATGAACAGTTCATAAAGGAAAAAGCAATTTTGTAATTCTTGCTTTTGAAAGAAAGTACGGTTTTCATGATTTTCTCATAATTTGTCATTAAAATACATTCTTTTGATTTTTACATAATTAAAGGTGGAATGTCAGTTTTGGCTTAGGGCCTAAAATGTCCTTTTAAAACTTGCCTGCCTTTGGATTTCAGTGAAGAGTTTTGTTTGTGTATAAATATAAATACACACACACACACACACACACACACACACACACATTCTTTCTGTAGGTAGAAACACCATCCTATAATTCACTAAATGACACCAGATATTTGATAATATATTGATAGACTGTAAATACTTAAAGATTAAGAAAATATGTTAGGGTAAAATCTATTTACCAAAATATTTTAAAAACAGAGAGAGAAAACGATGATGAATGAAGTATGTGTTAAAATAGTTGCATACAGCTTTATCTATGCTCATACATTAGAAAGGTGGTTTAATCACCCATAAGAAATTACTAGCTTTTCTGTTCGGGAAGCATGACATTTCAATTGCACAGCAAATAAAAGAATACACTGAAATGATTCACTGTATGGAAAGCATCAAGACCAAGGTTACCATGGTGAACTACCTTTCCGCACACTCAAGGTCAAGTGGAGTGACCATCAGTGGGCAGCGGTCAGTTGTAACCTAGTGTGGAATTGCTCTCACGATTGCTAGTTGGTTTCCTTCTTAAATAATACGAATGACTGTACCGGATTTGTTACCCTTATTTACTTATGTTAAATTCCAATTTGTAATTTTAAACCTGACATTAGTAATTTTAAAACTGACATTGCTGTTATGAAATTATTAGAAGAGCACTGGTGTTTTTTAGAAGCTCATAAATTGCAGCTGTGCATTGTAATCGTTTCCTGAAAATGTGGGAAGGTTAGGGAATATTTACACATTTTTAATGGAACTTCAAAGAGATTCCAGTTGTATTGTAGTTTTTAATGTTTAACCAGAATCATCTTTATTGTAAATTCTATGTTTATTCCATTGGGAAGGGAAGAAAGAGTATAAATCGTGTATATATATTATAAAATATTGTGATGCATAATTAATACCTTAAAATATACCCCAAATTCTGGGAAGTTCATATATTGCTTTTTTTTCAGATATGTTTTGTTGATGCAAAGAAAAAAAGAACTACACGAATAAATGTCTCTTGAATTACACATGGTGTAAGGAAATGAAAGCCTTTGGGTTATGAATCTTGGATTTAAAGAGGCAGTCATCAAATATTTAAGATGAAAATGCAGTAACACATGCTTGCTGTCATGTGCAAGTTTGGTGAATGTTATGACAAGGTTTTTAAAACATTCATAGTTAGAGTATTTTTATGAAAATATTCATTAATTCAAATAGACATTCATATCTGGCAGCCTGCATTTTAATCGTGATTTCTGACTGCATGAGAAAATCAGTAAAGCCATGAAAGAATGGGTGAAATATATAGCAATAGTGTTTAAATTATACATTATAGGCATACATATGTGTATATTGTCATATTATGCATTAAACTTAATGCATGAATCAGACTGTTATAATTCGGATGTCGCCAAAAGGCACAAAATATGACAAACAGGAATACGCATGTAGATATTATCATATTCAATAATTCAATGAGCATTTGTTTTATGTAAATTAACTTTCTGTTAATAAAATTATACTCATTTATTACACCACTTCCTTATGATAATTAAAAAAATGTCTTTTTTTTCTCTAGAAAATCATTACAAAATGTGAATAATGCATTTGTTTAATATCTATATAAACAAGATTTTACCATCAGATTAGTTCTGGAAATGAAAGCATTATTGATTTCTGTAATAATTTTTATAATATTGCTACATTGCGGCACCAAAGCTGCTAATCTCATTTTTGTGGAGAACTCTATGCATTTAAAGCAGTGTTTAAGCTTTCGGAAAGTAAATAATCTTAGTTTTCGTAGAAAATATACTTTGGGAAGTAAACAGGAAGTACTGTGAAGAACTTAAGAAAAAGTTGATTTCTTTCCCTCAGTACTGTATCCTCATACCAATGAAAATAACAATGAAAGTTAATCTAAACAACTCTTGAGTTCTATATCTTAACTATATCTAACTTTCCTAAAATCAGTAGAGTCACATTAAGGAAAAAAGATTTAATAAACTGACAAATGGCTGACTTAAAACCATAAAAAAACGTTATAAAATACCACTTTAAGTGACAACAAATTGTAATATTGCAAAAAGTCACTGCCCATATTTCTTTTTTGCAAAACTGTGAGCAGAAACTCTACTGGGAACTATATACCTCCACACGTTTGTTAGTTACATCATCATATTTTAATGGTTTATTCAGGTATTATTATTGTATACATAGAGCTTTGCCATCTGAAGCTACCACTTCTCATTGAGCCCGATAAATATTCATTCAAAAAAGTGAGCATGTCTTTTAGATGCTTAAAGTTTTACATTCTTGTTATGGATGGATATGTTGGTAAACTTTTTAACCTAGTTTAAACAAACTATGATTTCCCCTTGAAAGAAGGCGAATTAGGTATTGCAGAAAAGTGAAGGAGTTCCACATTAGAGTTTAGGTAGCAAACTTAAGCGCCAAAATAAAGAACACTTGATGGACACTAATTAGATATATCTGCTGTACATTAGCAAGGGGGCAGCTGTAAAATTGTTAGGTTGAGCCATATGAAATTTCCAATAGTTGAACATTTCGAACCATTAAGAATAGAAGCTTCATATGGGTCAACATAAGGCAACACGTGTGTATGCTCATTATCTGTATTTCACTGTATATGCTGTACCTTTATCAAAATCACGGTCAGTCACAGTGTGTGCAAGCAGCTAGTTGTTAAGGAAGAGACTTCACAATATACTAGAAAGGGGGGGGGCTGAGCTAGGAGTTTTTCTTCCAGTCATTCTTCTACCAGCTGCATAACTTCTCTGAGCCTTGGTTTTTTATTTGTATTTGGACGGTGTCACCATTAGACTGCATCAGATGACAAGTAACGGAAGTATAGCCAAGGTCGCTCAAACAAAAGAAACTGCTTATCTCAGAGAATACGTCTGGAGAAGTTCCACGGCTGCTTCAGGGGTCCAACTATGTCATTACAATCCCAACGCTTTCTGTCTTTCAACTCCATTTGACTCTCAGAGAGCTTTGGACACAGGGCCTCCTGGTCCTGGCTGCAGGTTGGGTACAGCCCCATGATTTCCTCGCATGGCAATGTCCAAAAGGCACATACTTGTATTGTGACTAAAGGCCATGTTTTCTCCAGACTGCTAATGTCACCTGAAATCTTCTTGTCCAGGATTGCATCACATGCCCGAAACAAACCAATCGCAGTCAAAGAGGAAAGCGTCACCTTTGTCTCGGGTTAATTAAAGGGCCCCTTCCTTGAGTTCATGGATGCATAGAGGGTGAGAAACCCAACAAAATGAGGTCCTGCCGACCCAGAGAAAGGAGAGGGGATGCATGTGTGGGTACCGGCAGTAGTCTATGCTACACGAGTTCATGCGACGGTTCAACAATAAAATCATATATGAAAAATTGGAAAGCAAAGAAGTTGAGTTTAAATATTTTTCTACAATCTGCAACAGAGTACTCAAAAAATTGAGTACATGGAAGTGAAAAGATACAGAAATAATTCATGTGTAAGCATGTGCAGTAAGAGTGATTATTTTAAAATACGGTTATTGGGCATGACAAATAAAGAGCTGTATACGTTGCATGGGATGACATGGCAATGTGCGAGCATTTTAAATTCACGGGTAAGATATTTGGTAGAATAGCAAGATTTCTAGAACATTTGGTTAATTTCCTCCATTTTCTGTAACTTGAAGAATTTTTAAAAACGTTCTTGGAAAAATCTTGACTAGAGTAAATGCCTAATAGTAAACTTAACACTCACTGGATTTATTGATTTTGGCCTTAAGAAACTACTCTCTACACAAGTGCAAATGTCCAGTTAGGAAAATCACCACTGTCCTGAAGAGAGTATAATGAGAAGGCAACAACTGGACTTGCAATATTAATTTCGATAGATGTCAGAGATAAGAGCCTGTCATCAACTCTGAGAAGATGCTTTTCTGAATTATAGAAGAAATTTTATGTATAAATATACATATGTGGAATATTTAGTAATGGCATATTTAATGTGTTATAGGTTGTGCCAGAGCAAATGAAAAGCATGAGGAACGGAAGTACTAAAAGTACGTCAGTGTTAACACTGAAGTTACAGTTTAATATCCATTTACCTAAAAAATGGAATGACTTTATTTTTAAGAGCCTATTGTATATAACACCGGTACCTTTTCAGGTGTTATACCTGAAATATAGATATGGAATAAAATGCATGAAAACAGCAGGGTTAGGGTTAGTCACTCATTTCTTTGCTATGCAATAACCCAAAGAGAAGCTCAAACAGTCACAGAATATAATTAAAGTTACTTTAAGTACCTAAATTCCTCCATTAGATATGGTTGGGGGACTTTAGTAGCAATTGAATTAATAAGACC
Organism: Rhinolophus ferrumequinum; assembly: GCF_004115265.2. Taxonomy (NCBI): domain Eukaryota; kingdom Metazoa; phylum Chordata; class Mammalia; order Chiroptera; family Rhinolophidae; genus Rhinolophus; species Rhinolophus ferrumequinum. The sequence goes on along the minus strand of NC_046297.1, from coordinate 6,696,366 downwards.
ATTTTACAATGAATGCTCTGACTCCAATGGCATATGATACAGTTTCTTTATATCAAAATTGCTTTTTGGTAACTAGTGTACTAAACTGTTTTTAACTTCATTTAGAATTTCTTATTGCAGAATGAACTTTAATTATTCATCTTGAAAGAGAGCAGAGTGTGCAAAAGTCTAATTGACATAATCCACTGGTAATTTGAATCTGGCATTGTTGTATTTATAAATAAAATTGTGTGTGTGTGTGTGTGCGTGCGTGTGTGCACGTATACCATTGTGTTATTCATTCATCCCACACATATTGGCTGCATACTATAAGTGAATCATTTGAAAAGGTGTTGTGGGTAGTACAAAGCAAAATAAAGACGATAATAAGATAGATTAATAAAAAATACCCCTGCAACACAGTATGGGGTAAGCTGTGTGGACACCATGGGTAGATTTCACCGGTGATGAACTTTCAGAAATCCAAAACCGTGTGAGTAAAACTGTATTTTAGAGTTACTACATCCACACTAAGAAAGAGAGGTATAATCCTCCACACATCATCTGCTCAGGTCCCCTTGCCCAAATCATAGGTAGTGCTTTACATTATTTCAAACAGTCGCTTTAGTTTCTCCTGCTGGTAGAAAACTTGTCAGTACCTGAATAATAAAGCCCACAATAATTTTGCCAATCAATAGAACCATTTGCCTTATTGGCTTCCTTTTAGTGATACAGAAGAGAAACTAGGATGACCTTGCAGGTTAAAATTATTTTCTTTACTGTGTGCTAAGTCACTCTCCACTCACTGACCTTTCTAATCTGAAGGGGAACATTTATTTTTCTTCTTTCGACCACAAAATTAAAGGAGAGCTTTGTTCTTCCAACTACATATACAACGGTATTTAATGCTTTTGTTATAACTTATTTGAAGATATTAATTTTCTACATGTACTGCCCCACAGGCTGTGAAAGGTTATTTCCCTAGACTCAGTTCTGTAAACATTCCAGAAATTTGATCAAACTCATTAACCATTTGTGTTCCTTCTACTTCAGATGCAATAAATTACAGTTGTAGTTTCAAATTAGCATGTAAAATATCTGAGTTTAATTAAATGTGTTGCATTGTGACCAAAAGGTCGTATCTTCAAAGAATATTAGAAGAAGAAAACTCTTTGATGAAAAAATTAAGAAACATAAATGTGGTGATCCATAAAACTTTGTGACCTCAAAATGAATCTTAAAGATTTCCTAAAACAGGCCATAATATTTTCATAAAGGAGATTTAGACTATGTGATTTATTTTTCCTAAAGTCACTCAGTTATTCAGTACCTATGTTCTATCTAGTGACACAATACAAGCTGCTGAATATCTATTTCCTTGTTTACAAAACACAGTACATCGTTATCAAATTGATAGCAATTAATGATGTTCATTTTATTACTTATTTACAAATCACTTTATTATTATGCTGGTTTCCTTTTTTCAATTGTACCCTCGAGAAGTAGACATCTTCAGAAGGGAATTGTCTGAACGACACCAACATTTTTTTCCCCTTAAGATTTAATATATATATATATATATATATATATATATATATATATATATATATATATGCATGATAAATTAACCAATTAAGAAAGCCAGGTACTCTCAGGCAGCATGTAGCAATTTCATAGATTGTCTTATGTTTGTTGTCTCAACTAATAAATCAAGTGACGCATTTTTATAAAAATGGACCTGTGGAGCCTATGCTTCATGGCATAACCAACATTCTTGCTAAGCATGTGTTTCCCTTTTAAAAAAAGGAAACATTATCTTGATTTTTCAACGTACTCTCAATTCAATAAAATGACAGCAGTACACACACACACACACACACTTTTCTATGAAAATTTAACTTCCTGTATGTTCAGAATACAGTTATTACCATTACAGTTCTTTCTATTTATTGTGCAGGGAGTAGCATTTTGCAATGCAAACACTTAATGGCTACCTCCGTCCTCACACCCACGGCGTCTGCTCCCAAAACGAACATTCAGGCATGCATACACTATCCCTTGGCTGCTTCTTATGGGAGAATATTCTATTCCCAGAACGGAGTATGTGAAAAAGCAGGGCAGGTTATAGAGAACGGGCAATTTCCTAATTCCTCTTGCACAAGGAAGATTCATTCTGTCATTCAAACTGAATTTCCTAAACTCGGTCCTTCCAGTTCTTGGTCTCTCTACCAGTTGTTCCAAGACCCAAATATCATGGAGCAATAAGTTATCAAAATAAAACAAATTCAGAGCCTGGCACATCTAGCATTTAATTTTGTCAGGTAAGACTACTTTTTAAATCATCATATCATTAAAGATAAGGCACTATAACTCCAAAAATGTAGGAAGGACAAAATTTCAGATTAAAATTAGGAATGGTTTATAATTTTACGCCAACACGTGTATAGCATGATATTCAATTTTACTCACTCCATTTTAGATTCCTGAAAGTTCATCACAGGTGAAATGTACCCATGGTGTGCACACTGCATTTACCCCATAATGCATTGCACTAATCTATCTTATCATCTTTATTCTGCTTTGTACTACCCACACCACCTTTTTAAATGATTCACTCATAGTTTGCAGCCAATATATGTTTGTAGGATGAATGAATAACACAATGGTGCACACACACACATACTATTTTATTTATTAATAAAATGATAAATGTAATGGAAAAATTCACTTGTAATAATTTCTGATGGTCTTTTGTTGTGTCTTATTTAATTGTGTTCCACTGAAGACCCATCGGGGTGTATGTGTGAAGAACTAGAAGTTATTTATACAATTGGAGGGAGCCATATGTATGTGATACAGACACATACTGAGTTTGTACATTATTTCAGCAGTGGGAAAAGAGTGGGCTCAAGTCCTATCTAATTAAAAAAGAAACTCCCCAAAGAAATATGCATAGTATTAAATTCTGGTTTTTCATAAGTGTAATGAAAATTAAATAACTAAATTAGTATATACACTCTGGAGTTCATCTATCCATCAAAATAATTGTTTTTTTCTCCCTGGTTATTAGTTCAGTAATCAGTCTAGTACGTAACTGACCTACGATATCAGCACAGCATATACTTGAAGTGTTTTATTTTTCCTACAGTGAACTGGTAGAGTTTTATGTTAATAGAGTACTTCTCACCTGGTCAAGCCAGTTCACACCGATGCGGTGGGAATTTTAGCAGATTCCAGGAGCTGTGTAAGTTACGTGCACACGGCTTGGAGGCAGCCAGTGATCCAAACCCCTCCCAATATTACCCCATGATAAGAATGCTACTGAATCACATCTTCTATTTGAGTGCCCTGCTATCCTGTCAGTCATCTATCCGGTCAGTGTAGAGGTGAGGGGTACCAGGTTTATGGTTTTGTCTTTCCTGCCTGTAGGTTTAGTCTTTCTTATCCAATGGCCTAGACCAGAATTTCTCAACATGTTGGACCGGATAACACTTTGCTGCAGGTGTCGGGGTGGGGGAAGGGGACTGTCCTGTGTATCACAGGACGCTTAGCACAGCTCTGACTGTCACTCACTAGATGCCACCGACAGCTCCTCACTCCCAGTTGGGACAACAGAAATGCCGATGGACATTGTCAAATGGCCCCAAGGTGGTTGGAGATGAGTGGGCAACACTGGCCCCAGTTGAGAACCACTGTTTTAGAAAATACTACCACTTTCTACTATCTCTAAACTTAGTCTTATATGTTAGGGCAACATTTATATTTGGAATACATTTAAATTTGATTTGGGGGGCCAGGTTGGTTCCTAATGAGTTGGGTTAAATTTATGTGCAGAATTGTATTATCTTATATTATTTTATATTAAAAATTTTTAAATGTTGAATATATTTTTCTATTCTTGAGTCTCACTTCTGAAAAATAACTTTAAATTCTCTTAGCTATTTCTTTGGTATTTCCCTTCATAGTTCCAAAATCAGAAGAGGGGTGATGATTGGGAGTAAACTAAAAATATATGGCTTTGGTTTATTAAATATAGCTGAGCAGTGAGAATGCAAATGTTAGAGGCTTGAAAGCTGTCATCATTGCTATGCCAGGAAATAGTCTTTAACAAAACTGTTGCCTGTGGCATATTGGAAGGCAGACAGACAACGGGCTACGTAAGATCTAAGAGATCTTGATAAATCTTCACCAAATCTTCCATTCTCTTCACCACATTTTCCATTTTCTCTGATACCAAATATTAGTAAAAACATTTAAACTCTCCTGAGTTTAATGGAATTAGTGAATTAAATTTGGTGTCACTCCATAGTTTAACTGCCTTTCTGATAATTTCACAGGTAAAATTGTTTGATCCATGTGCCAGTTAAGTCATACTCAGGCCTATTCATTTGCACATATTCACATGAAAATATTCTATGCCCTCATTTTACATGTACAACCTGTTAAATACTATAAGCCTTATTCACAGTCTAAAATGAAGGTTGGCAAGAATAGGTTGGACAAACATAAATTAATTACGTATGAGGTAAAAAAACAAAAAAACAAAACTCTAGATTTGGAAAAGATGTTTAAACATCACACAGTTCATCCACCTCTATTAAATCTTATAAGATGGATAACAACTGTTCTTAAGGATTTTATTTATAACATCTCACCTTTAATAAAAATTCTTGCCACCATCACTGTGCTTCTAAGTCCTGTTGATTTTTCCTTGCAAGTTTCCTCTGAGTGAACTTTCCATTCCATTTCTATCATCCACATCCTCATATAATTCTTACCAATCCTAGTTCTACCTCTCCACTCAGATTGATTACCTCCTACATTGAATCATGATCTCTCCTCTCTGATTAGTCTGGTCTTCTTCATTATAACTTTGTACCTTTACTCTTGCTCCAGTTCCATTTTCCTCCAACAATCTATAGACAAGGCATCCTTTATGGGCCAAGCTAGACTCCATTTCTTCCTGGACACCTTCAGCCCGAGACCACACACTCCTACCTCTAGGACTCTAACGTCTACGGCTTCATTACCTTTTCTCCTGAATTATTTCTTCATTGTTACATACAGAGGGTGCCCCCAAAATGTATTTTGAGATACACATTTTGAGATAGAAGAAACGATGAAAATTCTAATACTCAATACATAGCGATAACAACAGATGACTACAAGTCACATTTGACTTCTGCAATGACAAGAGGTGCTCAAAGTGGTTCCCATCAGCGACCAGACACTTCTGATGATGGTGAACTACTGCTTGAGCAACGTTGACCAAAGTGTTTCCTTGTATACCTTTTTATGGGCACCCCCGGTATACAGCAGGAAAGATTGCAAACTTCTTGAGAGTGGTCAGTTTAGGTTGCTTCTATATTACTTTTTCCATAACCTAGGTATTATCTGAAATACCGAATTTTGAGGTCTAACTAATTAAAACATACAAATGTAACATTCATGGAATTACTAAATGATCGAACACAGGATTTGGAAGAGAGTTTAGAGATACGGGCCTTGCTTCCTTTCCCTAAAATTACACCAAGTATTATGCCTACAGGAACCACACATGAGTCATAAAAGTCAAGTGTAAGCAGTTTTGCTTCTAGACTGAAATTTTTCCCTGAATTCCATCCACGTTCTACCCAGAAAAGTTAAATTATCTAACACAGAAAATAAACGTTTTCTTTTTCTTTATTTGTTAAATATAGAGTTTGGGGCTTAGACTAAGCCCTGAATAGTCAAACATCATTGTTTCTTTAAGGACTCACTGTAAGTCCTTTTAGCTCTCAACAGGGTCATGAGGGATTGAAAAGTAGACCGATCTCAAAAACTGAGCGGCCCTTTTACTTTCAGGAATGAAGGTAACAAAGAGTCATTCAAGGCTTTTGAACAGAGCAGTAACAGGATGAAACTGAAGTTTAGGAAAATGATCATGCCTGGAGTATGAAGGTCCATTTTGCAGGTTACAGAGTATTCTAAGTACAAAGAGATGGTACCTAAACTAGAAAATCAAAAGAAGGGGCGGATCAAAGAGATATTTAAAAGGAGAAGCAAGAACCTTTTCCTACTAATTGCATGGGGCGGGGGGAGGAATGGCAATAGAAGATAAATTGTATGAATCCATGGTTCTAATACTCTGAGGTTTTTAACCTAACTTTTGGAATATGATGTCATTGGAGGAAACAGAGACAGGTTTCATCTGGAGTCACCAAAGCAAAGAATTATTTATTTTTCATTTTAAATACACAGTTTACTGAGAGTATGTATTATACTCAGTGTACATTTTCTTGTTTGTTTAAAATAATCAATTGTCAAAATAAAGTATGCATTCGTCAGTAGGAAGCTAATTTAGAGTGCTCACATTTTCTCAGAGATCCAGCCGTTTAAATATTAGATTGAGAAAGTTTTTGTGACTTGCTGACTAAATAGGTTAAAAAACTGTCTAGCCTATGTTTTACGTGGTATACTCTACCATTTCATAGGCACGAAAATAATTTTCCAATAAATATGAAAGTCTCTGCAAGAAAAAAGTCTATTTAAAAGATATCTACTATGCTCTATGGTACTAAGACTAACGAAAAAAAATGTAAGCGCTAAAACACATTCTCTCTCCATCCCCTTTACAACAAGAAACACCATGCGTTCTTCACATATTAGTAATCAATAATAATAATAATAACATAGCTTCATATTAATGATATGCATATAAACTGCTACCCTAAAGTATTTGTAAATGATTAAGATTTAAAACCAATCTATTTTCAGTGTTTACAAATGGAAACCTGATAGATCTCTAGCCTTTAATCTTAGCTCTAACCCTAACTATTGATAAAACAAATTGATGGGCAACAAAGAAGCACTAGGAAATATTTCTATAATATTTTTTCCTCCTGGGAAAGAAAGCAAAAGTTACCTCACAGTCCTGAAAAGTGTGGAGTAGATAATAAGTGCCCACCTTCACCATTTATATCAGAAAATTTAATTGATAATACACAATCAAAAATACAGTGTTTTTTTTTAATACTTGAAAAATCTCCAAAATTTATGAGAAACAAAGCCAAAAATATATAAAAATGAGAGGAATGGTTCTACTTTGTTCTCTGCATTTTTCTTTTTTCTTTTTTTTTAAATTGAAGTTTATTGGAGGTGACATTGGTTGGTAAATTTATATAGGTTTCAAGTGTACAATTCTGTAATACATCACCTATATATCACATTGTGTTCTCTGCATTTTCCAATTACATAGAACACTTTCTATAAATCAATTATTCTGATTTGCCATAGAATTATGTCAGTAGTGAGACTGACAATGAACTCTGTGGATGGGGTCTGAGTGAGCTCTTCATTCATCACAGCATAGTATGTTGAAAATGTTGCTTCAAATACTACAATGGAAAATTTAGCTTCAGATTTACCAATTGGTTCCAATTTGAATAACTTTAATGACTTTATATGCCAATTTGGCAATAAATTGTTTTGATAGGGAATGAAATTATGAATTATGTAATAGCTAAATTTCACATAATACTAGTATTATTATAACAGTGAAATTGTTTTCCTCATAAAAATCTGCAAGTATTTTTAAAGTATTACTGCCAACAATTGCAGGCTTTATGCATATTTTTCAAGAATCTCTTTTAAGAAGAGTCCCTAAAATCAGAGGAACTTGGATCTGTCTGCATACTTGGTGGGCTATAATGGTCTAGAATAATGCATTTCCAGATTTATAAAGCTACAGTCATGTATTTAATACCAATGCCCCTAATCTATTAACAGTTAATGTATTAATCCAGGGGCAAACATGCAAATAAGATTATTGCACTTTTGGTCATGCTCAGAGTTTCTAACCACTTGTCAGAAACATTAAAATATAACTTGGCTATTGCACAAGCAAAATAAAACAGAATATGAAAGTAATTCTGCTTGCAGTCATTATTTAACTTTCTTTTCTCTTGGCAAAGTCTTATGTTCATCGGAAAGTTCCAGTTGAAAATCCTACTCCTCTTTGACTTACTTCAGTAATTATGCTCTTTTCAATTCAATGTTAACTTTCTTCTGCTCCCTGGTATAGTTTGCAATTATTTTTTATATATAGATTCTTCCCTGAACATATACCATTTCAAGTTGACATATCATTTTATTCATGGGCATATTGTAACAAGTGAACTTTCCCTATCCTTCCTGCAAAGCAAGGCCTCTATGACTATTTCTAGCCAATGAAACAGGAATGGTGGTGGTATCTGTCACTCATCGGTTGAAGAATTTAAGAACTGGCTAAGGAACTCTCTGTTGTCTGTTCCTTGGGTCTAAAAACCATGAAAGTCTCATGTTAAGATGACTGCATGTCAGAATAAAAGGGACCTAGATTCTTGAGCAACTGGATATGGAAGAACTTTCACTGACCTACATTGGGTTTGCATAAGTAAGAAATAAATTTCTAATATGGTAAGCTATTAAAATTTGGGTTTTTTTTTTCTTAATAGCAGCCCACATCTCTAGTTTCTCTTTTTTCTAAATTCTCAGTTTCTTTACTACCACATAGTAACTGCTTAAAAGATGTAAATAATAATGAATCATTTTGGGAAATTTTGTTTAAAATAACTACTAGAATGAAATGTCACTCTTATCCATTTTATTTTGTAGACTTAAAGATAAAGTTCATTCACCCATTTATTCATGAATTCAGCAAATTATTTGTTGAGTGTCTACTATGTGCCAGGAACTGTATGTCTTGGGTCCTGGTAATATAGCAATGAATAAAAGCAATAATAATAATAAAAAAGAACTGTCCCCATGAATCTTAAATTCTACTCTTAGAGATAGCCAATAAATCACACAACAATATCAAATATATATGCTAGAAAGGAAGAAAAAATAACCAGAGAATGGTGATGAGACAGGCTTATTGATTTAAATCTTAGAATGAGTGGCCAAAGAAGACCTCACTAAGAAAGTAACTTTTGAGTAAAGACCTACAGGAAGTGGGGAACTAGGCTGCGGATAACTGAGGGAAGAGCTCCAGGCAGAGGAAGAAGCATGTGTAGATGTGGGGGTACCTCTGGCTAGATGAGAAACAGCAAGGAAGCTGGGGCTATTGGAGAAGTGTGAATGTGGGGAGAGAAGAGAGCAGGAATTGACACCTTCAGAGAACTAATAGGGACCCAGTTCATTAGGGCCTTGAAAATCACTGGAAGGATTCTGACTTCCATTCTGAGATGGAGGGACGTTGGAGGGTTTTGATCAGGGCAATGACACGAAATGAATTAGGTTTTCATAGGATCACTCTGGTGCTGTGTTGAGAACAAACTGAAGGATGCTAGCCACAGGAAGACCTGGAGAAGGCTAATTGGAATAATTCAGATGAGAAATGCTGATGGCTTCAACCAAGTTGGTAATAGTGATGGAATGGAGAAGTGATACAATTCTGAACACACTTTGGAATTAGAGATTATGGGATGTGCTATCAGGCTGGCTGTGGGGTTGAGAGAAAGTTGAGCCAAGAATGACGACATGCCTATGAACTTGAATGATTGGAAGAATGCAGTTGTCATCACCTAAGAAGCGGGAGATGGTAGGAGGAATGGTTTTAGGGGAGGATCAGAGAGCAGTTTTGGATGCAAGTTTGAGGTACCAATTAAAATAACTAAGTGGTGATGCCAAGGCTCTTGAAAATATGGGTGTACCCTTCATGAAATATGGGTCTACACTTTCACATACACATTTGAAATATATGTATCCCAAATATACATTTGGGATACATGTATGGTATTCCAAGCCATCAACTGGATGGCACCATCACTAGAATGACTGAATAGAGAATAAATTCAAAGACCAACACCAGGACCATTCCAACATTCCAAAAACAAAAAACAAACAAGCAGAAGACTTTGAAGATAGCCAAAAAGTTAGGTAGGAGAGAATCCACACGAAGGTGGTGTTTTGAAAGCTATGTGCAAAAAACAGAGGAAGAGAATTTTGAGGAGAGAACAATTAACTGTGTCAAATACTGAGGAAATAGGGTAAATCTGAGGAATGACTGACTATTGGATTTAGCAAAGTGAAGATCACTGATGAAGCTGGGAATCGTTTCCTTGCAGTAATAAGGGTCGAGCCTAATTTACTGGATTCAAGAGAGTATGGGAAGGAAGAAATAAAAGACCTTTATGCATAGATTCTTTCAAAGAGTCCTTTTTTTTTAACTGCAGGTAAGATATGGATGAGCTAGATGAAGGAATTGGGTCTAGGCAATTTAATTTTTTAAAAAAATATGGTTGAAATGGTAGCTTGCTGCATCCTGATGGAATGATCCAATGGAAAAGGAAAAACTTGAGACTGCAAAAGAAAAGAGTAGAAAATTGCTGGAGTGTAAGGAGAAAATTACTGGTCTATAAGTGGGAGAACTGCCTTATATAGGAGCATTCAGAGTTCATCCACAGTAACAACAGGCTGTTACTAGCACAGAGGCAGGCAGGGAGTTAGATACGGAGAAGGAGTTTTTATCACTCTGTATTCTCATTGAAGTAGGAAGCACAGTCATGAGCTGGTTGTGAAGAAATTGGAATAGGTCCTGGGGGTATGAGGAGAACCACTATCTAAGACAGTAGGTAAGAAAATAGATTAGATATATATAGCATTATTCATATGTAGGTGTAAGGGTCCACTTAAGATTTGTCATCACTATTGTGTGCTTTTCCCATCTAGGTTCAGCTTCAGGGCTTCTGGGGTAGAACTGTTGGAAAGGTAGATTTAACCAGGGATTTTCTCAAGCAAGTGTGAGGAATTGAGAGAAAAGTTTATTATAATAATTTACCATAAATTTAATAAAATGGTGAAGAAAGGACATGAGGAGAGTAAGGAGTAGTGACAAGTGGGTAGGATAAATGGATTGAAAGTTCTGGTGAAGTCCAAAGATTGTTCGAGATAGGTGTCAGAGGAGTGAGCTGGAAAGATTAAAAAAAAAAAAAAGGTAGTAGAAAGGGGGGTATGTTAAATTGAGACTGAGAGTTTGTTGTTATGGGAAATGTCAAAGTTAAGGGCAGTGACCTTGGTATTGAATCACTGCTGGAGGGTGAATAAGATCATTGGACGACTGAGGTCAAGGATTTGAGAGATCAGGGTACTGACTTCTATATGGAAGTTGAAATCACCCAGGAGGACGACTCTTGTGAAATGGAGTGTATCTGTTGAGTCAAGGGCTAAAGTTTTCCAAGAAAGAGGGGGAGTGTCATAAAATGTAGGTACAGTGGCCTGGGAGCAGTCAGAAGGACCACAAAAAGACAGACACCTACTTCATTTCTAGGTCTTGAGGCAGAAAGAGTATGGAAAAAAAACCCACAACCTATTACTGTTGAATACCTTCTTAGAAGCAGTGTCATAGGAGAGCCAAATTTCAGTGACGACAAGTAGGAGTTGGGAGCTTTCAAGAAAGGAGTGTGGTATAAACTTTAAAAGTTATTTGCTGATGATTGACGCTGGAGTCTGGAGTGGGAAATGTAGGAGATGGACAGAGCTGGGAGATGAGGTCAGAGAGACAGCAGCCACAGGTAAAGGGGAACATGTCCTGGGCTGACAGGTACACAATGGGGCATGGCTCCATCCGTTCTGGCATTTCAAAGGCAGCTAGAGTGAGGCTGTGACTGCTGACGAGAGAGAAGAGAGTGGGAAGCAGAGTATCCTGGAGCCCCAAGGGGAGGATAAGTATCGGGGACACTCCTTTGACCCCTACTAATAGACTGAGTCCTGCAGAGCACAGGCTGGGCAGTTGGCTAACTCTTGCTGATGGTGGCACACAGACGGAACTTATTCCAAGACTGTAGTCTTGATTTGATTGTCAGGAGTCCAGGTGCTTTGACAAACTGAATTCTGCAAGACTCACTCATTTGGTAAAGCTGAGGACCAAAATATGGTCAATGCTATTCCTTTTCTCAAAACGATAACCTATGAAATTAAACCGTAACCTATGAAATTTGTCTGATCCTTTGGCCTTTGGTTACATTTCTCGTCCACCTCTTTCCATAGTCAACAGTAAGAATTCTGCTAACCACATACATGGGGCAAAAGTAATTGAGGCCAATCATTTTCTGGAAAATGACTTTTTGATGGGGGTTAGGAGTAGAAATGCAGAAATAATTTTCAAACACAAGGCACTCACGGAAGTGCTAAGTGAGGTCATTGTTACTTTTTGTCTCTCACTTTTAATTTAATATCGCTATTTTGTTCTTGTTTCTAGTCTGCAACAATCTTATTTTCCTGCTTTAGTCTAATTTATAATTTAGTGTTCCATTAACTTTAACTTATTTTCCTCTGTAATCATTCTGACCGGTTTTTAATTCTTAAGATATACCCTCATTTAAAATAATTCATCATCAGGCACCAATTATTTTTACCTACATTTTACTTTACCTATGGTAAAATTCACTGGTTTTGATGTACAATTGTATGAGTTTTGACTATTGCATTGAAGCATGTAAACACCACCAAAATCAATATACAGAACAATTTCATCATTCCTAAAAATTCTCTCATGCTGCCCTTTGTGTTAAACCTGTCCTCCACCCCTAACCCCTGGCAAGCACTGATCTGTTCTGTGTCCCTACAGCTTTGACTTTTCCAGAATGGAAATCTAATCAGAATGTCACTGGTCTTTATTCATGACAAAATTACATTCATCCAATTATTAAAGGCAGACATTTGAGAATCATCCCAAAGAATTCCTTCTTCAGACTCCACATCTAATCAATTATTATGTCTTCTTTAACATTTCTGTAATTCCTTCTTCCCTTTCAATGAGTTAGGAGAAGTAAGAAAAGGAAGTTATTGGAGTTTCACATGTCATAACTATGGTTTTTAAATTGATGGTCATTATTCTTTAATTTTACTTGGGACTTTTCCTTTAAGGCATATTTTATTGATATGTTTTGTAGGTTTCCGTTGGTGGTAGGATAAATAGTTGAGAAGATGTAAGACACAAAAATGTAAATGCAGGCTCTAGTTTTCTTTTGGATAAGAGTGTACAGAAGAAAAAATTTGATAATGTGAAAATATTTTCCTGGGATGAGTAGAGATCTTAAAAAAAGAGAATTGGTACAACTGAAAATTGAGAGAGGTTCGGATATTCTAGTCCGTTAGGATTTAAAATCAAAAGATGCATGTTTTCTACTTTCTAACCACTCATCTTATGCTGCCCTATTACTGAAGTACTCAACATTTACTGTACAAATATGCCAGTTTATCTCTCACTTGATTTTCCTTCTGAGTACCAAAATCAGGCTTAGTCTAGATACCTATCTTTACCAATATCCCAAGCGTGTTTTCTACTTTTTAACTTCATAAATGTGACAAACATATATACGGAGAATAATTGCCTACACTGCTTTATCTCTCACATGTTTTGGGGACTATTAGATAGTGAGAATCTTACTAAGAGGAAGAGGAGAGCCTCTTGTGTTGAATTTTGAACTTTTTAAAATATATAATTAAGGTGTGAATGTATTGGTCTTGAAGAAAATGGAAATGGGGAGAGCCATGGAATAGCAAACAAACAAAACAAAAACAAACAAGCAAAAATAGGAACAACACATATATATACACTTAAATAATGGTTTTTATGTCCAATTGGTTAAATTCTCACGTTTATCATCAAATTCTCTAACTATGGGGACTGTGTTGACAAGTAAATGAACGGCTAACTCTGAGGGTTGAAATCTCTTTATCAGATGGAGGATCCAAAAGTAAGGAAGATGATTGTTGTTATAGGGACTAATACAACCCTTAGGTGACATGACAGTTAGTTGGCCTGGAGGCGTAAGACTTGGAGACAGCCTACAAATCCTGCAGTTCTCAAGGACATTCCAGGCTCCGGATCTTCTGAGACTCAGAGCTCTCTTTTTTATTGGTGGACAAGTACAAAGACGGTCTCTTTGCTTTAAGCATTTCCCACTTTAATGCTCCCATCTATTTCAAACTTGACCATAGTCAACTCTGAGAGTTTAAGCCGCCAGCCTCAACCCGTGCTAATTTCTGACTCTTACCAGACTCTTTGTCATTCACCTATATCATCAGTCTTAAGTCTGGTACCTTTTGAAGCATCATCTGCCCCCGCAATGGGCCTCCACTGTACCACGTACACGTTCCCATTCTCTAGGATGGAATTAGTTCAGTTATTAACTAGGTAAAACATATTTTTATCTTACACGTTCTTCTTTTTCACTGTAGGCCAATTCCAGAATTGACTGAATTTTCTCTTTTAGCCCCGTGTTAGATGTGGGTCACTATTTATTCAGGGATCAAACACATACAACCTAATACAGCATCTGCTATTTGTGTCTTTAAACCTCAAAGTACAAACCTGATCCTAACCCTCCAATAGCTGCTTGAACCTTTGAATAGGTGGCAGAGATGAGAAGGGAAAAGGTAACCAGGGAGAAGAGGGAGGTTGGGTATTGGGGTAAAACTGTGAGTTCTGACTACCCACCTCCCCCAATGCTGCGGTCCTCTTCACAGACATTGGCGAACAGCAGTTTCTCCTTCAATTTACCTGTTTATTTTCCTATCAAGTGTTAAGCCTATTATTTCCGTTCTGTTCATCAAACACTCATTGAGGGCCTACTCTGTGCCAGTCAGTCCGTAGCAGAGAGTACAGAGCTAGATACCAGATACACTTAACCCTTTGAACAGATCATTTCAAATGCAGTTTAGACAAACTGCAGTTGATGAAGCAGAGAGAGATGAAAACTTAGTATGCCCTGTTTTCCTTTAAAATACTGGTTTTAGAAAAGTAAGACAAAAAAAAAAGAAAAACATCTGAGAAAAAGACAATATGTAAATATGTTTGTATTCAAGTGGTGAGAGTGAGTTAACCTGCTTTCTAATCTTGGAGACCTTAATTTCTGTATTTGTTTTATAGAGTATTGAGTTTCCTTTCTCACATCTATTATATTAGGAAAGAAATGAGAAATGAATGGGCCAGATAGGAAGTAAAGAGGAGATAGCAAGTGTGTATATTAAAGGTTAATGGGAAAGAAGATAGGAGATTAAGTTAGAATTGAGAGAAGTGTTCGTGGAGTACTGAGAAGGAAATTGAATGGGACTAACGTATGTTAAGAAAAAAAGAAGAGAAAGGAGATGCAGGCGGCACCCAGAAGAGAAAACAAATACAAGCACATATTTAAAGAATTTTTCAAAGGGGCAATCTTGAAACAACTTTTGCTCGTAGCCAAATTTAAATGCTCCTGAAATTTTAGACTGAAACTTTTCAATTCAGATATAACGTCACTGGTGCTCTGTAGGAGGGAGACTTGTGGCACAGGGCTGAAAAATAAGATGCTATTATTTCGTTGTGGAATGCAGCATGCATATACCTGGTGAAGTTGTATTTAAATATACTACAGATACTAAAATATCAATCACTATGGGATACTCATATATGTTATATTTAAGATATTACTCAACACACGTCTGTAAAGAAAATGGTCTGCATCCTGGCTGATACCACATACTCACAGTGTGCTCCAGAAACAAGAATGATGATAGTAATTGAAAAGCTTATTTCCTGTTCCAGTTTCTGCAATAGCTGCAGTCAAAGACTAGGAGCCCCTACATCCCTAAAGTAGATAATTAAGCACAATCTAAATTAAAAAAAAAAAAAAAGAAAAGAAAAAAAAGCACAAAAGAGACCTTCCACTCTGAGAAATGCATACAAGTGAGCTTTCTCTCCATTTCAACCAGCAGTTCATATGCAGGGAATATAACTGACTTAATTGTATTACACCTGCGAAGCATGAGGTCATGGTGCTTTTGATGGATGGAAAAAAAGAAGGACTGGAAAGGAGGTCTGGGTCAGAGCATCTCTGGCATTAATCAGAGAATGAGAGGCCCGGAGGGAAGGAGTTGTGGCCCCAGGTGCTCAGGCAGCCAGGGTTCCCTTGCCCACCTCCTGGCATCCCGTCAGGATAAGTAAAATCATTCTGTTAATGAGTGTCATTTAAAAACTTCTGCTCAATGGAGGGTTAAAAATCCTGTGCCAATCACTCATTCACTCAACAAAGGAGTGAATTTTGGAGTTTGTTGAGTGAATGAGTGATCCACTCCGGAGCAATCTGAACCCTTGCTAGAATTATTCCTGAACCCTCCCTTTGTGGCAGACACAATAAAAAGTTGTCTTCATTACATTTACGTGCAAATGACTTGACTAACAATACCTTTTGAGATTTTAGCAATTTACTCAAATTTTGCATTATAGTAAGACTAATCTTTATTAATGAATAAAATAATGAGTTCATTTGGTCATGAAGCATTTCGCACAGGCCTACTATATGCCAGGCACAGGGCCAGGTGTGACATCATTTGATCTAACCATCACAACTACTCCATGGCGAAGTTCTGTTATTTTCCCCACTTTCTACAGGTCAGGAAACTCGCAGAGAAAAATAAAAATATGCCCCAAATCATCACAGCTGGCAAATGGCAGAGCTGCAACTTCAAACCAAAATCTTTTTGTCTCTAGAGCCCACCGCTGAACAATTTTAGTATGTTTAACTATTCATTAAATTTGTATCTGTTCTTTTTGTAGGATTTTGTGTGCATTTTCTGTGTGAGTTCATGCTACTTCTTTAAACTGGGATATCTTTTTCCTTAAGACATAGGATTAAGAATGAACATCTTATTTTGTTTCAGTATACTATTTCTAGTCCCTTTATTGATATTTTATAAACCACTCATGTACCTTCTTAGACATTTGTCTAGCACATTCTTCTGCAGTATCATTCATCAGAATCCCTTTCAAAAACTGAAGATTTCAGGTTTTATTTGCTTGTGTGCTATTTCTTAAACATTTGCTAATAACGTGCATTTACCTAGGTAGAGATTAAAGTGATAAATAAAATTGCTTTTCTTGAATGAGGTCTGATTTTCCCTTATTCAATACAAAGATTTTTATCAAAAATGATGAATTATTCTAGGACTGTCTTGCTATTGGGGAGCACCGGCATAATTTTGGTTTTAGTTGGAATAAAAAAGACCAAAACAGTGTATGATCATTGTGTCTCGGTATTTGGGGGTGATGGCAATGAAGTCTTGAAATTGGTTTAAAATGTCATCTGTGTTTTTTGTTTTGTAGGATTAAGATATAAACTTCCCTTAGATCAAGGCTGAAGCTTTGGAATTGGGTTAAAGTTGAAGCATCTTTTGCTGTTCTACAATATTACCTTACATTTCTACTTTCCCTTTTTTTAGTGCATCAGACAAAAAAAAAAATATATAATGAAAACTTTTATTCTATTCATGTAAATCATGAAGTTATAAGAGTTCGCTTATTTTCGGTTTCTTCCCAGAATATGACCTTCAGAGAAGTCCATGACGGCTTTAGGTGTACCCTCAGAGTCGTCAAGAAAACATCTCAGCCTGTCTTTGGTGTGTGTACATCCCTGTTTATGATCAGAAGATGGGAAGAACTCTGCACATTTTCTATCTGGGGAACAGGCAGAACAATTATGAGGTTTGATTAATACTATTGATGCTTTAATGGTTCATTTTGCATCCTGAACACTGGGGGCAAATACGTTCCCTCCTGTAAAGACTGTGGTCCTTATGATTCACTTAGCATAGATAGCAAAAAGCATGAAAGATCTCTTGTCTCACAAGAAGAAATGGGTGGTGGTATAATGATGGTTGCATATATTACCGAACTGTTACAGAGGAGAGGAAATTACCCAGTCAGAATAGATATGTCTCTGTAGCCTTGCATCCGCATTCTAATAGCCACAAGGGTTTATCTTAGTCTGAACGGAGCTCTAAGTTATTAATTGTTTTAATGATTTCATTGATTTCTGTTAATCTAGGTAATGTGCCTTACTAAATTCGGTAGTTTATTTTGCTTTTCAATTAACCTTTTACTTTTGTTACATCATTCTTTATTAAAAACAAAGGTTTTATCTGCATTTTAATGATATGCCTATCTGAGCGTATTATGAATTATATTTGGCTATCTGTACTGCAATTTTCCTGAAGACTTCAGGGTAATGGCAGACCATAATGGCGCAGAATTTTATTACAGGTAATCATTAATACAAAACATTTTTAAAAGTCATTAGAATAAATGATAGAATCCTTTATGTATAACCAAAATATTTTTAAAGAATTCCTTTGTGTTTTTGGAGTGTACAAAGATGGAAGAAATGTATTGCTTTAACTTTGGCTTTAATTTCTAAGATTTAGGAATAATGTTATTATTTCAACTTAAATACACATTATTTTCATTTTTCTCAATTAACAGACACAAAAATATGTTAGAAATCCTTTGGAAATTTAAAACAGTGTTTGAAATAGTAAGTTCCAAAAGAGAGGATGCAGTATGTATGTTCTTACTGTGTTTATAAGATATTTCACTGGCTCATATAGATTCTTTGATATTCAAATACAATCTGCCCAGTTAAGATCTTAATTTACTTTGGCAGATGTAAAGTTATCTGTGTCTTAATAAAAACATTAGTGAGATGGTCCCACATGATGGTAAAGTGAGTCCTTTACTCTTCATTCCTGGGGAGTCACATTCATACATAACTCTTGTACCAATTAAAAACTGTTAATGGCAAAACATGGCAATTGATGAGTCTTTGTATGTTTACAGCTCACTTTAATTGCCGAGAAACACCATTTGTCAGCTTCATGTTCTATTGACAATGTTATTGATTTATCTGAATTTGGCTTTGTCTTGTCTCTCGTACATAAAACTCACATATGCAGTTCAAATGGGAAATGACTATATTGATTTTCTTAACTTGAGCCCAAATGCTAAAGATTTTTGGATAAGCTTTCTCATTACTTAAGCCAAAATCAATAAGAAAGAGCATCTTTTAATGAAAGAGCAGTTTGAGCAACGTACTTCAGAAATGGGGTCCTGTTCATTCTTTGCTTTACAAATCGATCTTCTCGGTTCCTTAAGTGAGGTCCAGTTGGTTGACATTGTGGTTTGTCTTTGTGTGTAAACTTGCAGCTTCAGAAAAGAGAGGATGAGCTACAGAGATAGTCAAAAGACACTTTCTACCTGAGAAAGAAGACGGTCCACCCACAGGTATAACGTCTAGTGTTGAAATGCAACACAACTCACAAATTTATCAAGGAATTCTTACATCTCTTAATTTCATGCATATGTATTTTATGATTGTAGAATATTTTTAAAATGTCCCCTCTCATTTAATAATATCTACAAATGCACATTATATGCATTTACACCAATCTTATTTTAATATATGTTTTTATTTCAGAAAACTGCTTGCTGCTGCAGTTTATGTTCATGAAATGCAAAGTAATTCAGTGAACCATCACATCAGGTCACTTTTAAAATAACTTTTTGTGAAGTGATCTTTTATCTTCATTTCTTCTTAATTGTTAAATTTCCCATTTTCTGCAGGAACACAAGCATTGAAGGTGAGTTACAGAAATAAAGAGCCCACTCCGAGGTAATAGCACAATGAACGGAACGTATAAAACAAGTTGTATGGACAGGCCAAACGTCCGGTACTGTACTATGATATCATTAACTCCCGTGAACTACATAAATTAAGCTGATTATGACTTCACTTAATTAACTGAGAATGACCTATTGATGTATAGGCCGAGTTAGCTAGAGACCGCTTGCTGCACTGTATTTAATTTATTGGTTTTCAATTAGTTCTTCTCTGGCCTGTGATTGTTGAGGAAAAAAAAAAATGTCCATTTACATTTATGTGTGTTTTTATGAACGGTGGGTTCATATTTAAAATTTTATCCTGAGTAGTGTTTGTGATATTCTATCTCTTACATTCGCTTCAAGAACACTTTTGCTTCAATTAAATTTTGGAAATTAACTTTTACCAAATTTATTGTTAAATTGTATTTTTGTGGAGCAAATTCAATGAAGAAAGTTCCTAGGTAAACGTTTAGACTTTTAAAAATGATCTCTAGAAATTTAACCTGACAGATTTTTTTTTTTAAGTGGAAAGATAATGGTCTGAATGGTCCCTCTTAATTTCGTGTGGTTAGTAGGACCAATGGATATGAGAATACCTTCAGACAGAAATTTATTCTTCAAATTTTGACTTTTTATATACGGATTTCATGAGGGCTTTTATACCTCACTTTGTTGCCTTCTGCTACGTAGATTTTATAATCCACTAATCCCATGATATTTGTTGGCTCATTCTTATGTTCTCAGTGTCTAAACTTTAGAACATTTCACTATTGCCTGGTAGTTTGACTTTAGGTTTTACAATTATTTGAATTATTTACTATTGATAGTTACCGTAACAGTGTGAGTCAAAATATGAAAGTAAATCAAATACAAAGAAAATATGTGACCTTGCCTTGGTAATTCATTTTCTTCTTTCCCAAATTCAGGACTTTATCTGAGAAAGGAATTAATCAGGAAATTTAGATTCAAGACTCTTTTGAGACTCTTGCTGACTCTTGTATATAAGTGGTATAAGCATTACTTGTCCTGGAAGTTCAGAGTGAGAGATACTTCTGTGGACTGGAGTAGTGAGAAATGGATTAAAGATTTAATAATTCCTACAAGATATACATGGGTAGCTTTACAGTTGATAATCCATGTCAAAATTTTATGCAGAATTTAATTAATACTGTAGGAGCTTGTGGGCATATGACGGTTTACCATTCTTGTTATTTGTAAATAACCCTTAAAATCCATACACATTGTAGTAAAGTGTGCATCATGCATTTCAATCTCATACCCTGTACACATCACCCCATGTTGGGAGAATAACTGAACAGCCATATCCATTGTTGTGTTTCATATATATATATATATATATATATATATATATATATATATATACATATATATATATACACACACACACATACATACACACACACACACACATACATACACACACACAATGATTCTCACTGAGGATTTGACTGGCCTACTTAAACTCTTAGCAATATTTTCCTGAATTTTATGAGAGAAATTGTTTGCTATTGCACAACTTGTAAATTATGGGATTCACAAAGGACTTGGAATCTCATTTGGAGATCTCAAATGACTGCTCTCCTTTGAGACTCTAATGTAGATTATTTGAGAAAGTAGTAGGAGATAAAACTAATGTTTGGGGAAGACTATATCAGAAATTCCCTTTTAGTTTTGTAGTTTTGTAACATAAGAGATTTTTATTGGATACAAATTGTGTGTGTGTGTGTGTGTGTGTGTGAGAGAGAGAGAGAGAGAGAGAGAGAGAGAGAGAGAGAGAGAGAGAGAGAGAGAGGAGAGAAAGAAAGAGAGAGAGAGATTGAAGTGTTCAGGGGAAACTTTGGAATTGCAGATGTATACTTCTATTCTAATTGAAAAGTTATCTGAGCCAAATTTCCTCATACCAACATTTGTATCATTCTACCACTGAATGTTCTGTTTTAAAACTGTGTGTTCCGTTTCTGTCTGTTCACTAGGTTATGGGCTGCTGGAAGGCAAGGTATAGATCTGACTTATATTTACAACAACCAAATGCAGTCCTTAGAATGAAGCGTGAAATTAAGAAATGTTTGAGATATAAATAAATAATCTACGTGATATACTGTACCTTGTGTTAAAAGCATATAAACAGCAAAAATATGTTATGTATAATTGGGAAGTTTGATGCTAAATGTTGTTTCATATTTAAATTCAACTATCACTTTCTATATTCTAGTAATAATACTGTATGTCAACTGTAATGAAAAGATAAAAAAATATTTTAAGAAAATCTTTTAAATTTAGGTGTATTGTCAAGTTAATCATTCTCCTCACTTCATGACACATCATCACAGTTGATTCATAAAGGCCCCTCTTAGTTTTATAATTTTTGTTTGATTTTTAAGAGAAAATTATTTTCATTTTTACAGCAAAGTATGAGAATATGGCTTGGCAGCAAAGATTGGTGTAAGTCTTTTGGCTTTTGACAATCTTGTGGGTAAAAAATGGTATCTCTTTATACTCATTGTAGTTTTAATTTTAATTTCTATAATCTAAATGAACTTGAACATCTTTTCAATTGTTTCAAGGCTATTTACGTTTTTTTCTGTGAATTACCTGTTCATATCTGATCATTCCAATACGATGGTCATTTAGTTTCTTGACATTCTTTTCTTCACTGAAGACATCCTACATTCTAAAATTCCAATAACTGCAAACCTTTGTATCATCTCAGATTTATTCATGACCTTCTATTCCTCCACTTCCCTCTGAATTTTAAGCCCAGGAAGCTTTATTTGGGATATTTTCATTGCTTGCAACTATTTACATTAGTTCATCCTATTTAATATGACAGACTCTCTAACCTTACTGTGAACACTTTTACTAAGCAGCTGAATATTTATGTTTTCTATTCTATCTAATATTATTTAAGTGGAATCATTTCCTGAAGGTTCTAAGGTTCTTGATATTTTCCCCTTACCTCAGAGGTTTAATTTGACATATCTCCGTGCGTTAGCTTCCTCTTACTATGAAGTATGGATATCCTGCCACCAGGAACAACCAACCCGCTAAGCAAACAGAATAATTGGCACCGCTCTTTTCACAAACACAAAAGTAAGTTAAAACAGGGTAGAGCTTTTATCATCAATTGATCCTTAGAAGTCCTTTTCTTGATATTTCAGCCCCAAGGCTGATATCAAAGGTGATTCCTTCCATGTGGAAACTTCAAGCTTCCAGTTCACCAGTCTGCAAAGCCTGAGCATGAAAGCAGGCGTGCCCTGTGATCCCCAGCTACGCACTTACTTTCTTCAAGTGACGCTTAGTGCTCTGATTCAGCAACAAGATCTAAGGGGGCTGTTATGAGAAGATCAATTAGGGAACCAGACGATGACACCCTTTGGCCTCCACTGAGACCTTCCCGAGCAGGAGGAGCACTTGTCTCCAATTCCTCTCTGACCCTTCATGGTTTCCATGCGGCGACATCACTCCGGGTGCTCCCTTGACTTGCACAGCTCCCGAGAGACGGAGGTGCGTGTAGAACCAGATCGCTTCCCATGGTAGGTAGTTGTTGAGCACCCACGTAAAGCAAAGGGTCTGTACAACTGTATAGTATTTTCTCTTTAGTGACCTTTTTATTTAATGCCAGAACGTATGTTTTTCTTCTACTAGATTGATAATGAAAACGGAATTTCCTTATTTAAAAAAAATTCTGTGGTAGTTTCTCATTTCAATCTATCAGGCTGATGGGTTGGGGGTTTCGTCTCCTTCCTGAGAGAGAGAAGTCATGACTTTAGAGTCATCATCATCATCTGTATTCTTATTCTAACTGAAATTTTAACAAGAGGAAAGCAAATGATGTACAATTCATTAATACTGCCTGCTTTTCAAGTTTTCGTCATTTTATCCAACTTTCTCATGTGCCACGTGTTCTATTTGTCAACCACTATAGGATACATGTAGAAGCTCGTTATGTCACCTCATTGTTCTGCCAGAGAAATGCCTTAAAACTCTCATGGCAAGGTGAAAATGTTAGATGTCTGTGATTTTCAATGGGATGGTTAATACTGGGGCAAGACCGTTCCATCCTCAAACACTTTTCCACTTGATCTTCTTGTCATGTCAGTGACCCTGATAAATGTCTTAAAACCCGTTCTTTCTTTCTCTCCTACTACTTGCCTCGGGTCTCCAGTGTCTGTCTGTCTGTGTGTCTGTCTGTCTCTCTCTCATTGGCTTCATCCTCTTCTACTTAACCTCTTGCTACGAGACTGGCCTTCGAACATGCACACGTATGCACACACAGAAATCTGATCGCGTATCACTTCTCCATTTAAAATTTGGTTCTATTCCCAGCTAACCACCGAATATTTTTCAAAGCAGGTCCACCAGGAATAGGGAAGAGACAAGTTAAGGCAAGTGGTGCTCTGAGCCTCTCATGCTTTGTGTGTTTTGCTTATTAGGCCCAGCACAAATTATATTGGAAGAAAAAGTATTATTAGTCGATGGTTGCTGTCATGATGCCAGGTAATGAGCATCTTCAAACGTCAATGTGTAATAGCAGCAAACATTTACTTTTCTGGTTTGTAGCTTTTTGGATTGGTTGGGGTGGTTTCGCGGCAGGTACGTCACCTCTTCCCCATGTGTCTTCCTCCCGGCTATGAGTGGTTGTGTGTGGCCTGCTTTCCTCCTGAAGCACACAGCAGCTCCAGCGAGCGACTGGTCACACTGTAATACCAACACATTTCAAAGTTTGCTCGTGTCCTATGTGCTCAAATGGCATTGGCCTACAATGTCACCTAGTAAAGAAGCGTACTAAATCCATGGCAAGTGGAGGGGAGGGCATGAAAGATTGTGAATAAATAATACCACCTACCAGAAAAAGGCTCTGCTGTTCTAAACAGAAATTCTGAAACAATTAATCTTCCAAGTAAAATACAAACCTTCAGCCTACATGACTGCTTCTTAATTGCCTTTCCGTTTATTTTCTGCGGCTCTCTGCTCTTCATAGTACTTGTTCTTGTGCTAAGTACTTGCACTAAGTACATAGTACTGGAAGCAAACGAATCAGAGCACTTTATATGTGTACATCTTTTCCTCTGTGTGGAATGACCTATGTCTTCTGCCAAGGAAACTAGTTCTCGTTGCTGATTATCCAGCTAATTTTTAATTCTTGCTATCCCCAAATAAAGCATTTTCCTGGCTGCAATTCACAAAAGCAAATTCTCAGAGCAAATGACTACGTGTAAGCAATACGTTCATCCAAATCAAGCAAGACCAGTCTTATTTCAGCAAAAAAACTTTCCCTAGTTTTTAATACACAGTACTTCCTGTTAGAGGCACATCATGAGATGACAGAGGTGTAGACTCTACAGTTATCAGCCATAATTCACATAAAGAAGACAATAAGTAGCATTAGTCAAGTTTTCATATTCCTCTCTCATTAGGGAATGGTTCAGACTCTGTTCTTCTGTGGCTTACGTTCTTCTTCTTGTTTTATCCACATTATAACGCTCTTCTGTGTGTCCTGTACTGTTCTTCAGCTGTATTGCGTTACACTGGAAAGGTGCTTTCTTGTATCACAAATTTTATTATTCATTTTCTACTCAGATACTGGTTGAAAAACCATATTTTAAGTAGCATATTCCACCGCTTGTACAAGTTAGGAGGCATTACATTATTCCAGTATAGTTGCAAAACAATGTTGTGAAAGAGAAAACCACAGGCCCAAAAATGGGCTTAAGCTCAAGACACCAACCCTAGATTTAATACCTGACCTATTGCTAGTTCAACTTCTTTACCATTCTGGAATTTTCTGGTCAACACCAATGAGATAATCTATTACTCAGGTCCTCTCCATCTCCCATGGAGAGAAGAGGCAATCTGCATGATAAGAACCCTCGCAGTTCCTTTTCCTCCAAAGACATTGTTCTGGTCTAAAATGAATCCATTATTTTCTTTTGTTAATAGCTCCCTTGCTCCACGCTTCTTCCTATATAAACCTTCCATTTTGAACAATTCTTCAGACTGCTGCCCACATTCATGAACTGCTTAATAAAACCAATTAGATCTTCACATTTACTAGGTTGAATTTTCTTTTCGAACACTGTCTACTTATGATATCATACCCCTTTGGGATGTTTTCTTTGATAATCCTAGTCTGTTCCCTAGGCTGTATACTTTGCTCCCTATCATCTGACAGTTTGTATTATAGTCTTGCAGCCAGCAAAGGGGTGTTTTGTTTCACTGTCCTTGGGAAGAGCAGTAACGTAGGATCAGAACTGAATATGGTTCTGGATGGCAATAAAATGTGGATGCTACAATACTACGTAAGTAAACATTACTCTGGCAGCTTACGCTTTTCCCTTTAAGCATGTATGGTCATTGTCTCGTAGGCTCCATATACTTCCAGATAGATGGATGGATGGATGGATGGATGGATGGATGGATGGATGGATGGATGGATGGACGGACGAATGGAAGGATAGATAGATAGATAGATAGATATTACGTTGTTGCAAAAGTAATTGTGGTTTTTGCAATTGTTTTCAACCTTTTAAACCGCAATTACTTTTGCACCAACTTATAGATGATATAGAGATGTAGATGATATAGATATATAGATATAGATATATATAGATGATGTAGATACAGATAGGAAATCCAATCTGTGTTTGCAAGAAATTTCTAGGTAGAGGGTACAAGCAAGACCAAAGGCATGCTGGAGCCAGTTCCCAATGAGTCATGAGACCACATTGTTCATTTCTTTCCAATTCCTTGTTCAGTGACATAGTGATAGCTTGAAATTGACCATGGTAGGAGTATTTACACCATGAAAATTGGCCAGAATTGTATTTTAAGATAGCAGGTTTACTAGTATACTGAAGCCAAGCCTTACACGTATGTACAAATTTTTATTTCCTTTCTTATGATTGTCAAATTCATAAATTCTATTAGGTTGGTACAAAAGTAATTGCGTTTTTTGCAATTATTTTTAACCTTTTACACCACGATTATTTTTGCACCAACCTAATATGTAAACTTCTTTTCATCTAATTTGTAATGTTTTATATTTCATTATCACACATTCTATTTTTTTTTCAATTATGGTAATCACATGACACACCACTATATTTTTTTTTCTGTTAATTCCCAGGTTCTATATTTTTTTCAGAATTCTGGTCATATATTTATAAAAGATGCTAATGCAATTTTACATATTTCAAAATAAAGACGAGTACTTTGCTTATTATTATAAATGTTATGCTTAAATGTTAGGTATAAACATTCAGTCACCATTTAATTCCAAATATTAGTTTGCAAGGAATTTTAAATGCATCTAAAAAAATTTCCAATTTATATGCAAGGTTAGAAACTGGCTAGTTCAAAGATACACACTCTCTCTCTTTCCAAGGAGAATCTAAATCTAAAACAACAAACAAAAATACTGGAAGAACAAAAAATTAGGTAAACTATTTTTCTATTTGAAACTATTCAAACAGATTATTCTAAAAAATATTAAATACCAATTTTAAGTAAACATTCTTAAAGGGTAGCTCTGCAGCTACAGGTAAAACTGGAAAACCATGACTATAAAGTTGTATAATTTTGGAGCTTTTTCTGATTTTCATGTTGGGGCTGTGGTTTTATGTCCCCAAACCTTTAGCCTGGGCCAGGGGACTTCACATATGTGTCACAGTGCCCAGCAGAATGTTTCATGGTTCAGGATCTTATCAATAATTAAAAATAATTAAAAATGTGAATCAATATTGTTAGAGAATCTCCGTTTCTAGAAACCAGTGACAAAACTTAACCCTTTTTTATATACTAACTCAGAATAAACAAAATTATCTTAGCATTATCTTTATTCATTCGCAATCAGAATGTGATATTAGAAACGTATTCCATAGTGTTCCCTGTGTCAGGGTTTTGTACGTGTGCATTGATACTTCATTACAATTGCCTTTTTTTTCTCCCTAGCTTCAGGGTCCTGCTTCTTCTACCCATTATTCAGATTAAATTTCTGAGTGGGAGAAGTCCAGGTTGTGGCATGTTAGTAGTGGTGTCACTTGGAGTAATTTGATTTATGCCCCATTTTCTCCATCACTCAAGTTGGGAAAACAATACTACCTGTTCCATAAATCTGTGGTGAGATTAAATGAGAATATGTTTATAAAGTATTTAGTGAATGCCTAGCATATAACTAATATTTATTAAGCAGTTCTTGGTATTATCTTTCATAAACCACCTTCTTTGTAGTTTCATCCCTTAGGTTGTCTTCCTTTGAAGACAAGCTTCATTTCTTAATACCTGGAGGATTTATTTTAACTGTCTTCCTATGTTAATTTTTTTCTGTTTTTGCTTTCTCTAGATTTTAAGGCTCGTAAGAAACAATTGTTTTTTGTTTGCTTCTCATAGAATCCCCAATCTGTAATACATTGTAATATTAAAAGCAAATTTCAACCAAGCTTTTACTGTTGATGTTGAACTTATTGGTAGAAGAATGGCGAACAGTTGCACTCGCTTTTTATAGATTTATTGTGTCTGCAGAGATTTCACATTTGTACCCATACTCTATCTTGCACATCATACTCAAATACACAAGGATTTATATTTCTGTGCATGTCATGTTTAGTTTATTTTCAGAATTCTTGAGATCTGAATGACATTAAGTAAATTACAATTGATTTCTTTAAAATGGACAATGCTACATTGGAAAATTATAGCATGTAGTAGAATTTAACAGGAAAAGTAGACTATTTATTACAAGGGTTTTTTTTATTTGCAGAAATGTTAATTTTTTAAAAACATGTATTTAGTTATTCTTAAATGGGTAGATTACTTTCCCATTTAATATGAAAGGTTCAACCTAGAAACCTTAACCTCAACCTAGAAAGCTTTAACCTTTTCAAATGTTTGTGTCTCGATCCAGTAATTCCTGAGAAGTTTAAATTTTAACTCAATAAGCATACAATACAGAAGACAAATACATAAATCAGTAACAATTTAAAAAAAATAAAGATTAGTATTGTCTCTGCAATCATCAAATGAATGAAAACCATTTATGTCAATGACAGTGTTGTTTTAGAATTAGCTCATCTCTAATTCCTTTGTTTGCCTCTTGCTTTTAAAGTTATCCCTGCAACACGTACATCGGCAAACTCAATTTCTATATTCATTTACATAATTGCCACCACAACTTCTTTTATCTTCCATTAATTTACAACTAAAAGCTCAGAATATTTCTATACAATTATTGTTTTTTACGTTAAGTGTCTAAAGAACTACTGAAAAGGTTGATGATTCCAAGACTTATCCTTATAAATATTAACCCAGAATAGAGCAAACAGGTGTCGTCTCATAATCTGAACAATTAGAATAAAGAGGGAAGTAATTTGAATACTTAGTATAAAGAGGAAAATTTATTTTTGCAACTCATAATGGCATATTTTAACTAGATATTGAAATGTAAATAAGATTAGAGAAATGCATACTAAATGAAAGTAGATATCTTTGGCTGGTTTTTTTGACTGATTTAAGAACATTTGAAATGAAAACAAAAAAGAATGAAAGATTTAAAACACTCATTGTCAATCTTGACCAAGCACTGGTACATTAACTTTACTATATCTTTAAAAATATACATATAAAATCATATATGTTCTTTAAACACAGTTAGGTAGTCAGTTTATTAAAATAGTCTTGCTTCCTCCCTGACTTTGCCTTTCTGGCCTTCAGAAGTCACTTAATTTTATCTGGCTTAGTTACCTCATCAGCAGAAACACGGGGTTGGATTAAACAGCATGTGAGACATTCCAGTTCCATAATTCAAGGTGAACAACACTTGAAGAGTACATAAAAGGAGCCGAGGTCAATCTTGGGGGACATAAATTTAGGAACCCAGGTGTAAAAAGCCAACGTTAAGTTCAAATGCTACATTAGAATGTTTGCTGTATGAGTTAAAAATATGTAGATTGCAGAAATTATGGTAAATTCACTGTCACAGAGGAGAAAGGAGAAACCTGGGATCCAGTCCCAATCTTGCATCTAGCTGGCTGTGTGCTGGATCGCTCAGGCCCTGGTTCTCTTAGTGAAATGAGAAGACAGAAGCAGCGTTATATGGAAGCTTCACACATTTGCTTTGCTACAAGAGCACACCTCGCCAAGTAATCTACTGCACTGGGAAGGACCAGTTTAGGGAGAAGGTGAGCAATAGTTGATATGGTTTCTTAACCCATGGTAGGAAACTGATGGGCGGTGTGGTCATTCATTAGTCTGTTTCTCGGGCCTTAGATACATACTTCTTAATTACTTGAATTTCTTATTAAATCTAAAACTTGTCCTCCCCTTTATAAAATGTCACCACAGCCACGTATCTAAATCATCTGTATGTTGCATCTTATTGCTCATGATGGCTACCCTCTCTTTGTTAACAGCATCCCTATTATTCTGTATTTCCATTTATGTCTGTAACTTTTTAAAACAACTCAGATAAGCTATCAAATCTCTTCTCAAAAATTCTTTTGTAAATGAAACCAACTTTCAGCAAATGGTGCTTGATGACCAATTATCTAATTGCATACAATTTTAGAAAATTTATAGAAATGTTTCCTACTTATTCAAGGACTGTGTTTTTTATTGTTAAGTAAAACAAAGGGAAGGATGAGACATCAAATACATTTTAAAGTTTTAAAAATTTCAATCTCACATTGGGATTAAAAGGTAAGTAACATCACCAAATCCCTTAGTCAAAATATTTTAGTCATTAATTCTAAAGCTATGTTTGCTATTAATATAAATCAGCCAGACACTCCAGGGTAATTCTTATAATGCCTTGTTAAAAATTAAAAGGATATGAGAAAGTAATAGACTCTAAAATTGTCAGTTTAGATAGTAATTAAATATAGTAATATACTTTCAAATTAGAAAGTAATTAGGTATGGTATTGTATTAATGGCCCATATATTAATGATTTTTGCTAATATCTTAAAACGATGACATAATTAAATTAATAGCATATCCTAGATTAAAGAGAAGCCATTTTAAAATAAATTTCTAACAAGTAGCTCCAAATTGCCCAAGTATATGAAAACCTATTTTCAGAAATGTTCATTACAGTGACTTTCTAAAAATAACAAAACTTGCAACAAAATATATATCTCCAAATAGGGTACTGTTTGGAAAAATGGATTATGCATTTATGTAATAGTCATGTGTAGCCATTTAACATGATCTGGACCTGTAAGTTTTGATATGAGAGGATCTCTCCAATGTCCATCTAAGTAACAAGATTAGTTATGGAATAATGAAAATAATTGTAATAATAATAATAATAATATGAATACACAGCACTTACAAGGACTTACTACAAGTCAGAAACTGTTTCAGTGGTTTTATAGATATTACCTCACTTAATCCTCACAATTTTGTTAATTAGGTACTATTATTATCCTCTCTGTACAAAGGAGGAAACTTTCTATCCAAGAAATAAAGAGATTAAATGATATGCTCAAGGATACACACAGTAAGTATATGTAGAGCTCTTGTTTCTGAAATCTACCCTTCCATTTCTGTATTCAACTATCTACCATCTATTTTACTTCTTTTTTATTTTTTTATTATTTTTTTTCATCTTTTGATGTCGGTATACAGTTTTCTTTTCTTTTTTTAAAGAATTGGTTTCAGGTGCACAAAGCAACAGAATAGACATTTACACCCCTCATAAAGTGATAACCCCCCTCCCTCAAACTACTACCCCTCTGACATTTTATATACCGTGTTTCCCCGAAAATAAGACATAGCTGGACAGTGAGCTGTAATGAGTGTTTTGGAGCAAAAATTAATATAAGACCCGGTCTTACGTTAGATAAGACCGGGTCTTATAGTAAAATAAGACTGGGTGTTATATTAAGTTTTGCTCCAACAGACGCATTAGAGCTGACTGTCCAGCTAGGTCTTATTTTCGGGGAAACACAGTAACTGTTACAGTACAATCAACAATGTTGTAAAGATTATGTAAGGTGCGAGATGGCCACTGGACTTATCAAGGGGATCACTTCCCAGACTGTGTAGGTGCCTGATATACCATCTATTTTAATTAGCAGTATACTATTTAAGTATGAATTCAAGCATGGAGCAAATATTTGAAGGCTCTTCAGGGTAAGTAGCTAATATATTTCTATCTGTCATCTATCAAGTTAGGGTAATGAGTTTAGGAATTAACTCTCTGTAGGAAACTTGTATTAAATTCCCCTGGCCAGGGTGAATGGATTGGCAAGACTTTTGACCTCCAGAAGAAAATGGAGCCCCTGTTTATGTTTTAACTCTGTGAGACTGCCAGATATTTCAGAGAGACTATTTCAGGTTCCAGATTGAGACTAATGAGTCTTCTCTGTGTCTTAGTTGAAACTGGATTTCGTTTTCTATAACCTTCTTATGGAGCTTAGTTTGATTAATAGTCATAGTGCTACATAAAAAAGAAGTTAGAAATCAACTTCAGTAAGTTAGCTTATATTGAATTTCTTTGCTTTTCTTTTACTTAATCTTACTTATCAGATATATTAATATACAAATGGGACAGTAAAAAAGTCTAGGGACAGAATCACTGTGGAAAGAAAGCTAGTTTCTGTAAGGGACGTGGAATACATCATTTGCAAAGCAGTAACCAGATAAAGTAATTTTTAAGAGTATAATCAGAGAACTCTTTGAAACAGATTTCTTAACATAAAAGTTATGAAAATAAAAAGAGTATCTTACAAGTTTCTATTGTTTAAGTTTTCAGGCCCATTCATTGTATGATGGTTTTCTCAAATTGGGTCTTTAGTCCCCCAACTGTGAGACGAAGGGATTGCAAATGTTTTTTGCATGTTCCAACTGAGGAAATCGAGGTTTGGAGAAGTTGGAAGATTTGCTCAAGGTCACAGAGCTGGGAATAGCAGGCAGGGCAACTTGGTAGCTTGGGTTGTTTTTCCCAGCATGCTCCACTGCTTCTCAATGAAAATTATGATACAGAACAATTGCACCAAAGACAATATTGTCAGAGTTAGCAAAAGCTAATTAGAGTGTAAAGCATTCTTAATGTAAGATGTGATGGGAATTTGTTTGCAGCAGCACCTTACAGGTAATTTTGCAGTTCTCTAAGTGGCGTTTTATTTCTGAGATCGTGTTGTGCTGGCTGCTATTTTCTAGCTCCTTGCATTCTTTGTCATTTTTAATATCTTTAGTGATTTTGAAATATTCGGTGCTGGATCATTCTGCTGCAAATATGACCTGTCATTCCAACAAATGGACTGATTGAATCTGTCACACTGGTGGGATTTATAGTAAATTCACCACAGCACAAGTAAAACCATTGGAAATTGCATTGGTTTAAATGACTGAATATAACAGCCTCCTGATTCTATCAGCAAGACGGCTTATATTTTCCTTCCAAATGACCATTGAGAATCTCACAATTATGTCAATTTTAATGTGCATATGTTGCTGTGTTAATTTCTATTTCAGCTTTGTAACATGGTTTTGGCCTCTAAAATTTCTGTATTGAAATCATTTATGAGAATGATTAATGAGATTTTATAGCACAAAGAGTGTTGTTTGAAAACCATGGATATAGCTAAAACATTTCTTTTCAATTTTAATTAGGATCTCTATATACATACATACACTAATCTGAAGAAAGTACTTTTATTGTACATATTAGAATTCTTTAAATCATATAGTACCTCATTTACTTTAGCTTTCACACTGTTCCACAATGGAAATGGAAAAAAATATATATTTTTATTAAGTTTTCAGACATTGATAATTTGGAAAATAACTCAGTGACTTTATTGTGCTTGTTCATACAATATTTGCTGTTCCAAATAAAATATTTTAAATCATTTTCACCTCTAAAGTGAAAAATAGAAATGCAAGTTTAATTTTTTAATTCTTAATGCATTACCCATTTTTTCTTAAATATGAAATCATTTTATTTTATATAGGTCAAACATATCTTGTTTCATGTTGTTTGTCTCCACTTACTTGATCATGTGTAGTTTTTAGATTTTTTCGTATTTAATCTAGTCATATTTCACAGTTTATATTACTTTGTTAACCTAGCAGTTCAATTGGATGCTATCTCTATCTGAATACTAAAACTATAATAAAAAAGCATTTTAATAGTCTTGTAAAACAGAGCACATAAAACAAGAACATTTATTTTAGTTGAAGACATGCGCTAATTTTTTTATTGAGAAATGAATTAAACATTGATACATCCAACCTCTGATTGAACCTTCAGACTTGTCACATAGAGGAGCTGTTGAAGATTTATTGCACAACATAAAATTAGGCATATCCAGTAAACTTGATAGTAAATGACCTTTGTAGACAAGAGACTGCCACAGAGAATAGTTACACAATAGAAGGGGGTTTGAAAAACATTTTGAAAGACACTGAGAGATGAATGACACAAACTGAAAAGCATAAAGAGAAAACAATATTCTCCAATGAAACAGATACACAGAAAATATACTTTCTAAAAGGAATAGGTGTTTTTACCATCTCTGATTCATTTGTTTTACAACAATCCATAGTAAAGAACAGGTGACTAACTCCAAACATACAAATATGCCTAGTCATGCCATTCTCACAAGGTACTTACGAAATATAAATATAAAAGGATCTGTTTAATCCCTAAAAAAAAAAGTATGAATTAATAGAGCAATACAGACGCACATAAGGATGAATATCATGTGTCAAAAACAGGGTACCCTGTGGTCTGACAGGAGGTGGATTTCATTGTGAATTGAATTCAGTACATGCTTCATTCTGTTATCTGTCCATTTCTCCACTCCTCTTTTCTCCTTTCCTTTCCTTTTCCATTTTTCTCCTGCCCACATCTCTCTCTCTCTCTCTCTCTCTCTCTCTCTCTCTCTCTCTCTCTCTCTCTTTCTCTCTCTCTCTCTCAAGCCGATTTTGCATCAGCATCAGACTTCTTTTGGGGATAATTACAAATATGGCTATTGCAGCTCAAATTGACTGGCATGATGCCCTAATGAAACTTTAATTGGAATTCACAGAAATTAGACAAAAATATCTCGAAGCTTTAACATTGCTTGTGCAAAGAGTTTAAATAAAAAAAGTTATATCAGGCTCACAAAAAAGCTATATAAAATTATTTCAAGGTAATGGCATTTATTTCCTACAAATGAGATCACGTCTATTGATTTTGGAAAAGAAAAATTAAAACCCATAACTATCACAAAACAATGCTAATAATGAGTTTCTCTGGAAATGGAATCAATTTTTCTCAGGATGGTAAAATGAAATCCATATTTATAAAATCCATTTTCTACAATACAAATGGATAGCTTGCACTAAGAGGTTTTATTAAAATTTCTGAACTAATATTTTCTTGATTTTGTGTAATTTCAGGTCATTTTATGAATCTGTGGGGTTTTTTTGTCTAGGTAAAGAGATATAATATCAAAGATGCATACAATTATGTCTTTTGCCTTTTAAAAACGTTGTGGATAATATTTACTTTTGTTTTTTAGATAAAATCCCTACAGTTAACCCTTTTACACCAATTCAGGTTCGAAGTCCTAAACAGATGATCACATTTGCAGTACTTTTAGTAAACCTAACACAGATTGCTAATATGACGTACACATTCCTGGGGCACATAATAAAAGCCTATTTCAGAATTCTGGGAGTCAGATGCAGCTGTTTATTTCTGATTCCTAAGAGCGAATATCAACTCAGAAGTAATAGATGATGTGCTGTTTTTAAAGGGGTACACGGGGAGTTGGGGACATTCTCCAGAAGTAAATATGGCCGTACCATAAAACCCCATTAAACAGTGATGCTGTTTAGCTGTGAAATGGAATCGAATAACATAGTTTCTCTTTTTCTTATTCAGAGATATGACAGATAAAGGGGACATCAGAACTAATGACTGAACTTGGTTGTTAACCTAGCATCGCTTTCCCTTATTATCTATTCCATTTTCTACTCATATGCTGCTCTGGGATTCTGTCGAGATGTCCCACGTTTCTTATTCTTTCTTAATTACTTTCAACATCCTTCCTTCCTTCTTTTTTTTTATCGAGTGTCTATTAGGTCAGGGATCACCAAGATGGAAAAATAACCGGCTACAGTTCTTTCCAGAAAACAGAGTTCAAATGGAAATCTGTTTATTACTGGAATAAAGATCTCAAATGAAGGAATTTTACTTTTCTTACTTGAATTCATTCTCCCCCTTTCTTCCTCCATAATATCATTGAATTCCGCCATTTTGTGGAGCCTTATAAATTCTTTAGCACTTTTAATAGAAATAGATTTGAAAGACTCTGCCATGAGCCTTTATATATACTTGAAGTAAAGCTGGTAGAAGACATGGGCAAATCAAAGTGCTACCTCCTCCATTTTCTTTTGTCATCCACCTGGCTTCGTTGCTGGTAAGTCTAGTAAGTCCCCAACCATTGTCCCACTATGGGATCTGGAATGCTGCTTTGAAGACCAGTGTAAACCTCTTATCAAGATTTGTGTCTTTGTCTTTCCCACAGGGATATAAAACTGAAAGAAACAAAGGAACAAGACAAACAAACAAAGAAACAAAAACTCGTACACCCAGACGATAGTTTAGTGGTGACCAGAGGGTAAGGGGAGAGGGAGGTGGTAGATGAGGGTAAAAGGGATTATATATATGGTGATGGAAGGAGAACTGACTCTGGGCGGTGAACACACAATGGGATATATAGATGATGTATTACAGAACTGTACACTTGAAACCTGTGTACCTTTACTAACCATTATCACCCCAATAAAGTTTAATTTAAAAAAAAAGTGTGTCTTTGTCTTTCTCACAGTGTAATACTACTAAGGTGACTATACTCAAGTTCAAACATGAGAGCAAATTTTGCTGCGGCCCATGATTGATTAAGGAGTTAAATTATGGAGTTTGAGATTTTTAATTTTTAAAATTTTAATTTACACTAATGTTCAACATTGAGCCAAAAATGGTTCAAAAATAGGATTATGTGAGGAATTCAGTAGTTTGATTCAACAAAGTATATATTTTATAGAAATAAATTAAGGAATTGGCTTTGCAGTGCGTTAGTCACTGCCTAGTAGTAGTAAATTAGGAATCAACCAAGATACTCTTGGCAATCCACAAATAATGTTTAACATTTCAATGAATTTTCTCTTTGCTTTCTATACTTTGCTCCCAAAGAAAACTCCGTTAACCTTTTTATTTTGTATTCATTATCTATCCAACACATTTTTATTTAGCACCTACTCTGTACTAGTTACTATGTTGACTTCGCAGATACAGTAGAGATCAAAATGAATTTCTTATCATCAAGGAATATGCAGACTACTTGGAGAAACAGAAAGTAAATTGATGATAACTGCTAGAGTGGAAATAATTACTGGGGAAGCACACAGAGGTTTCCTTTTAATTCTGTTCTTCTGCAAACATAGAGCCTAATCTTTTTGCCTTTCTTCCTGTTGACAATCCATCTTGTCTCATTTGTGGAATTCTTTTCCCTTTGTTTATTGGATAAATTATCATCTTTAACATAGCTATTTCGAAGTTCCTGTAGAATAATTCAACATCAGGGCCATTTCCACACATCTATGAAAAAAAAACCAAAAAATCTGTAGCTAAAACGAAAAGTTAGCTTATTCTAAGGGTACAGTGTAAAAAGAGGAGGAGGTTCAACTTTTCAGATGGAGTGGGTCTATTTTATCCTGCTGAATGTTCATCATTTATATTTTTAGCAGCTTCCTACTTTTCCTGTTGTTTTGTAAAATATTTCAGAATCCAGAACCATCAAACCTCCCCGGAGATAATCTTGTCTGTAGATTTGGCCAGAGCCCGTTTTACTGAGTATATGGTTTGGCCTTTTGACAAAGATGAATTGTTTGTTTGCTCATTTGTTTTTATTGCTCTGGGCCCTCAGGATTTTTCTTACAGACTTGGCAATCGCTGTTTGTTTTCTAGGCCCTTGACCCTTTTATCCTTCGTGGCATTGCTCCTAGCTGTTGTGATTTCCTCTTACATCTTGGCATGCAGATGTTTTCCCAGTTGTACTTTGGCTGTTACCAAACTCTATGGTGGTATCTCTCAAATCTTCTACTGTCCTGGCAACGTTTACAAAGGGCTGCGTAATCTTCCGAAAATTGTCTAAGGTTTCTCAGAACATATTGTTTTTCTAGTGGACTGAAGAGCTTCCTATGGAAGTTTCTTATTTCACAGGATTGTCAAACTATCTCAGTCATCTCAAAAATATGCTTACAACCAATGGACACTTAACATTTCACTGATTATTTATGGTCACACCTAGTAGTGGTATCAACCCTAAGACATAACTTTTCATCAAAATCTGTTCAACGGTAAGTCAGGGCTCTGCGCAGTTTTTAAAAATGGCAATGACATTCATTTCTGGAACATTATCATCCTTAAGAATGGAGTTTAAAGTTGTCCTTTCAATACTATGCTTTCATATATTTTATGTAATTTGACCATACAACAATGCTATGAGAGAGAAAGTATCTTAATAGTATTTACTTCTGACCCAACATCAAAAATGTCTTTTAAAAAACTCATTTTTATAAGAAAGTGTATTAGATTATTAAATATTATTGGATACTATATAGTAAAACAAAATATGTTAAATGTTTTATGGACTATTATACAAAAGTTCATTATTTTGCTATATAAATTACTATTATACCTTCTTAATGGTCTATAATAGTATATTCAATGTAAAGACAAACAGTGAGTCAGAGTGAAATTAAGTCATTTATCATTTGTGTAAGAACATATTTTATTGGTGATAGCACTATCTGGCCGATGGTTGTCATTACAATTTATCATCACCAAACATTCAGATGTTTCTCTAACAAACTCGCTCTCTCAAAAACAAAAGAAAACAGAACAAAAAACAAAACAAAACAAAAAAAAACAGTCTTTGTGGTTGATAAAGAATGGATCTGAAATAAGTTTGCTGGGTTTGTGTCCAAGCTTTTGCATTTACTTGACCTGAAATCTATTATCTGTAAAAATAGGGTAATAAAATGGCCTACATGTAAGGGTTTTTATGAATTAAAGGAAATAATTAATTAACAAGAAAAATGTTCCCCCTTCTCAGCTATTTGACACCCTTTCCCACCTTCATTTTTAGCATGACTTCTCTCATATTAGAAATCATTAGATAAGCCTCTGTCATCAACCCTCTACCACATCTCCAAGGCAATGGGTATATATACTGTGTTTCCCCGAAAATAAGACCTCGCCGGATAATCAGCTCTAATGCATCTTTTGGAGCAAACATTAATATAAGACCCAGTATTAGTATATTATGTTATGTTATGTTATGTTATGTTATATCAAAGACTGGGTCTTATGTTATAGTAAAATAAGACCAGGTCTTATATTAATGTTTGCTCCAAAAGACGCATTAGAGCTGGTTGTCTGGTGAGGTCTTATTTTCAGGGGAAACATGGTATGGCTTGTCTCCTTTTCTCCTTTAAAATGAAGCAAACCTCCTCACCTATCAAAGACAAATTCTTTACATTCCCGTGAAATCCCTGATTTCCCCCTTTGTCAATACTGTGCTTTTTTGTCTACCTATTGCTAGCTTCAAAATTTCCCTTTTGTAATTGATTATTGTCCTTAAGATTCTAAAACCACCTATTACCTATCATTGTTGATGTAAAATCATCCACTTCTGACCCCTCATCACCCTCTCGTTCCCTTCACGTCTTGACCTACCCTCCTCTCTTTCAAGGGCAAACTTCTTGAAAGAGTTTTCTACATGTGGTTGTCACCATTTCATCACTTTCCATTCATTTTTCAGCTAACTAAATTCTTGGTTTCCATTTGCATTGTTCCATCAAACTGCTCTGGCTAATATCACTTATCAAAAGCCACACTGTTAAATTTAAGGTACACTTTTTTTCTGTCATCTTAGGTCCTCCCAACAGCATTCACACGACTGATTGATTACTCCTTAAGTTTTCATGCACTCTGTTTTCGTGGTCTGTGTGACACCATATTTTCCTGGGTTATCTTTCTTTTTTCTTTCTTGGTTTCTTTTGCCAACCCCTTGTCTTCTACTCAAGAGCTTTTCAAAATTTAACATATTGATCATCAAGGAATCTCCTAAATGCAAGTTATGAATCAATAGGTCTGGAGTACGTCCCGAGACTGCATTTCTAATAAGTTTTCAAATAATACTAATGCTTTTATTTCACAGACCACATTTCGAGGGGAACGTTTCTATAAAATCACTAAAAATTCTGAAGACTCACACATAGCTGTTATAACTTCTCATGGAGAATTTCCTCCCTAGGCAATCTCATCCATTTCCCTGGTTTTAACTACCATACACGTGCTGATGGGTCCCCAATGTAAATAGCCATCCTGGAACCCTTTTCTAATTCCCAGACCCATATATCAAGTTCCTACTTGGCATCATTTTTTGAAAATGTTATTGGCATTATAAACTTCTAATTCTAAAAGCTGAACTCTTCAGCTTTGCTCCAAATCTTTCGCTTTTCCTAATTACCCATTTCAGCGAATAGTACCTCTCTCCACCCTGGAGCAAAGCCACAGATTTGATGCTAAACTTTATCTCCATTATCCGCTACATGTAATCGTTTACCAAGTCATATTTCACCTTCCTACAAAATATCTTTAAAGACTGTCAACATTTTTCCTCTTCAGAGCACCAACTCTAGTTTGTGTGTAGCTTCTACTTAGTCAAGTCTTAGCTGAGATACCAGTTTCTTAAGGTCTCTGTCATGACGGCTCCTACTAATAAAATGATTTAAATTTATATATACGAGTATAATGATTTAAATATATATGTATAGATAATGATTTAAATTTATACATATATGTGTGTGTGTGTGTGTGTGTGTATGTCCCTATTCTCCCATACTAGACTGTAAGCTCCATAAAACCAGAGATTATGTCAGTTTTTTTTTTTTTTAACACTATACCTCCATCTGGCAGAGTGCTCGAGCTTCAAACATATTTGTTGAATGAATACTTCAACTCAGATAAAGGTGAGTGGATAGGGTTTTAATCCAGATATCTTGACCTTCTAACTCTGTAATTTATTCTGCCTCTGTGATACTTTAGTCACTCAAATTGAATTAATTTTCAACTGCCATTAATTTAAATAGCTGCTTGATTTCTCCCTTCGGCCTTAGCCTCTAGATGGAATAATTCTCTGTTTCTGAATGACAGAAGCACATAAGGTTTCGTGTAATTGGGCTCACTGAAAACCAGAACTTGGTTATATTTTGTTAAAGAAAAATTAATTACGCAATGTGTAGACAAAGAACGGAATTAAGAAATGCTAGAACTACTAGAGGCTATCTAATCAAAAGATGCCAAATTATTTCCCCTATAGTGCCAATGTCCATTAGTTGCTGGTAAGTGCTTGACGTGGTAGGATGAGAATGAATATAAGAACGTTTCAGGCAGTGTGGTGAAGAAGGCTGGGATCCATTTGCAATGGCTGCCATAGGTGCAGGGTAGGAGACTGTAGCTTTAGGACATCTATTTCACCTCTGACTTGGTACAGAGATAAAGAATTTTGAAACCAGGAAGAATATTTGCTTTACTAAAGGTCCTACTAATAGTCAAGACTAGAAATAATTTAGATTTCCTAACTTTTAAATCTATACTGTAGTTTCACTGCTTATTTCTAGAATTTTCTCTTATTTAAGTTTTGCTCACAATGTTTCTATGCGTGTCTAATTTTTTCTAGAGATTTAATGAATATGTATATTCTTTTGTTCTTGTTATTTGAACGGAACTAAATTAAATACACTTCTTTAAGGTATTATATCAGATATGCATTTATTCAGATGCCTAATTATATCCAAAGCAGTTTTTTATCATTGAATTAGCATTTTTATTTTCTTAATATACTGGCGATAACCATATTTTAGACCCAGGTCTACTTCAAATATCTTTCTAGCAAATTCAACTGTATTTTGTTACTCTGAATGCTCAAAGTTGTCTAGGAACAATTATAAAATTTCTGCCTTACCTTTTTTCTTGAAAATATCTTCTCTTGCAGTGTGGCCTGTTAGGCTTAGTTTTAAATGGAAGTTGGGATATACTGCCACTTAATAGGATTACTTAATCAGCACAAATATAAATAGATTAAATTAGTGACTGCAATTGCTTTTAAAACCTTTAATAAACATAAGATGATAAGGCTGTTTTCTCACTCTACTGGGTTGTCACCATTTCATTCACTCATTCTCGATTAAAAAAAAAAAAGTCAGACAAAAGTAGAAAAAGCATAACCTTTTAATGGATGTAAAGTGAGAACTTACACCCAAGATTTGCCTTGTTGAAGGCTGAAGTATTTTAGGAGGTGTGATAAATGAGATTAGCCTTGGTAGTTGAAATGTATAAGGTTGCTCAGAGTTTAGAGAAATCAGAGAATATTTACTGAATGAAAAGAAATCCCTTTTGGAGACAATAAAAAATTCTAGGAAAGTAGGAGTGACAGCAGTATCAATAACTAACGAAAAAGGACTAAAGACCCTTGAATGCTAAGCAGGAACACTTCTAATTGTGCAATATAAAAGATCTATAATGGATTTGACGACAAACTAACAAAAATATATTCTTTTTTTCGCCAAAATCTATATGCAGTCTTGATGCTTGGAAATAAGCCTAGTTGTGCGGATGGTCTAGGTGCCAAATGAGTAGTTTTAGTGTCTAGGGAGCAACATTTACATGGGTCCTGCAAAGCAAGACTCTGAGAAGTTCAATTTTGTTGAGCATCTCCCTAAGGTCGTATTACGCATTGGTCTTCATTTTGTAGATTCTCCGAGAAATGTCATCTAAGCTTCAAGATAACTTGTGACTTTCAGCATATTGAGCTGCCATATCACAAGTCTAAACCACCTGCTATGTCTCCTAGGGGCGTTTCTGGACATTACACTCAGTGCAGTAACATCATACAGCATTGCTGTACATCTGGGCCTCGCTTCCATTTTTTTTCATCCTCACAGGCCTTGGCTCACACTTCTCAAATAAAGGATCAGCATTTTAATCCTTGCCTCAGGCTCTGCTTTCAAGAGCTTGTGGACTAAACGGTGTCCTATTGTGGAGAAATATATAAACTCACAAAATAGCATTTTTCTCAGAGGCTTTTCCTGGGCCAACTTGAT
Organism: Rhinolophus ferrumequinum; assembly: GCF_004115265.2. Lineage (NCBI taxonomy): Eukaryota > Metazoa > Chordata > Mammalia > Chiroptera > Rhinolophidae > Rhinolophus > Rhinolophus ferrumequinum. Next base: position 6,653,762 of record NC_046297.1, on the reverse strand, counting down.
ATTGCCTTTGGGTATTGTAATGTGATTTTCTATATAGGTATACTACATATATATATATTAAGTATAATATATAAATATCCACACATATAGTATACATATTTGTATTTATAGTATATATGATATATGAAATATATTTTCATATATATGAAATTAAAGAGCTTCAGAAAACTAGAGTTATAGAAGCTTAAGAAATAACTAATCCAACACTTTGTCAGTATTGTTTCTACTTAAATTTCATGCTAAGAGGAAAGATTGATTGGATTTTCAAGCAGCACGTTTTACCAAGAGGAATATCCTTCCTGAACAAAACTGTAAAGGAAGAAATCTTTTTTCGGTAGTGTTGTTCACCATAAAATTCCTCCAGAGCCCAGTACTTTGTTTGACACAGGGAAGAAACTCAATAAAAATGTGATAGATGGATCAACAAATGAGGTCTCAACACCATCAACTGGAAATGACTAATAATGGTTTTTATTATTATTTCTGATGTGATGATTGTTCTCTAAACTTTCTATTAAATAATTTTATTTTCACATCTAAAGGAGCCTATTGCTAAATGGTCTCATATATATATATATATATATATATATATATATATATATATATATGTATATACATATTATATATGTATAATATATACATATATATATACAAATACACATATATATGCACATACACACACATACATATTTTTACTTCAAAATAACATCTTTCAAAATGCTTAACTTTTCAATAAATGCCCTCAGACATTATACTTAATCTTTATTCAAAAATAACCAGATGGTCTATGTAGATGATACTAAAATCTTGTTGATTCATTTTTTCTTCTCAAGCAACTGATCAATTCCCTGAGTTAAATAATACAATGTGTTGCTTTGATTGGTTTAACTCTTCACTTAAAATAGTGTATTGTCTTGCTACATAGACACATCCAGTTTTTCCTCTTTTTCTGACTCTCTTAAATGTAATATTGCTTCCGTTAGTGTTTTCCAACTTAGTGCTAAATGAATTCTTCAGAAGAAGGCGTTATGTAAATTTAAAGTATTTTTACTGTTGCAGATGACTTGTTTCCAACAGGCATCTATGTTTGAGTACTCAGCAATATTCATCAAGTACAAAATTTGTTTTCACTTATTTCCCAACAAATTCAAATTTCTCTCTTCCTGCAGATGTCTAGCTTAAAATCAGGGATATGAAGAACTTCTTTGGAAATTCTATCCCTATTTGAAAGTAATGCTTTTGAAGTCTTTCCCCTAGGGAATATCAGAGGTATATATTTCTTGCATAACTTTTTATAGCAAAAGGTCTGCAGATTTACCTAACATATAAGCCTTGAATAACTATGTTGTGCAAATAAAATATATACTCGAATGCTATTTCAGAAACAGGCCTTTTCCTGTTGAATTGGGGAGAGCAGCTTTCTGTTTTATTTGGAGCAATATAAAAGACTTTGAAGATTTTCAACTGTAACTGTTTTAAAAGACTAAATTAAATGTACCTATGGAGTTAAAATATTTTTCTGTATTCTAATAGTAATTATGGTAACAATAAAATGAGTTAGCATTTTGTTGTTACAAAGCATTATGCTTATCTTACCTGACTACCTGGGTTGATCAGACTTTGCAAAAGGGAATTTCACAATGATGATTTCAATACATAAAACAGAAATAATATTTTTTATTATTGTGCTTTGAGCTTCAGTCCATGTGTTCCAAAAAACAATTTGTTAAAGCCATAGTGTTTATCCAACTGTAACGTTGTGTTTTTGGTTATATATTCATATGTCTGAATTGTGAGTCTCTTCAGGCAGATAAATATATTTTATTCATCTCTCTAGTCCCAGTTAATTAGCATAATACCTGAGTGCTCACAATATTTTTAATTGATGAATAAAAATACAAAACTAAGATAGTCTATATCATTATACATTAGGGGATGATATTACCTGTTCTGCTTTGGAAAAATTTTACATGGGGTGTTTAGGGAATGCAATTCCTTGCAGAATTGCTTTGCTGGCATGCACGCTGATGGAGGTTATTTATGGGGGGTATTTATATATGGTTTACTGTTTAGCATAGGGATGCCGAAGCTGGGAACTGATACGGCATGTAAGGCCCTTGAACCATATAAACTTTTCCACATGCTGTTGCTCACAGATTTCAGCTGGCATATGTGCAGCTGGGCCCTATCCATGTCTTTTATCAATTCTGATTTAAGTATTCACAGCTTCTCTTAGAAACTGCCATTTTTTAAATGTTCCTGGTAATCGTGTTCGTATCTAAATTAATTTCTCTCTTTCCCTCACTCTTGGGGATAATGATCTCTTTATATTTACTTCTTGATGTGCAAAGTCACAACACTTTTGATTATTCATCATATTTTTTCAAGTGCCCAATGATGCCCTTCTACTACTAGCTTTTCCATATTTTGTGAAAAGTTTCCCATAAATTCGAAATTAGCTTTTGTATTCCTTTAAGCCTAGGCAGGGTTCTTATGAATGGCCTACAGAAGCTTTTGATGATGACCAAGAGATTTTATAAATATTTTCCTATGAAATTATTTTTGAGGAGCAGCTTTAATTATTATGGAATTCATACAATCTAATGTTATTTATTTTGATTTCCTAAAATTTAGTTTGCAATAATTTCACTACTCTTTCTAGTGTCAGAAGATTTCCATAGAAAATACGTAGGATTTTGTCTTTGGCAGTCTTTAAAAAGTGTTTTCAGTTGACATGCCCTTATTTGTAACCCTCTGGATTAATTTATTTAACAGGTGTTTATTCAACCTCTGGGATGTGCCAGGTATTATGTCCTGGAGGCATAGCAATAAGGCAAAAAGTTGCCCTCACTAAGCTTCTGTTCTTTAGGGGGTATGTAGACAATAAAATTAATGAGGAAAATAAATATTTTCAGTATTACAGTAATTTTGGAAGGCACAAATGACTGTGAGGGTGAATAATCATGGCACTAGTGGCATATGACATGATGTCCCATGAGTATCCAGCTCTAGTCTGAATGCCTTGGGACACGTTTTGGAACTGAGATAATCTCAAATTACCTAACTCTGTGATTCCGCGTCTATATTACCCATCTTAGCTACTTGCCAAGAGCTTTTAAAGGTAATAGTTTTCACCTACCATGGTATAGGGGATAGATTATGGAGTGGGAATTGCGACAAGAAAGAGGTCATGGTGTGTCTAGCATGGCTCCACGAGTCACATAGTCTGAGGGCCTTCCACAATCCAATATCTCAGTAGGCATTTTTACTGCATTGTGGAAAAAACTAATGGGAATATAGAATTTTTTTTTTTTTTTTAATTCTGAGGAGCTGCTGGATGGAGATGTGATACTTCATTTTATTTAATCGAATTGTTATAATAACCCAGTGGGCTAAGCATTGTTACTGCAGATGAGGACTCTGAACTTCAGAAAGGTTAAATAATTTCTTCAATCATTAGTTAGGTGCAGAATTAAAATTAGCATGGGGGAATATTCATCTATACTCTTTTCACCAGACAACTGGAGTATCTTCATCTTCTTAACTTCTAGTTCTTATTTTTCATGAGTTCTTAAAATTTAGTGTTTCTCAAAGAGTCTTCTACTGAAAACTAGTTCTAAGGAATGTTGAAAGGTGCTGTTCTAAGAAAGGCAATTGAAGTAAAAGGATTTGATTAACAATAACTTAAAGTTAATTTTTAAAAATATTTTAAATACAATACTGCTTCGAACATCTAGTATATAAATATGCTAGGGAATCACCAAGTAAAATAAATATAGAGTGTCATTTATAATGAGTCCAAAATTTGCATGAATATGGAACTCTTTCTTTTTGGAATATTCTGAAATTAGTGTACTAAGGAACATAATTTTCAGTATTTTAAACTTGGATTTGCCTAGAAAATGTTAGTTAGCTTACGATCAGTATTTTAGAAGACTACATACATCCAGGATATTAAATTTATTTCCACTGACCTGTTCACTTATTAATCATCACAATTATGGTCCCAAACTTGCCAGTATTTTAAGACAATGTGGATAAAATTGTAACTACATAAGATGAACAAGCTCCAATTAGTTGCGATGACAAACTCTAATGCTGTTTAACAAACACTTAAATTCAAAACAGAATTAATATAGGCATCCCTATATTATGGTTATGAACGTCAAGATTGTTATTCATCTAAATGAGTAGAACATATACCATCAATTCAGAGTAAATGCACAATAAGTATACTGATATTAATATGTGTAATGTATTTCATGTGCCAATGTTCAGAACTCTTTTTGAAATTCACTCATACATATAAAAAAATCTTTGAAAATAATTTGCAGCAACATTGGGGGTCTATAGAATAAAGTTTGTCTGGAAGCTTACTAGTAACCCATGAAACTTTTCCAGTGACAAAACCTTCTCAAGTTGTACAATAATGCTCTGATACTTCCCCCCACTCTTTCCCATAATGCACATAACAGTATTTTATGCATCAGATATATTTGTTTAGTTAAAGAGAAACCTAATGGAGCAGAATAAGTAAATTAATGTCTTAAATCACCAATGACCGCTTGTCATCAATATGTGCAAATATCTTCCTAATTAATATTCCATCTTTCATCTCTATGGCTTACTTTATTTACTGTATATGCTCCTTCTGTTATAATTCATAGTATGTCAACTCAGCCAATCTGGCCAATAGTCTTGAAACATTGAGAAGTCAGCAACATTTCAGAGTACAGTATGCAGAAGGTCAATACTATTTGGGGGATGATGTTCTTTGTAGATGATATGACGTTTCTCATTTGAAACAGTCACCATTGACTGTGCATTGTCTATACATCAGATCAGCTTTAAATGAACTGTTGCCCAAATTACCAACTATGAGTTAAATGCATGGATATTTTAAGACAGTTAATATAAGAAAGCTATTTGTTGCAGGCAGAGCCTCAATTAGGGGAGCTGCTGTCATGACATTCAGAGGATAGGTACGATCGTAATAATACTGAAGAGAATGCAATTATATTAAATCGTGTACAGGGATTGGGTGAAACAAAGGTCGGCTACCGAAATGTAGTCTTTTTCTACTCTTTTATTCAAGGTTTAAATTATGCCAAGGTCACTTGTGATTGAGAGCTATCGGCTGCTTGTTGGTATTCTCCAGGAAAAATTAATCGAGGGTCACAGTTCTATTCTGAGTGAAAAGCAGAGCCGGACCTTCTGTCTCTCTCGGTTAGGATTCTGGGAAAGCTTGTCTGAAACGGTCCATTTTGTAGCTATATTAATGGAGATTATGCTTTAGGGCAAACTGGCATGGGTTTTGAACACTGACCTGGTTTTCAAAAAAAATATGTTTCAAACAGAAAAAAATTACAGATGCATACACCGTTTTCACTGTACTGTTATCTCCTTTTGCAATGGTCTTCCACTTCCTAGGTATACCTAAGTGTTTTCCTCTGTTTTTTTTGACAACTTTTCAAACAGTTATATAACAACAGGTAAATTTTTCTATCTGAATGTTTTTAGGTTTAGATAGGAAATAGGAAAATGTCTCCTTTGACTTAGAAAATGGTATACATTGTTTTAAATAAAATGTTTAATTAGTGGCAAAGTATTGTTTTCACAGTGCCAATGTATCAAACAGGGCCAATGATCATGTATTTGAAAATTTTAACTACAAAACAAGAAGTGTGTGTGTGTGTGTGTGTGTGTGCACGCGTGTGTGTACAATTCAATGTAAAACATTACTTATCATCAATGGGTTATCTTCTGACATCGCACTGGGATAAAACTATATAGTAAATAATGAATTGTGGGATGCAGCCAGGCTTGCAGAAAATAACTATGTGAGGGATGGTGCATGAACAGAAAGCTGTAATTTTGACAGGTGGCAAGGTGTCGTGTCACCAAGCCTTTCTAAAGCCTCATATCTCATACCTATTGATTAATGGCTCTAATTAAGGAATGAAATCAGGCGTGTGAAGACAGGGGATCGCTTTAGGTCCTTGTTTGGTAGTTTTCTCTTCCTAGCACACAACTCATCCATCTAAATATCACTGCTTTTTCATTTATTACTGCTGTATGGTACCACAAACACGGCAGAAGGGGTGCATTCTGATCTTGTCCTGGTCATGCAAAAATGGGATTTGGCAAGGGCTGAAGTAAGTGAACATGCCAGGACATCGTTTGAATGGGCACCACTGTGCAAGCAATGCACTTTCAAATGCTTTGATGGGGGTTTGGGACGTGTTCAATTGCCTTTGAAAACAAGCTATTATATTAGTTTACATTCTTGGCCTCGATCTTGCAAAGTTCTTACTTTCAAAGCTCTCTCAAGTCTACTAGCTTAATTTCAAATCTTTTGTTAGGTTGATAACAAAAACCCCTTTAAGTATGGCAGATAGCATTTGGATAACAGAGAAGAAAAATAAAACAGGTTAGATTAATGACTTTTAAAGTATATCAGTTATGCCAAAACTATATCCTCCCATACTGCTTACTAACAAGACTGAAACCTGACATTGTGCTACACAGCCAAACAAGTCCCAGAGGAAATCCCTGCTCCTTCGGCCCAGCATTGCAATGCGGAGTCCTTAGCAGACATTCAGCTAGTTAGAGAGAGCCGCCAGCTGGAGCCTGCAGGGAACATGGCGGAATCTTACCCTTCCTTTGTAAAACATAAGATAAAACTGGGTTCTCATCGTATTACCTCAATCTGCCCCACATTTTTATATTCTATAAAGTGTTATAGGCAATGTAATTGACAACGAAATTAATATTTCAGATGAATTAAAAATATATTTGTTGTTAAAGAGGTGTTCATCTGTATGGCACAGATTTTTAATCATGTGCTATGTGGACTGAAGTGTGTAATTTTGGATAAAATGAGGTTAATTCTGATTCGTTAGCTGGATAATATTTTATTTGGAATGTTCAAGTTCATTTGCTACTTCACTTTAATTTCTTATTATACAGAAGCATAAGATTATTCTGTTCCAAAATGCTCATTTAACTACATGTCTAGTCAGGTGGAAAGAGAATATACTTATATATTAAAACAACCTCAAATGGTTCCTTTTATTTATTTTAAACTATATGTTAATGTTTTTTATAGAACCATAGTTTAGAATACATTAAACAGTTCTAACATACAAATTTAACAGCATATATTGTCAACCATTTAGAAGTGCTATAAAGCTTTTTCCTTGCATTCAAGGATCATAATAATATTTATGTTGAATCAAAATTAAATTAAACTGTTTTAAAAATACAGATTGCTGAATTCATTAAGGGCATCTCACATATTTGTATTTCTTTTACTTGGAATTTGAAAATTGGAAAATGACTACAACAGAGAAATTTTATTTTTCTCACAACATATTGATTATTAGGGCAATACGTGACGAAATTATTAGATGTAAGATTTGTGTTTACTCAGATATATATGTGATCACTGAAAAATATGCAGAATTTTAAGATGTTTTTCTTTCCATATTTTTTCAATTAACTTGTTTATACTGTTTTTCATTTATTCATTTTATACACTATCTTATCTCTTTATTTTAAGAATTTTTAAGGCAGAAAGAGTGATAAAATCATTGCTTACTGAAGCAAGTAGACATTGGATCCAGCTATGCACATTAGAAAGATGTTACACACTGCATACTTTTAATAATGATCATTTAGAAGATAATTTTAGCATCCACACAAGGGAAAAATGGATTTTTGATGAGTTCTTATATGACCATATGTGGTATTAGTCAGTGTGAGGTATTGCTAGCAAGCTCATTGCTTTCAAAAATCAAAGTTAAATGGTTCATCTATCATCAGAATTTGTGTCTGGGCGACTTGTCTGAACATCAGTATGATTTATGGTTTGAATTGGAGGAGTCAACCATGCATGTTTCTTAGTTTATCGTTTTATGCTGTCTTCAATTAAATGTCTATAAACACAGTGATGGCTTTATGACATTGTCCATCAATAAAGACTATCAGATTTTGCATGAGAATATGTAATTTTCAGAAAAATAATGACCTTTTGACTCTTATGTGCATGCCCTGTTGTCCCTGTTACATATATATATACATACAGTATTTCTTTATAGAAAATTTTAGTCCCCAACTTGTCAGATGAAATGATTACTTATTTTGTAGCATAGTCATAATCATTATTAAGACTTTTAAAGAACACTTAATTATCAAATTATGAGAATAATTGAAGCTGAAGTTACAGCTCTCTGGCATATGTATCACAAGTGCTTTTATGGGAATAAAAAGAAGGCAAATAGAACATATCTCAATATTTTCTTGCATGCTTATTTGATACAATTGCTTTGTGGAATCAAAAGAGTTTAAAGAAGACTTTGCTAAGAGAAAAACAATGGATATGATAAAATTAAATTAAATTATTCCACATGAAGGACGAACCTCAGAAAATCCCGTGTTTTCATTTTCTCCAGGACATTGAATAATGATACCTGCAGTCTTCATATTTATGAATGTGGTATATAGTATTCACACTGGCAGCTCGTGCAGGGTGAATCATTTTCTGTGGAGCCCTGCCCCGATACGGCTGTCGACAGCCACACATTTTAAAAAAAAAGAATTAGTATTCTAGTTCCTAAAGCTATGTTAAATATCTTTTCAGCATATTTCCTAATTAAAAAAAAAACATAATGTAAAAGTTTTTATAGAACAAGTCATCTGCAGTAGTTTAGTTGAAGCTTGTGTAGTTTAGGAGAGCAGAAACGAGACAATGAAGGTAGGCTTAGATATAAATTGAAACAAATATACTTTTGTGTGTCCACAATGGTTGTCTATCTATATGGCTTTCTCGTGGTGGTGCACAGATTCTGCTTTCCCATCACATAACAGGAAGTAGTACGTACGTGGCTGGTACGTGAGACCAGCAATCACTGATTATCAAGGTTCGCATCACACTGTTGGGAGTTCATTAAGATCCACGTACAGCCACAGATTGAATCTCATATGTCATCAGACATTTTGAAAAACACATTTTATTTCTCTACTATAAATTAGCAGCAGTCGAATCTATGCATAAATTGTCTGGATAGTGAAACCAAAAGTGACCTTTGACTTCAATTATCTAGGTAATTCAAGCAAGTGAAAATTACATATAGGAATGAAACTACAAGATATCATTCTAAGTAGTCAAAAATATCTGGCTATTTAGGATAAACGGTTTGCATGCTCTAAATTCTCCATTATTGGAAAATACAAATTGTTATAAAATTTCCATGGGCCCTACTGAGGCATAGATACGGATACTTAAGTATTGTTTTTCTCATTATTCCAGTGGGGTTGGCAAGCTATCCAATGCAGTTGTTTTCATCAGGTAGTCTGAATCAGTCTGAAGAAATTCTGGAAAATGGAGATTTCTCGGACAGTTCTAAAGTTCAGAATTCTCATTTTGATTACATCTCCAGGGAAATGTTATCAATAATAAAAATAGATTATTTTTTAAGAGATGATTTGTATTCGAAAGACATTCCCTAGTATAAGCTTAGGTTTTCAGTTCAATATTTTCCACAGTATGATATGTGGCTATATTCTCTGAGGTCCAATTGTTCTAATAGAATATTTCAGTGTTGTGTTTTTATTTTTATAATAACTAACATAAGAACCAATTTTAAGTATAAAATATTTTTCAGAAAACTAATTGAAGATTACTCTTGAAAATACTTTACTTTCTTTAGTTTTTGAGTCTCAACTCTGGATAATTTTTCTCAGAGTAGTCTTCCAACTTAAAAGAGGAACCTACACCCTTTGATTTGGAAAACAGCGGGCTAAATAAAAGTTTATTCCTTTTAAAAGATGATTTTAATATAGTATGTATCATTTAAGTATAAGTAGGCCTAGAAGTGAAGCATTTAAAACAATCACTTTATTCTTAATCAGTGAGTTTTCCAAATATCCATGTTGTCTTTGATGTTGTATTTTGAAAGAAATATTTGTGATGATTATGGAATATGAATATAAGGGGCCATGATCTCAAATATTCTTTTTGTTTTTAAGATAGCACTTGTTTATCTAATAGTAAAGATTCAGTACTGAACTGCTGAAAAAGTTTAAAGTGTATAAGTGAAATAAAAAATGAAATTATCTTAAACCACCATGGTGTGTATGTGTGTGTGTATGAGTAGTTTTCCTGTTATTCAAAGTTCTTCATAAAAATAATTTAAAACAATTTTTGTGTCCTATACATAATCTAACCATGAAGTAGTTAACCAATTTGTTACAAATATTCTTTTATCTTGTTTCAATTTTTTGATAATATAAAGCTTCAAATGAATGCCTTTATGCATAATACTTTATTTTATTTTATTTATATATTTAGAAAAATAATATTTATGATGCTATGTAACCATACTATGAATGTGGTTACATAGCATTAGGAAAAAAAAAAAAAAAAATATATATATATATATATATATATATATAAACATATACACACACAGTGAGATATGTTTTAATTGAGTACTTTTTCTTTGTAAAATAATGATTTCTTAAAGCAAATTTAGGTTTTTGCCAAGATTCAAGGAAATGCACTCCAGGTATTTAAAAATTGATTTTAATGCTTCTTAATGTAAAATCTTCACTGTCTTCAGCCATTATTTGATACCATGTACATATTACCAGAGAGAAATCATTCTAATACCTTTGTTCTCCCTCTCTGACTCTCCTCATTGTATGTTTACTTGGACCTTACAACGCTCTCTCCACGTATTCATGTCATTAGGGCGTTACCCTCTCAGCTAAAGAATGTCCGTTTCTGAGAATGTGGATATGAGGGAAAGGCTTCATCTGGTAACTAAATCAATGGAAACATGTAAGTACCAGTAACTCATACTATCCTTTTTCCAAAGCCTAAACAAATGAAATACATCCAACTATTGGTTATATTTAAAGCTCATGCACTTATTATAGAAGATCTCAAGGGAAGTAGTCCCTCCACTAGTACACAGGCGCTATCTGTTTAGAAGTTAAAATAAAGTGTTTGTGCTCAATAAAAATTGTTTCTCTGAAGTGATTTGGTTACTGAAGAACCAAGGCAAAGGCACAATTTTGGACCATATTTATTTTTGAACAGAGTAGCTGTTTAAGTAACTCTACATAACTCCACATACCATTAAAAAAAAGGGTAACTTTTTTTTAATAAATGTGTGAATATGTAGATATGGGTATAATAGATACTGTTGAAAGACTAACTTTTTTATATACCCATTATCCCGAATACAATTTTCAGATGACTTCCATGATAAATGGATTTATTCTATTCGAAACGTACATAAATGCTCAACTCAGTGATAAGAATTCTTAGGAATCAATTTATATATTGTGCATTCTTACTTTCAAGAATTAATGGACTGCTAAAAATATGTGACCCAGATTAAAATTATTTCAAAAATAGGATGGATCCTAAAAATAATGATGTTTATTGCTTCATAAGGAGATCTAGTCTTCCACTAAAAGCATTTTGAAAAAATCGGGTTTTGTCTTTTTTTGGGTTTCTTTTGTGTGTGTATGAGAAATCTTGGAAAAGACGATTGTAATATGTCTGCTCAGCTATATTGATCTCTTTATTAAACTCAGTTGTTTCTCCAGCTTGCCTCCAGTGTCTTCCTGACTTTTATATCAAACATGGAATTTAAATGTGCATTTCTGTGTTGAAATTTTAATATGCAATGATATTGTAGTTGATTCAGCCATAGGGAATGTATAAAGCTACATGAAAATTATATGATCACAGAGGCAGAACCAAACCCTTAGGAGAGACAACTGTTTTAGAAAGGTTAGACTTGTTCTTTCATTTTTAGCTTTAGATTCTTAACATGCGAATTTCTCCTATTGTTTCTCAAGGGGGGCGTGGCGGAAGGAGAATTTTTTTATGGTGTAATATTAACATACTAGTTTCTTTAGTTTACAAAAATGTCAGTTCTGTGCTGGTGGTTCTGTTCTCCCTGGTTCTTTGTAGGGCTTGGTGAAATAAAAGGGGTTCATTTCATTATAGTTTGGTTACTTTTGTTTTGTGGATAGACATTCTTCCTTTTAGGATACAGGCATTTACATAAGATAGGCCTTTGTTTACAAGAAAAATGTGGGGATAGTTTCAAAATCATAGTTTATCTCCAGTCAGAAAGGGCTTGGAAATAGGTCCGATGAAGGATTCTGTGAAGTTTATAGCAAGGTTGTCTTAGAAGTTCTGGTATCATGATAGCCAGTAGGGATGTGAGTTTGTTCATAGCTGTAATTTGATTGGCCACATTTAGGTGATGGGTATGGGCAGAATCCTTGTTTGTTGAAGGTGAAATAAATGAAGAATATAGAAGAAAGAATAGCACAACTGCTTTGTCTTAGCTGTAATCAGTGAAAAAGGAGAAATCTGGCATAATTATTCACGGTCCTGTAGTGTCCTCTCTGCCTCATGGGTTAAGGGCCTTTCAGCTATTGACTAGGTCTGCTGTCTCCAGGTGTGACCAGTACAACATAATAGAAGTGAGTTCTAGTAAATTCTGTACATTCATACCTGTCTGTCTTATTCAACCCCCCTTGAACCCACTAGGTCTTCAAGGTGAACAAAATATGATGGTATGTTTTGCAATTGCCTCAGATGCTTAAGCATATTTTTTGCACATGCTTCCGTTGTGCTCTGGTTCCTAGAATGTTTTTGATTCTTGTATCCATTTTTAATTCTGAACTCCTCATCTGCCATTTGCCCTTAATGTTTTTATTTTATTTTTTCTTTTCCCCCCGTTCTTCTTTAAAGACTGGCTACCATTCAATAAACCGGTGTCACAGATTTTATTCACTTTGATTAGGAATCTGTGCCCTTCCTAGAGTTTTTAGAACCTCATCCTTGCCTGGTGCGGTCCATATTTGGATAATATGTGGATTAAAATAAACATGTAAAGAAACTATCAATCAGGCTCTTGAGTGATCTCCTGCCATATATGAGCGTAGAGATTTCTGTCTGTAAAGACACATATGTATTTCTCTGTAGAAATAAATAGTTGTCCTACTTTTGGTAGTTGTCCTGTAATTTTCATAGAGGCAAGGATTTTTGTCAATTTGTTTTCTGATGTATCCCAAACATCTAGAATAATTTCTGGTTTATATAGTAGACTCCCAATAAATATCGTAAAATCAGTGTTATAATAAGCACACATCTGTTCATAATTTTCTGCATATATTATATCTCTATGTAAATAGAGCAGAGTGCATACATGGGACTGTGAAGAAACCAGACAATCCTGGAAAAATAGCAAATATATGAAACTAAAAGATCTAACGTATCAGCCCCTCGGGTCCAAAATGACAATCAGATTGAAACATGACCCAACAGTTATTTTGCAAGATGGTAGATTAACCAAGAGTTCTACAGACGACTACTTGCATGGACCTAACCCTTCATTCCTTCAAAGAGGAAAACAATGGAAGACTTACTAATTTTAATGGAATGTTAATCAGAAATAATAAATAGTAAACCAAGGCATGCCATCTTTTCCTATCATCTTTTGGACTTGGCAGGGAAGAAAGAGCATGAGATGGGAAAGAGAGAGTGAAAAGGTAAAGACTATACCGGGGGTGCCAGAAAGAAGTATACACATGAATTGCTTTCATCTTTTGTCATCAGTATATATTGAGTATTACAATTTTAAGAGAGTTCTTTCCTTTCTTAAAATGTGTATACATTTTTTTGGCACCCTCTGGATATCTAAACTGGCATACTTTGTATAACCCAGACTCTCCTCAATCCTGTAGCCTGGAGTTGCAGCTGGAGATAAGAAAAAAGTTGTTCACACTATATCGACAATAACTCGATCCTTGGGAAGATGGCAGACAACATGTGGGATGACTAAGAATTAGTACTGGTTGATTTTAATTTGGTGCTAGGTATTTAAGAATTTGGAAATTTGTACTATTTGGCTCTTCATCAATAAACAAGGAAGGGGTCTCTGAAGCTATGGCCCTTTACAAAATACAGTGATGACAGTGGGACACTGGCAGAGGCTATCTCTTATAATCTGTGCAACTCAGAGAAATAAATATAACCCGTCTCACAGTAGCATAGATAGTGAAACTGAAATCTACAGGTGGTGACACAGCTCTTAAAGTCAAATAGTTGCCAAGTGACTGATTAAAGGAGTCCTAGTTTTATCCAACCTACAAAATACACCATTGTCTCTTATATTTCTAGCCAAAGAAATATTAATTATTGCAAAATAAATAGGGAAATAGTGGGCATTTATTGCTACTGTACATTTCACATACATGTCAGTCTTCTGTGTGCACAAATAATTTTTGAGAGGAAATACAAAAATAAGAGAAACCTCATATTTTTTTATGCCTTTTGAAATCTAAAGTAGTTTTTCAACATGTAAGAACCTTAAACAGTCTTCTATAAGTGATGTATTTATATCGTACGAATATGATTACTTTCATAGGTTTTATGAAATCACAGTTTTGCATTAAAATGTCTTTTCATTCCCTAATTCATTCATTTGAAAACTATTTCAGTATCTACTATAGGCCAAGCAGAGTTCTGGGAGCTGGGAGTACAGCGGGAAACAAAGCAGAAAAATCTACGCCATATGGAACCTACATTCTAGTGAGGGCAAAAAGACAGTAACAAACTACACCAGTAAAATATATTATTAGGTAAATGGTGATAAATCTATGGAAAATAATAAACCAAGGGGGATTAGCTGTTACATTTCTATTATAAAATAAGATTATATTGTGCTTATGTCAAGTGACTTTTCTTTAAATTATTTTTTAATTATGTATTTAAATGATCAATTAGAATATCATGCTACATACCTTTCATGTGTCCCTTCAGACAACTGTGATCCTTACTTTCCTACGTGGCAGGTACTGACCAAGTTGGGTTCTATAAAGTCTCCTTTGTCTTTATGTCCCAGAGGTATTCATCCCCTGGGAAATGTCTACAGGAGAGCAGCGTCAGACAGGAAGGAGATGGGTATTTATTCCTCCCTTGACTTTGTTGTGGGCTGGCTGTGGCCTTCTGTCAAGTGTTCCTTTTGTATACAGCCATACTCTTGGAGTTCTGGTAAGCACCCCTTCTCTGGTAACACCAGACTCACGAGTGACACATAGGGTGTCTTTCTCTTGTTACAAACCAGTTACTGTTTTTCGTTTTGTTTTTCTTGTTGTTTTTTTAAATCCCAGCCACACCTATATGAATAGTCTCTTAACTATACTAAACTGTCCTTGAATTACCTACGTAGCAAAAACAACTTTTTAAAGTATAGCATGTTAAACAAAAATTATTCTGAAATTGTCTAAATTGTATGATTAGTGCTTTGTAGTAAAATATTTACATTAATTGATCTATATACTAATCTAACTATCAAATATTTATATTAACTGGTATGTTAATATGTGATATACTTGGTTGTCTTCTGACTACATGGGAAGTATAAACATTAATTTGTCTTAAATATATTGTAATTTATAAAGCTGCTGTGATTTATAAAAGTTAAAATGCTAGTTCAGAGAAATCCCCCCTATGCGGTGGGATTTTTTAATGCTATTTTGAAATTTCACATCTCTTTTAGAGACAGACACTCTAATTCTAATATTAAATTTTGAATCATTTTAAAGCAACTTAGTAATACCAGTATTTCTAGTGACAAGAATTATAATATGTTTCTCCTAATAGTTACTTTTTAATTACTTGATTAATATTTTTTGGTAACAATTAACAAAGCAATTCCATCAAAACCCACGAAACATGAATTCGACATGTGATTTATATTTTTTTGTTACAAGATCCTGGCTTCATTATATCTTTGAAAGACAACACTATAATGCATATTTTCCTGCACATTTAAATCAATTTAAAAAAAACACCACATTTATTTTAGGGAGGAAGAAGGGACGGTAGAGAGTGAGTGTGAGATGCAGAGGTCAGGGACATAGCAAGGGCATAGCAACACCACATGTAGCAGTGGAAAGATGCACACTCATCTTTGGTACCTCGAGAACATTTAATGTGTAATTAGTGATGTACAATATACTTATAAAAGTGTATTTGAAGTAAGAGTAATATTACCTCGTAGCCAGAAAACATGACTAACTCAATTAGAGACAGAGATATTCATTTAGACAAAATAAAAATAAATTTATCTGACAATTGATTCTCATACAGTAAATAAGTGGCTTATGCTAAATTGAGAACACATTCTACCAAGATTAGGCACTAAGAACAAGATATGAAATCCTACGCATTACATAGGTTTTGGAGAACATGAGACAAAGAAATTATGATTCTATAAATGGTATTCTTTTCAACTTCAGAGTGCTGAGAAAGTTAATTTAAAACATCCCTATGAGGCACAGAAGACCATTAAACCCACTTAAACCATTTTTGAAAAGCTTCAGAAAATAAGTGTGTATGTGTGGAGGGGGGAACCTGTAAGTGTGAAACATTGCAAGTTTGTGCCGTGGGCCACGTAGGTAAGAGAGAAAGGTATGACGGTGAGCGAGACAGGTTGAGAAAACCATTGTGTTCACCTTACAGCTAAGAGACTCAAATCCAAACCACAACATAACCTGGAAGTTGTACTTGTAAACTCTGTTTTGAATTCATGACTGGAAGGGATCTGACCCACTCTAATAACAGCAAGAGGATAAAGCCTTGGGCTAACGAAGCGCATGTTATTGGCGAATGTTTCATATATAGTTCTATCTTAATAAAAAGAGCTCCCTGTTTCATGTGGACGGAATTGACTATCACATTGCGAATGTGAAATATAACACCCCAAATTGTGAGATTTTACAAATATTCCTAAGTATCTCATTGAAGGGCACATTGCAAACTTCCTCTATCAAGAAGTTTTTAAAATGTTCGTTGCAATGACATTACTACTAAACATTTTAATGTAGGGGTAGGAATTATTTAAAAGCACTGTCAGTAGGCTTGTCACCTTTAATTCATTTATTCAACCATTTCGACCAGGGACCCAGGTTGGCAGTGAGGATATGAAGATAAAGATTCAAACCTCAAAGTCTCATGATCTATTAATAGTAACTGACAAAGAAGGTAGTTAGAGCAGTGGCCTGTGGTGAGTCTTATACAATGGTTTATACACAGAATGTCATGGAAGTAGAAGAAGGGGTTAGAGGTACTTGTAAAGGTCAGGAACATGTTCAAGAAATGGAAATGTTTTTAATAAGATGGGTTGATGGTAACTAATCAAGTAGGAGAAGGAGGTGGTTACATTGCCATAGCTCTTTTGAAAATATTTCCTTTTTAGAAAATATATGTTTCAAACCAGAGACCACCAATATAGTTTGCATGAACGGTAGTGTATCCACTCAATGATGAAGGTGTAAAAGGCAACAAAGAACATCTATTCCAAGGACTATTACGAGCTGAATTCCAGGATGTATAATTTAGCAAAACAAACCAGTACATACATAAATAAATAGGGAAGGACTGTGTGTACATTATGCAAACTTTTATCAGAGAAAAAAGGAGATGTGTGTATTTAAATAAATAATCCATGGAATGATAAACCAAAATTTTTTAAAAATGATTCTCTATGGGTAGGATTTAACCACAAAGAGAGAAATGATTTCTAATGATTTATACGATGGGACAAAAAAAAAAAAAAAAAAAATGACTGCCAGGAAATTGTAAGCTGTTTGTAGTCAACATATTGTCAGTAATGACATAGTTACAATAGTTATGAAACTATTATACAGTGATAGAGCAAATAAGTATTTATGTTAATGTCGCTAGGAACCAAGACTTTCCGCAAAACAAAAACAAATAAATACAAAACCAGTGCCTCATGGAAAGCCCTGCATTGCGAAATTTGAATTGAAAATCAGTATGATTGCTTGGTCTACTTTCTTTTGAAAAATGGTATCTCAATCTCGAATCTATATAAAGACTTAAAAGCAATTACTAACCCAGAACCATAAGCACCTAGGTTCTAGATCACAGTCTTCAAATAACCCTCATTGGTTATTCTTGGGGATTGACAGTGACATACATATTGAACACAAGGGTTTGAAAATGAAGAGACTATGTAAAAGTGGACCACCTAGTATATTCCAGAAAATAGGTTGATTCCACAGTATTTGAAATAATTGAGTTCAAATAAATGGCACAGTGTTTGTGCTTGCATTTCATATTGTCAGTGAGATGTGTGTGCATCATACACACACACACACACACACACACACACACACACACACACAGAGGGTGCCAAAAAAAAGTATATACATTTTAAGAAAGGAAAAAACTGTATTAAAATTATGCTGATGGTAACCACTTTGAGCGCCTCTTGTAATTGCAGAAGTCAAATGTGACTTGCATTCACCTTTTGTTATTGATACATATTATTACAATTTTAATACAGTTTTTTCCTTTCTTAAAATGTATATACTTTTTTTTGGCACCCTCTGTATATATACACACACACACACACACACGCGCATGCACACACACATGATGCATCATATAGTGATTGATGCAAGCACATTGTAATTTTCTCATCCAGTGAAACGAGTTTTTCTTATACTGCATGTTTGTTAATATGCTTTTGAAAGTAAAGAGAAGAAAACTTATCCATATAACTACAAATTCTAAATAGTGTTACATTTTTAATTGTATATTTTAAATTATGTCAGTAAACCCTGAGGCTAAACATTATGAACTACGATGAAAATAAATCAAGTCAATACGGAAAAGGAGTATGTGAGTGCACAGAGATACAGGATAGACTGCGTAAGTCCCTTTCCCTGTTAGCATTCATCTAGTACATTTCCTTTTAAATACTCTGGTACGCTGGCATCTTTGAGAAGCTTTGCTGGGAAAGACATTTATTTAGAAATAACTTTTTTTTCCCTAATGAGAAAAGTTTATATAAGTATATATATTAAAAATATAAGTTATATATAAATATTTTCTACTTATAGAAAATATTTTTCCTTACATACCTAAATATATAAAAACATATACAATATTTAAATACTATATATATATCCTTTAATTTTATGTATCCTTTGATATATATGTATATATATATATGTGTGTGTGTGTGTGTGTATATATATATATCCTTCGAATTTAAGTATAGAAGAAAATAAAAGCAATTTGTAATCCTGCCATTGGGAGACTCAGAGATTGGTATGTATCTTTCTACAAAGGAGCTGAATTTTGAATGATTTATTGATCACTGATTTTTTTCCCCTATGACCTATAAAATATATATTTAAAATATACAAATTATTCATTATGACAAATTTCTTTACACCATTACAATATCTAAAATAGTAAGCCAGTATTTTAGTACTAAAGATGAATATGAAAAAACTAAAACTAATTTTCACTATGTCCTACTAGCACAAAATTAATTTTCCCCCTACTATGGAGGTTCATGATGGAGAGTGGTCCCAAGAGTTACCAGTTTTGACTTTTCGTCATGTCTCCCTCACTCCTTTCTGGAGAAGAAGTTGGGCAGGTAGAAGGGAAACCTGAGCATGCCCACACACCCACTTCCTTTTCCTCTCTCTTGGAAGCACATTACCCCTTGGGAGAAATTGTCTTCTAATTGTCCGTGTTATAACTCTTCCCACTGAGAGTAGTTGGTGATTGGGGGAAGGCCTGCATATTGATGGTGGGGAAGTGTTAGTTCCATTCAGAGTGTCGGGATGTATGGAGAGCAAAACCTACACAAATTTGCTTGGGACAGGTTCATGGCTTTGGCTTTGGACACTGGCCTTGACTTTGGCAGTGTCTGGGCTTCTTTTGAGCTGGATGAAGCATTACGCCTTACACTATTTAGGCTACAAAGAGGGCTGTGATGCAGGTGAGCAGTTGTGTTTGTTTGGCGTGTTTCCCCGAAAATAAGACCTAGCCAGACAATCAGCTCTGATGCGTCTTTTGGAGTAAAAATTAATATAAGAACCGGTCTTATTTTACTATAAGACTGGGTCTATAATATAATATAATATAATATAATGTAATATAATGTAATATAATGTAATATAATGTAATATAATGTAATATAAAATAATATAAATATAATACCGGGTCTTATATTAATTTTTGCTCCAAAAGATGCATTAGAGCTGATTGTCTGGCTAGGTCTTATTTTCGGGGAAACACGGTAGATGCTTTGCTATTTCAACAGAAGAATGTCTGCACTCACTAAACCTTGATGAAAAGTTCTCAGGACCCCAAGAGTCTTGGCCTGAACACAGGGCGCAAGGAACTCAGCCAGGAGCTGACCTTAAGCACATATTTGAAAGGGCTTCAGTCATGTTGCTAATGCCCTGGGATGAAGAAGAGGTTCAGGCCTTGGTTAACCAATGGACGTGGGTGGGCAAGGGCCTGAGCAAAAAAGGAAGACTGCACAGCTGGCCTGAGCAAAGGCTCCATGGAGCAGCTGTGGCTTGGCATTCAGCTACAGAGACTATGGCCTCAGCACCCAGGAGTGGGCACCAGGAGAATATCTGCAGACACTGGAAGGTCACAGAGTCCTTAGGAAACAAGGAAAACTAATCCAAGGATTCAATTAGATGAAAATCATTTTTCCAACTTCAGGTCTTTTATTTGTTGTATTTAAACTCCAATAAAGTTTTATGTGGATTCCATGGCTCTAATGAGGTCTTAGCTTTATATTTTTAGTGCAAAGCCTCTGTAGTTGATGTAAAATTGAATGCGCCAAAAATCCATTCTGAATCCAGGTTGAAAGAGGAGCTACACAGAGGCAAAGCTTGACTTGTTACAGTTCTTGTATGGATTTAAACGTCTCCCCAGCAAGTATCCTCAAGTGGGTTCTTGATTGATTAATTACATGTAAGAGGCACATTTTCCTAAGAGGCCGTTAAGTCAAAGTGATTCCAAAGAATGAGGCAATGAGAACAAAATGTGGATGGTCTGTCACTAAAGCCTAAACTTAGACTTGTGCTATTTTACAGCCCGGTCCATAGCCCAAATGTATTCACCGAGATCATCATCTTAGTTCGTCTTTGGGCTTCCTGGTTTTGTAGCTTTCATGTGTTTTCTTTAGCAGATAAATGAACATCTAAGAGTTTACCGAATTGGGATGCAGTAATTTTCGTAAGTTTAATGTAAAATTCTCTCTTATTCTTTAAGTAACTGAATGCCATTTCTTTTTTTCTCAAATGACTCTGAATAGGACATCTAATACATCAACATGCAAAGACAGAATTGCTCTGACCATCAGAGGCTACGGATTCAGAGCCCTGTGTACTCACACTCCTTCCCCCGCTACATCACCAACCCCACCCCTTTTCCACTCAGGTTTAATTCTGTGGGTGAGGAGCAGATGAAGGGTGGAAGGCTTAAAAGATTCCCGGACTTGGGTCCAATATTCTCAGTGTACAGTTTGTTGGGCAAACCATGGGCTTGATGTAAAATGTTAAATAAGAGAAAGAAATGTATTTGAAATTACCTGAATTTAATCTGTACCTTAAAAGCCTTGTTAAAACAATTTTTAAATTTTAGATTAGATTTTCGAAACATAGTAATAGCAAACATGTAATGAACTTTATTTTATTATAGTTGTTGCTTTTCAGACTTTGAGACTCTGCTTATCAGACTTTTAGCATTTTCTACACTAAAATATAGCTATTGACTGCTTTTAATTTTTAGCAGATTATCATTAAAAGATTTTGCTGTAAGAATAGAGAGGAGAACGGAATTAAACAGCTCCATGACATCTATACCAAGAAATGGAGGAGAAAAATAGTCGATTTTAAGCCCAAACTGAAAGCCTTGTTATGAGTTCTCAGAAGGAACAAGATGTACTTTCAAATGAGGTGAATACTACTTCAACTTCCTGACATTCTCTGAGTCATGATTTATTACTTTATGGCTTTTTGTGAAATTTCTGAGCTGATTTCACAGAAGTAGACTTTTATCTTTTCATTTTGTGACCTTGCAGATCTCTTATAAGGAGGACATAATTCATAAGGCAAAAATAGAAGAAATTGATAAAAATGGAGATCTCTGCATCTACACCTACACGTCCATAGATTTAAGTAATTTTTCTTTGTGTCACTTCTACTGTCAATTTAAATAGCCCATTTATTTGTTGGTTGGGTTTATATGGCCATAGGCTAATGGGGTGAAAGTTAGAATTAACTGGTTTACCAAGTAGGTTTTTATCCTTTAAAAAATATATGAGAAATTGTTTCTAGAAAAGATAATGTCTGATTGTATATGTTTTACATGCAAGCATTAAGCCTAATATTTTCTCAATAATATTGCGAAGTCCCTGCTTGGTAGAACTATAATTTCCTGACTGTTGCTGACTAGAGATGCATCACATAAAGGTAGATTTGAAAATGGTTTCCTCCCTATGGGGGGCACACGTGGTGTGGAGGGACCTGGCAACTGACTGATCTTTCAGTCGTTTGCACTAGTGTGGTTGGCCTGGGATTTGCATTTGGAGGGCATCGAGTGTTAGCAGAGACATGTGTGAAGTTCAAGGTGGGATTAGCTGCCTTGTTAACTGAATCGGACCAGGGCCTTGAGTGTGTTCGGTCAGCCCGTAAACCACTTTTCTAGCATGTGGACCAAACTGGTAGGGCCGCTACTTTCTGTCCTTGTTCACCCCATTCTAGAGGGTGATTTTTAAAGAAATCATTCTGAAACGGGGCATATGATAAAGTTTGGAGGCACCAAGGAAAATAAACTTCCAATTGGTTACGAATGACTCACTCTTCAGATGCTCTGGATTAATCTGGGGCAATGCACAGCTTTGTCACCCAGGGTTCATTTGACGATCCCTGTAGACATTTTTGGTTGTCACAGCTGGGGGAGAAGGGAATTCCTACAACATTTAGTGGGTGAAAGTCAAGGGTTCTGCTAAATAGTCGCAAGGCACAGGACAGCCCTTGACAAGAATTATCAGAAATGTCATTACTGTGAGGTGAAGAAACCCTGATCTAGAGAAATGCAAAATGCCTTTCCATCAGAGGGCAATAATCTATCTGCTAGGAAAAATGACATTTTTTTTTTTTTATTTCTCTATTCACCTTCTCAGTACAATTCAAATATATTCTTATCACCTGTGAAGTGTCCCACACATACGACCTTGGGAGACAGATGAATGATGGTAACCACATTCGTATAGTGTTAATTTAATGCTATTTATTTTTGAGTGTGTGCTTTTAAAAAAAGGTCTAATTCATGGACAAAAGGTATTTTAGTCATTCATTTCTATGGGACTATTTCACCTCAACCAAGATGGAAAGTACAATTGTCATCAACTATGTGGCAGGGAGAAAAGATTTTGTCTGGGTAACAAAATCTACTTATTCCATTAGTATCATAATTTGTTTATTCTATTAGGAATGAACTAATACAGCTTGATATTAAGAGTGCCTGACACGAAAACACAGTGGGGATAGAGGGAGAAACACCAGAAGAGAAAACTCATGACTCACATCCCTTTCTAGGTGAGCCTGGGCATGTCCGTGGCCTGGGTGTGGTCACAACAGGGGGTGGATCTGACCTATGAAGGGACCCAGGGGTGCGGTGTGTTCTTCACTGATCGGCTTAGGAAAAGACACAAATATATCTAACAGTTGGATCTAAAGGAGGCCAGAACGGGCAAAATATCAAAACTCAAATTCTGAAGTGTCCTCAAATAGAAGGACCAAACCAGGGATAGTAGCTTCAGGAGAAAGTCGAGGTGAGTCCTGGATAAAAATGCAGGAAAGGGATATCATTGTGAGCCTGCATTTCTACCCAAACGAATTTAAAATAAATTTGATAGGCTGAAGAGGAATGGAGAGGGAGTAATGAAGTTCAATCATCCTAAATACCCCTGTCTCCCCGGAGAGAGCAATTTTCCAGCAATGCACACACATCACGCAGGACGAGAGTGCTTTTGTGTGGGTTGCAACAGTTGCCCACAAAAACGAGTCTCTCCCTTTTTAAGATCACAAACAAGGATCCGGTAATTCTGAATCTGTGAAATGATGTGTCCTCACCACGTGTGGAAGATTGTCTGAAGAATGAAACCACTGCACCGAAAAGCGATATTATAAATTAAAGCAAATATCTCTGAAGATGAGAGAGAGAGAAAGACGCCTGATGAATTTAGGCCGAGTCTGCAGTCAAACACCGAACTTACAGCCGTATACCTTCCTCCCACCTTTTCTCCTTATACTAAGTTTAGTTATAGTTTTGTCACTTCTTAAGTGTTTTTACTGTCTGGCATATAACAACCTTGAAACATTAGAATCTAGTTGTTAGGACAGTGGTGCAATATTTCAGTATTTTCTATAGAGTTTATTATTCTCATCAAATGTAGATCCAGAAAAATACGATTATTGTGTTCAGTTTTAATAAAAGATCCACTTTCTAAAACTGATTTAAGAAGCTTCTCCATACTTTCTCATTCCTGTGAAAATATTCAGGGGACAATTTGTCTACGTGGGCTCCTAACACTCCTTAAGTTATCAAAAGATATTTTAATTTTTTTTCTTTTTCCTTAATGATTATTTTTAAATTATTGATCTTAATATTTTCATTGGTCTGAGAAAACACTATCTTATGGAAGTATTTTTTTCTCAGAATACATTTATAATTGCTGGTGTGTTTCCAGTTCCTCTTTAAAAGATATGCCCAACAGATGACCACATGTTCTGTGACACTGTAATTTCCTGTTCTGTTTCACTTGCAAGTTTTTCCAAAGTCCAGTTCTTAGAAATCTCTTTTGTAAGGTAAAGATGAAATTGATTTCCTATATATTTTAAGAGGCCATCATTCGATTGCTGTCCATTTATAACTATTTGGTGTCTACTTTTTTGTGGTATGCATGCGACTGACTCACCAATTCTGCTGTCAAGAGAAGAACAGATAAAAAAAAAACGGTTCATTCACCTAAAGGTCATATTCATGGTACATTTTTTTTCTGTTCTTGGACAAATATTGTATGGAAAAATATTTTTTCATCGAACAGGAAGCCTCTTGGTCTCGCTTTCATTAGTAACGCAAAGGATGGAAAAGTACAGTTAGGAGCCAGACAGTTTCACAAGTGTTTATTTTGGTCCACATCTCGTTGATACTCGTTGATATATGCTAAATGAAACCTCCGAACAACCTGGTTCTGTAGCTTTGAAGTTTGAATATGGTTTGATTACGTCAGTGTTGGCTGCGATACTACAAACTGTTACTCAGGTACTCATTTTTATTTTATTCATCATGAACTTCTCAAGAGATAGTCCATCCTCTGATACTTGTTGATCTAGGCTTTTCGCAAAGGACATTCTACTTAAAATAAAAAGCATGATCATTATAATTACTAGGAATCTTGGTTCCAGACTTTTGATGGGAAATAGTGGACTCTGTGGCTATATTGTTTACTGATTTCCTTTTACTGATCATCCTGAAAACTGCCAAAAGCTGTAGACATGCTTCTTTTTATTCTAACGCAGAGGTTGGAAGTCACGTCCCACAGGGCAAATCCAGCCATTGCCTGTTTTGGAAATAAAGTTGTACTGAATTGGAATCATACCCGTCTGTCTGTGGCTGTTAACTCACTACAATGGCAGAGCTGAGCAGTTGCAAAAGAGACTCCATGGCCTGTAAAGTCCACCATGTTTACCATTTGCCTCCTTTCAGCAAAAAATTATGCTGACCTTGCTCTAACTAGTCACAAAGTACTCAGTAGTTAAGTTTCCCATTTAAGTGGGTTGGTGTGATTGCGGTATTTTCTCAGAAGTCATCTGGTTTTATAATTTAAACTCTGCCTCCATAATACATACATTTGTACCGAAGTACTTATCTGATGAGTACTATCAGCAAAAATTAAGAAAAAAGTATTAGTAGAATGATTTTCTATTTTATTTATATCTTAAGATATTCAAGGTCAATAAAGATTACATTTAAGTTTGATGAATGCAACTTCAATTATCGTACACCTAATATGAAAGTAAGTTGCTCGAAAAACAATAGGATTTATTTACATATTCATAGCGCTCTATATACTAGATTATGACATTTCACTTTAATATTTCTGTTTCCTTACAACTCTGGAGTATTTTTGAATGTACGAAAGCAGAAGATGTCCAGAAATAGCATTAAATTTTTTTTAAGTATTGTGTTTATTATCTTCCAATTAAATTTTGTTTTCCATAACATCTACATCTCAAATAATAATGATGATTAATGGGAAAATATAATTTAATTTACCTATAACATTTTAAAAATGGAAATAATCTTCAAGGAATGGTCATCTGAATAACTAATAGTTTCCTATATAGGTTAGTATTTGGTTGGAGATTTTTTGTTAATGCTATAGTTGTTTTTAAATTAATCCAAAAACTAATAGACACAGACAACAGTTTAGTGGTTGCCAGATGGTAAGCGGGGAGGGGGTGGTAGATGAGGGTAAAAGGGATCAAATATATGGTGATGGAAGGAGAACTGACTCTGTGTGGTGAACACACAATGTGCTATATAGATGACGTATTATGGAATTGTCCACTTGAAACCTATATAATTTTACTAACCAATTTCACCCCAATAAATTCAATTTAAAAAATTAATCCAAATTTATCAATATCGTGGAAACAAAATATTTCCATCCTTAAAATGTGTTTGAGGATCACAGTCTGAATTAGATTATTTCTAGTTTCTCTAAAGTACGTATTTATATTTTTATGATACAAAATTTGATACTAAAGCATGTTGTTAGGGACAGATTTTAATAAGTTGGATATAATTACTTAAAACAGTGCGAGAATGATTAAAATATTATTCGGAAAATCCAAATAATAATTTTTCCAGTCATAACTCTATTTTCGTGATGTTATTTATTTATTTATTTATTTTAGAAAATGTGAAGCATTTCAAATGTTACACCCCAGTACTTTGACATTCCATGTTTCTCATAATGAATTTTAGTTAAAATATAACTTTATTTTCTATGTATTCCAAAATATGTCATCAAAGTTCAGTGTTGTGCCTGCATATCATCACTTCACCCAGCACCAACTCCAATATAGTTAAAATAAGATTAATTGCCATATGCATTGAGAATTTTACTTGAAAATCTAATTTGTGGTGCAGAGTTTGAAACTCATTAAAAGATTTATGTTTTTATTTCATAGAAAAATAATGTTGAATGACATATATGGAATATTTGGTTTTTAATTAATAGTTAAAATTGAGACATAATTCACAAGTATAATTATTCATGTTGGTTTTTATTGACATGAATGCAGACTCTGAAAGTAAAATCATATTATTATGATACGGCTATGTGTTTGTTTATATGAGGCTGTGTATGGTAGAATTGTCAAAATGGAGGATTATGGCAATTATTTGATGAATAGCGTTTTAATCTATATTCAGTTCCCAAGAAGCAGAACCACGCTTTGGTTATTTTCTCAGTTCTTGGGAGGAAATGGAATAGACATTCTGAGCAATGAGCAGAATTCCCACATTGGCTTCCCATGCCTTGAGGGCCATTATTTTGGAAAGGACTATGTGTAAGCATAGTGCACCTATAGCAATATGGCTTCCCTGGAAGAATTGTAGAAATGAAGTGGGAAGGAAGTAATTTTGACCACTACAGTATTCCCATTCAGTTGGCAGAACTAGCCAACAATTAGGTGTAACCAGGAGAACACCTGAAGACGGTTGCAAACTTACTTAGGAGGTGATTCAATTGCCACTGAAGCTCCAGAAATGTAATGGAGCAGAACAATACAACTTTAGATGACTGATGTACAATTGTTGACCCGATA
The DNA here is from genome assembly GCF_004115265.2 of Rhinolophus ferrumequinum. NCBI lineage: Eukaryota > Metazoa > Chordata > Mammalia > Chiroptera > Rhinolophidae > Rhinolophus > Rhinolophus ferrumequinum. Next base: position 6,625,979 of record NC_046297.1, on the reverse strand, counting down.
GTTGCTTCTTTTTCTCTGGACCTACTTATAAAGATTGTGCTTCTACCTAGCAGGCTCACCAGTACACTTTCGGAGTATGGACTCAGGATGTTTCCTGCTCTCCTGCCCTCTGCCATCATGTAATCTGAAGGGGTTGTAATTGTTTTGACATCCTTTGACATCACACTATTCCCATATATTGATTATATTATAACGATTAGACCTTATGAACAGAGAGTGGCAAGTATCTTGGATGCCTCGGTAAGACATTTTTATGCTTTAAGAAAGGGGAATGAACACTATGGACGTTCAGAGGCCCGACACCTGACTGAAGTTTTGGGCACTTATTTTGTCTAGAGTATATGCTCACCAAAGTAAATGGAAAACTCACATACATTACATCATCTACTATTAATTCCCAGGCCCAATACTTGAAGGGCCTCTGACTATTGAAGAGAACATACAGCATTACAGATGTGTTGTTATGCCCTGTTTACTGAGTAACGAACAGACTGTCAGAGCAGGAGACCCAGGTCATACTCCCAGCTGCTCGGCCACTTGGACCTTGAGACCTTGAAGATCCAATAATATTCCTAGAGTTTGTGGCAAATAGAGATGCTTCACACAGCATCTGGCAAGCTTCAGTTAGAGATTAATGTTACCTATTCCTAAGGATTCAGAGCAAAGCCCTGCACTCATTTATAGAAAGCTAGCATTTTTTTCGAAAATAACTTTTTTGTTGTTAATTGGTCTTGGTAGAGACTGAACACCTGCTCTAGAACATGAAGGGAACATACAAACTGAGTTCCGAACATGAATGGGGTGTCATCGAATATTGAAATTATATATAAACACACACACACAGACATCTTTCAGAACTGCTCAGGACCAATTTTTTATTTACTGTTTCTGGATGATAGATTGCTCTTGCATATGTATGTGTGTGTGTGTGTGTGTGTGTGTGTGTGTGTGTGCGCGTGTGTGTGTGTACACACTATTTGGAGCAGTTCTGAAAGGCAAAAAAAATTTGCAGGAGCAGGTAGCTCATATACCTGAAATATCTATTTCTCTCGCAACACTTCCTCTCCTCAATCCATACTTGTGTCCTCATGAGAAGTTCCTGATGACCACTTGAATGAGAATAATAATAATAATAACAATAATAATAATAAAACTCAGGACTAATTTACAGATAGCTCTGTGAAATATGCTGGCATCACTGGAAGGAAACTATTACAGTTTTATAGTCTCGATATAATGTGCTTTTGAAAGACATCAAAACCCTGTTGGAAAAAGTTCATTAAGTACATTCACTTGTCTATTTGGAAGCCTTAGAAATTATGAGAAGTATGAATCTTCACTGATTTATGAATAGTGACTAATAGTTCTATTGGTCAGGAACTTAGAAAGAACAAAATGGAACACAAAAGAAAACGGTGGCAAGAAGATTGGGGCAGCAAGATGTAGATGGACCTCTCTATAGGCAGAGAGTGTGAACATATTTATGTTCCATGTGGAATGTTATTAAAGTGAATTTACTGACATTTCGGTTCTCAATGATCATATGGAGAAGGTGACATGTTCCATGGATGCCATATAAGTCAGCCTCTTCCCCAGACCTTCTTAATTTCTGAAAGGGCTCGTGACATACAGATGAAGACCATGCATAATGTCACGAAAATGAATTTCCCTCGAACAAGACTGATCTACTTACTACACTGCTTTGGAGGGCTCACCTGCCGACCACAGAGACCAACACAAAGCCCTCAGTGTGACGTGGTACTCTGAGGAGACCAGTCAGCCACCTGCTGGATGCTTGGTTACATTTGACCCCTTCCATTATGGCATGAGAGGCAACCTATTCTCCCTTGAATAGACACATGTAGTAAATATATATTTCCATCCTTGGCTCACCATGCTTATGCCAACATCACCGTCCACGATTTTACAAAGTGCTCTATTCACCAAAAAAATTCTCGGACCAATTGTATAGGAAACAAATGTTGTAATGAGCTTATGCCCATGGAAATCATCCGTTTTAATTCACTCACGTGCTGCTTGGCTGATAAAATTGCTAAATGATCTTCTGAAGATTGATCTGGTGCTAGCTGTAAGATGACAACCAAGAAGAGGGGAGTCTACCTTACAGGTATATGTTTGGAATGTTGACCTACATAGGGTGACCTATATATTTTTTTCCCATAGTCAAAGTACATAGGTCAACGTGATAGACATACTCACCTGAGAATGAAGACAATGCATCCCATGTAATAGGAATGAAAGGTAGCATACGAGTAATCAGGTAGAGAAACAGGTACGTTGGTAGATTTGGTGGTGGACCTTCCATGAAGTCTCTAATGATTGGTTGTATTTTCTCAGTGAAGCTGGAGTCCAGGTCACCAATGAAAGCATAAGTCTTTCAGTGTGGGGATGGGTGAGGGCCTCTGGAAATTCTACTAGAACGACAAAGATATGAAACCATCCCCAGGAGAACGAAATGACTGAGAAAATGACTGTTAGGCAATATTAAGGGCTGGTCTGAAGTGAGAGGTCATTCATTTAAAATAGGGCTAATGGGCACAGTTGGACATTTTCTCCAATCAATTGCAGGTACTCATATAGGTTCAGAGGAGGAGCAGGATCGGATTTAGCCAGGTGTTAATCTGTGAGTGCTACAGCGTGGGAAGACACACAGGAAGTGAGAATGTCTCTGAACGGGTGGTTATCCTGGTATTGTTATGGGGTATATAAGCTAAGTGGGAGGGGTGGAGATGCTGGAGCAGAGGCTTAAAGCTTCGCGGTCAAAAACTGAGGACTGATGAGGTAAAATTATTTTACACAGGTGTTTCATATAGGGTAAAGAGGCCACTTGTTGGCTTTTAGTTCATCCTTCAAATATATGCCTTTCAGTTACCTAGAACATTTTGTTTGTCTAATGTACGTGAATGCATTGATTTCAGTGATTGCCAGTAAATAGTGATTTTCGCCTGCAGCATAAATCCTATTTTTATGTGATTTTTTTTTCCTTTTTTCTTTTTTGGTGAATGGGGCTACTTAGATTGTATGGGAGGAATCAGTCGTTTTTCTATCTTTCCAAAAAGTAAGCATACTTTTTTGAAAGCGGTGAGGCAACACGGAACCTATTTAATTATTTGCAGTAGTGTTGAGTAGCAAACTCAAAATTTATGCAGCAGAAACTTTTAGCTTGAATGAATTAAAGCTTTTGGATTTGAAAACCTGTCTGTTTCTTAATATAATCAGATATGTGAGTCTCTATAAACTTTCTTTGCTTTCAAAGGCAAACATAGCTAATAATTTCTGTGAAGGTCTTGAGTCGGCCCAACATCTGTTCTTGGTTTACTATAAAAACCATGTCTCTGATCTCATGTGTTGAACTACTGTATGTTTGCCACTGTCTATTTCCTGTGAAAAAATACATTGAACAATAATAGCTTTTGTTCCTCACGCTCCAACCACTAAAACAGCTGAACAAATAGTATCCGTGCTTTCATTTGGAATAATTTATTCCGTGTATATGTTTATGCAGAGTCATTTGGCTTATTGGATGTTTCATCATTTAAAAATCAAATCTCAGAATTTTAGACTACTGAAAACCCTGGTCTAATAGTTTCCTCATGCTTATAGTAATTCTCTTAACAGCATTTCCTTCCTAATTCATCATCTTATTTTGTGTATAGTTGGGTATATCGGAGTAGAAGTGGTTAAAAATCCCCATTATTAACGAAGTTAGTGAAAATTTCCATTCAAGGTCGCACATTTCACAAATAACATTAAGAGATTAAATAATTTGGCATTGAAATCATACAAATAACTCCCTTTGCTCTTTTGTTACCTAAAGAAATAATGAGAGATTTGTAATGATATAAATTTTAATACATTTTTCTTAGCTCAACACACTCCAGATGGACTTAAAGGTAGGTTTGCAATACCGAGCGAGCCTAACTTCCATTCCACACAGTATCTTATTACATAAACTTTACTAGCCCAGACATGGAATAAGTCATGCACTGATTAAATAAGACAAATAAAAACACCGTTAAATGGAAGAAAAATAAGTTACTGAAAAATCAGTTTTAAATCATTTGCAGTGGCAACAGTTTGGAATTTTTTTTTTTTAAGCATACAAAACGCTCTTAAAATTTAGGAATTATAATTTAGAACTTGGTCACTACAACATCACACTGAAAACCAAAACCTGCAGTCGGTCCTCCAGCTCTCCAGTTGACCCAGTGTTTAATAGCAGACTATCGAGAAGGCTCAGGACACGTAATGTTTTCAATTTACATTCAGACATTACGACCTATGAGTAAAGTGATAGGACCTGTCAAGGTTAAGGTCTGAGTTTGGAATACCGGCGTGTGAGAGGTGAATATTTAATTAGAATTCAGCTACTTGAAGGAATAACCACTTTCTTGTTTCTGGGATATCCTAACACAGAAAATAGTGACATTATGGCTGTATTCATTTGCTAGGGTTCTTGTAACAAAGTGTCACAAAGGGAGTGGTTCCATAGAAATTGATTATCTCACAGTACTGGGTACCGAAGTCGAAAATCAAAGTGTGGACTAGGCCATACTCCCTTTGGAGGTTCTAGGGAAGACTCTGCATTATGCCCTCTTCTAGCTTCTGCTAGTAATTTGGCTTGTGGCAGCGTAACTCCCTTCTTCACATGCTGCGCTCTGTATCCGTGTCTCTCACTGCGTCCAGAATTTTCCCTTTTTATAAGAACACCTGTCACATTCGGTTAGGACTCATCCTAATGATCTCATTTTAACTTGATTACCTTTGTAAAGGTAACCTGTCTCCAAATAAAATTATATTATGAGCGCCTAGGAGTTAAGACTGCAACATTTCTTCTGAGAGGACACAATTCAATGCCTACAGTGGACGTTTATTTTGGCAGCCGTTTGTCATAGGTATGACACAGATACACTGTGTGACTCAATTGTTTTCTCAACAGTGGTACATTCTTAAAATTTTCTGTGCTACATATTTAGGATTAGGGATATTTTAAGAGCCTAGTCATTGTTCTAACCATAAGCAAAAACATGACTCACAATTATAATATGTCTTAAAAAATAATTTAGTAGCTGTTTCATAAATCCAGATGTATTTAGCTTCTGAGCTCGCACTGGATACCTCACTCTACCCTCACCCTTGAGATGTGGCTGGAATGCCCCCTTCAAACTTACATGAATCTCTGTTTGAGTGAAGCATGCTTCCTTAGAGGTGAGCATAACTCTAGTTATTTATATTAGCATAACATCAAACACTCTTGTAGCTCCATCCAGGCAATTTCTGGCGGCTTCTCTATTAGTGTGCGGTCAATTTTATTTTCTTCATGCCTTGTCAGAAGACCACAGAAGAAAGGATTTCAAATATTCAACACAGTTTCCTAATATGATGCCTCCTTCCCACTATTTTTCTCTACAGTCAAAAGTTGATGTTATGTGTACATCACTAGATCATTGCAAGGTAATCTTTCACAGCAAGGTGTACTTATTTATAGATTATGTTCAATTAATTTACAAATGCTGTCTGTGTTTACTGGTTACCATTTCTTGGAAATACTTCTAATTCTTAATTTCATTCAGGCGCATCTTCCTGCTAAATGACTTCCTTTTTCATGTTCCTTTTCAAGAACAAATTTTTGAGAAAAAAAACTGAAAAGAATGGAGTAGGATTTGAAACCTTAAGTCTGCTGCAAGATAGTTTTAATATTTATGGAGTTGGGTAGTGGCAAGAATCTCTAAGATATTCTGAGTTTGTATAAAAGTCTGACATTGTATGAAAGCTCTCCAAACTCTAATGGAATGTGCTGCATGATACAGTTTCTGAATGACATTTAAGATTAGAAGGATAATAACTACAACTTACATTGTACAAATTATGTGCCAGCTTGTGCTATGTGCTTTATATTTTTTTTTATTCTTATCGATTAACGTGTAGAAAAATGTTATCCTAATTTTATAGATGAAGAAATGCAGGTTCAAAGAGACTAAATATCTTTTGAAGGAATACATAGGTAAGAAATGGGGAGACCAGATTTTGAGCCCAGGTTTGCTGATTCTAACCAATTCACAAGCTGCCTCAAAACTACAACTGTCCAACAATTTGACCTGCTTAGTAATATAAGATTCTGCCTCAGTCTGTAATGATTCCTATAGTTCCAGATTCACTAGAAACACAGCCACAAAACAAAACAAAATAGAATAAAACTAAGAAAATATAATAAAGACACTTGTGGTCATCTGCCGGGGATACCAGAGTTCCATATGTAAGAGTATGAGATTCTTAAATTTTTGCTAATGCATTCGGATACTTACTTTTCTTTGTCATCCTATTCATTTCTATTTTATTCTAGTCTAGACTACCTTATTTTTTTTTTTTTTTTTAAATTCTGGTCACAAATCATTAAATGTGTTTCAAAAATCACTAATGGGTAAAAAGGTTGAAAATCATGCAATTAAGTGATACTTCCCTCTGTAATTTCATAACACACATGAACACAGCACACAAACACATTGTATTTTCGAACTGGGAACTCTGCTGGCCAGTGAGGGATGTTGGATATTGTATATCTTTGTTTCTATGTCTTTCAACATGTGGTGCTGGCAAGATGAGATCATAACTATTCCTCTGGTGGGTAAACTCCCTTCAGTGGGATTGGAGATCCCAAGGTCTAGCAAGGGTTTTCAGAAGCCTAATATGGGGAAATGAATTTGGCCTCTCTAATTTCCTGTCCTATCCAGAGTTTACTTATTCAAAAAAAAAAAATGCTCATTGAGCATTTAGTACAAGGTGCTGTGCTAGGCACTGAAATTTCATCAGTAAATGAACGCAGACATAAGCTATGCCCTCCCTGAGATTATAATCTAGATTTATAATCGTTCACATATAATCACACATAAAATACAGAATTGCAGCTTTTCATGATACACCTGAGGGTGATTATCTTGCTTCCAAAATGCCTCTCCCTACTGCTTTCCCTTCCTTTACCCTTCCTTGTCCCAGTAAATATTGGGAACGAAACAATCTTTAATAAGTAAATCTAGACAAGTGTTTTGTAGACAAGTCAACAAAAGTATCTCTCTGGGAAAAAAAAAAAAAACTGCACTCCTCAGGCCTCTCACATACAAATAGCGTATTACACTGCCTTTCAGGGGAAACAAAAAAGGAAGGAAGAAAGAAAAGATAACCCGGTCTCAATTCCTGCTGGTTAATTTCCAAATACAGATTAGAAATATGGCTCATTTGAATTTGAGGATTTCCTGCAAAGTAGTTTCGCAAAGCATCAGAACAGTGACCAAATTTTTGGTAAATTTTATTTATTTGATACATTACTTTTGGCTTAAAAGCTAGACATCTGCACCTTTGCTTTTTTTTTTTTCTTTTGAGGCAGATAGAGCCATGTAGATTCACAGAAGAAAACAGATTCGTCACTTTCGTTCTTCTCTTAGAATTGATTATTCTGTATTAAAATAGATTCTCCTTAAGTTTCAGACAGGCTTCCAGTCAGCGATAGTTTTCCTGAACAGTATTGGCAGGAAGCTCTGACGTTGATTTGGATTTTGAGCTTTAGTGTCAGGCGGAGTGAGGAGTTGATTAAATTATTTCATTTCATTTCTAAGGTACCATTTTTAAATGTCAAATCATTGTTAGATGCTAGACCTTTCATTGTATTTTCAAAGTGTATTTCAGCCTACCTTTAAAGAAAAAAATACTCCCTAAAATATTAGATCAATTGGATCTAAATGGTGGACATTTATGCAGTTGCACCCAGTTGTCTGAAAATGAGACTTACCTATCGTCCAGCTGTCGCTTGAAATCTTCCAGGCTTCCTTTGTGGTTGCTAGTATACTTTTCAGTGAGTGCCACCCATAGGTCACTACCGATTCTGATTTACAATGGGAAAAACTTCAGAATGAAACCTTATGATGAAGAATGCATTTACTCTTCGAGACAGATACTTTGTAGAAGTTATCCAAACAATCACATTTAATATCTTGCTCTCTATAGAACACCTTGCCTAAATTTAAATATAAATGAATGTAAAATTTATATCATGTTAATATATTCCTAATGAAGCAATAGTTTGGTTACACGGTTCTTTCCTTTCTCGCAACTTCCCTCCATCCTTCTCTCCCTTTCTGCTCCTCCTTTCTTTCTCTCTCTTTCCATAAAATATCTTTCAAAGGATAGATCACAAAAATGGAAGACCGAGTAAGGGCTAAAGCTTGATTAAATATTTACAAAGGAATTACAATGAAGCCACCAACTGAAAACAGGTGAAGTATGATATTGGACTGTGTACAGCTAGTATAAATATTAAACCATGTATTGCTTCTTCCTGTAATCTTGTAGGAACATAGTGTCGGGTACAGTTTTAGGGCTAAAACTTGGCCTTTGGGGCTAATCAGACTCTGTTCACTCACATTAGTTACACGTCCATGGGCAAATTATTTTACCTTTCTAAGCCTAAATTTCTCCACTTATGAAGTGGGGATAATATTGCACTACATTAAATAATTGACTCAGAGTGTCTTGTAGTGCCTGGTAACCAACAAATTATAGTTCTCTTGCACATTTCCCTGGTTTGCTCACAATTCACACCTCAATTTAACCCAAAAGTGGAGGGCCTGAAAAAGAATCACCTGCGGTACTAATTATCATTGCCCATCCTCAAGGTTCTGTGGATTGTGAAAATAGAATTTTTTTCCAAATTTTTTGCTGGTGTTTGTAACCCAAAGGGCTCTAAAAGTCAAATAGGTCTCTGATTCCTATAAGCCACCTCCATCTCCCCAGAGTCAGTGCTACCTGTACCCTCCAGGAATGATGCATTACTTGGAATTGTATTTTAGCAAGTTCTTACTACATTTTTTTCTCACTACCCTGCTTCCTTTGACTTCCGCTTGCTATCCAGATATTATTAGGCATTCTTTTATGATCAATTTTCTTCATAAATCTAGCTCAATGGACCTATTTTATATGAAGTAATGTTTAAACACTAGTGGACTGATTGTCTTATAGGATTCGTTAATCTTGCTATTTGATATTAATAAATGCCTCGAGGGTATTAGTTTTTGTTTGGTCAGTTTTTTTTCTTGAAAGAATTAGCAGCACTCTAGATTTGGATATCTGCAGAGTCCAGCCTGTAATTCCAATAGTGATCAAAAAAGGAAAAAAAAAAAAAGACGCTAAAGAATTTGGCTCATTGGATTCAATGTTGAAAGTGCCTAAAAAAATCTGAGTGACATTCTTGGTAGGTCAAATACAATCAGCAATGATCATTGATTGTGTTATTTTTATAAATTTTTCGTGTGACACACAGAATAAAAAAAATCACTGGCTGCTCACTGTATTTTCAACATCCAAGTTCTTGCTTGTCTTCTTAATTTCTTCATGCAACTGTACCTCATTCAGATTTGCTTCTGAGATTGTAAATTTGTTCACCGTATGTACTCTTTTACTATTTAAAATATGTCAAAATATGTTCAACAATTATTCTGGGGTTCACACTGGCCTTCGTGTATGTAGTTACATTGTTTGGGGCAAAGTAAACTTGTTTAAAATCATAGAAATAAATGACACAATGTTTTAAGTTGTAGAAACAGTCATAAACCAAAATTTAGTAATCTAATTTCTGAGATTTTTGTGTCAGGGAAACACTGAGAAATTAATGAATATTACATCCAAATATATATTGCAGCCTTATTTTTACTGGTGAAAAGTTCAAATAAGCAACCAAAATTATGCATGCATATAAACACTACAGGAAATTATAGAAACATTTTAAAGATTGATTTCTCTCTATGGTTAGATTATTGTTGACTTTCTGTTTGTATTACATTTGATAATATCAAAATTATTTCTAAAGTTTTATACACACACACACACACACACACACACACACACACACACCATTTTTTATGGAAATCAACACTCATTTCCCAAATACATTTGAGTGCCATCATTTATACATGTGGTTCTAAAATTTAGTTCTAAAAATAAGCCATGATATTTAAATGTTTACCTTTTTGAAGTTTTATTTTAAAATACCAGGCATCTTTGAAAATAGTGAAGGTTGGAACTGACCAAAATGATTAAGCAAGTTTAAATGTATCCCCGTGATAGAATTCAGCATATATATTTTCAAAGTAACGAAATCCACTTGACTCTCCTTGAGACTGATTGCGTCCCCATCTCGCAGCTACACAGTGTAAACATAATGACAGACAACGTCCAAGCAATCCACAACTATAACCAAGCCACTGTTATGTTACATTTGTATAAAATCTTAGACTATCATAATAACATGAATACACCTATGAAATCTGAATACAAAGGTAACATTTACTAATAAAAGACAGTGGTCACCTATTGCCAGCGGGTCATGACTCTCAATAATAGTAAACTAAGAGTAGCAGCTTTCATCAAAAATAAAATAAATCTTATTGCAAGCCAGCAGTAAATGACATTAAGCCTTACTAAGTTCCTTTTAGCAATTTTAGCCCACACCACATGGGCCCTCTTCTCTTTGGAGGAAGTTAGCAAAACCGAGAAATCGAGCACGGAGTTTTACATTTTCACTACAGAGTGGATCATTTTGTCATTCTTTAAATTCAGGTGGATATAAGAAAATCCAACTCCGCATTTCTACCGCTGAGACACGTATGAAATAAACATCGCTATAGTAAAATTAAAAGAAAAGATACAGTCTGGTGCTCACAGGGCACTTGCTGTTTATGAACACTACTTTACATTTGTGAACCATTATCTGTGACATTAAGTATTTTAATACTGAGATTTTCTTTATAAATTATTTTTGTAATGGATATCACTGAGTCTCTATCTCTGTTTTTACTTTTGTCCATGTGAAAAGCATGATTTGCACAGAGACCAGGTCCTACCCAAGTGCAAACTTTCCTTTAGATTCAGAACATATAAACTGGAGTGAAATGATATTTGGATTAGTAATAAGAATGGATAGTAGAAGTGGATAAATTAGCAACATCACATTACCTGTAGATGATTTCAGGGCATGGTTTGAGACATGGAGGAAATTTAGAGGCAAAATCCCACTCACTGAAACCTACCTGTAAGCTCTTTTGCAAACTCAGAGAGCCAACATTTTGAATATTGTTCTATAAGGTCCGATTTTTCTTATCAAGTTAATGGCAAAATCAGTACATAACCGACATCATTGAGAAGTTGGTACCCGCTAATCGCTTTATACACAGCACCTCATTTCACCTTCTCGGCAGTCGTTGAGGTGGCAATTGTGACCCTAATTGACATAGAAGGAAACCGAAGCTTAGAGATAATCAATACCACATTCAAGACCACTCTGTTAATAAAGAGCAACACCAGAACTAGATCCCAGCTCTATCTGTTCCAGAGATGATGCTGTTTAATTATGTTCTTATACAGCGGAAGGACATGCATCTAGGAGCCCAGACTCACAAAACAAAACAGCCCAATAATAAAATAAATCAAACACTGTGTTTTAAATTGCTGATCAATGTTTTAAAAACACACTGTTGTAACATATAACAAATGGCCAATCATGAAGGCAGGACATGCATGATGCAAATCCAGGAGACAGGTGAGCAGAAGCAGTAACAGCCCACAGGTGGAGAGGGGACGGGCTGGACTGCAAGTGGCAGGTTACAATGTGTTTCTGGGCGGCTCTTTGCTGTTGTAAAAAGTCTCAAGTGTCATGGAAGGAACTAATATTCTGAGTGATATTTACAGCCGAGCAGAAGATACTGCAGCCCTGCAGACTGAGAGGACAATTTTCAAAGGAAAGTCATCGCAAGGCACACTGACTGATGTGATTCCAGTGGATGTTTTCTGATGAGTTTGGGCATCTTTATTTTCTTCTACTAAGTCACTTTGATAGACTCCTACCTGCTAGTCAAAACAATTTCCCAGATATTAAAAGTGACTACATTTTTATCACTGTAAAATCTTTCTTCTTATGACATTTTAAAGGAATGTCATATGTGAATTACAAACTGTTATTTTCGTGTGTGTGTGAAAGAACCCATGAGTAAAATCCATGTATTAAATTTAAATAACTAATATATTAGTTAAAAACTATTTTCCTATTTCCTATTTTTGATTGATGCTGTATGCTTACTGAGGGTGTCGAGTATTTCATAAAATATTTAAAGGGTGTTTAAATATCTTATACATTATACATTTATTATATGTATATTTATTTTTATATTTGGTTTAAATTAAACTTGCTCAGTTTTTTTTTTTTGTTTTTTTTTTTTTACCATCCCTTGTATCCCAGTATGCTAAAATGCCTTTTCCTTTTTGGTATTACGACATCCAAACATACATATTATTAATTCAGAACAGCTCAGTGCCTAGCCACTCCAGAGAGATGGTCATCTGCTGTACACCCTCTGCCATCAGTTGGCATCCATCAGCTGCATCAGAGTTCTGTTTTCTAGCTGTTTTGCTTTCCTAGAACAAAGTATGCTGCAGAGGGCTGCACGCGAGAAAGTCTGGGCCAAGCTAAATCATTTAGTTTCCCGACTGGTCAGCTTTCCACTAAGGTAACGAGGTAAGAAGACTACATCCTGCCACGCCCAGAAGGCAATCTCTTAGTAACAGTCACGGTCAATGTAATGTTGGAAGAGAACAGGTGAGGGATGAAAGTATGCTCTAGGGTGAGGATTACAGGTACTATATTTTTCTTTTCATTACATTTTCTGTAAAATGATTACATTGTATAATTAAGGTTCAGTAACCAGACCCCTGCCATCATGTTGCCATATCCCCTAGGAGCTCCGTAGCTATTGTATTTTGAATGAGTTGTGAACCCTGAAATGCAGGATTTCTGCAGGCGGAATTCTCTCATTTCCATAATCAATCATGCCACATCATCATATTCGAAGATTTGACTGACTGTATCTCTTTCAGCTTATTCAAATTTCTAAGACCAATTTAAGTCATATTTGTTGGGAAAATGACACACCAATCAACACATCCTAAACAAGACCTATATTATACAACACATATTATGCATTCTAAGCAAGACCTATAGAAATATTGTAACTCGTTCATACTATCATAGGCTATAGAATCAGGTAGCTATCTACGGTGAGCTAAGGGCAAGGCCCCGCGGCAGTGAGGCATAAGACAGTAAATTTTCATATGACTGTGAGAATCAGGAATATGCTCCTACCTGTGTAGGACAGGTGGTTGGCCCCGCACGGAATAGAGTCGTGGGTGATGGATGACCACTGGACACTATGGAGGAAACATAGAAAAGTTTGTGATACCACATTGGTGATAACAGTAACCGCTTTACATGGAGTTTTTACCGTAAGCCGAATATTCTTCTGCTAAGTACATTACTTTATAAACATGACTTGTAATTTTCAAAACTTTCACAAGAATGCTTAACGTTAAAGATGAAGATGCCATCATGGAGACACTTTAAATCACACATCCAAAGCCACGCAGCTAATAGATGGTTCAGCTCGGGTTTCTTGGAGTCCCACCTACTCCACAGTATGCATTTCCCATTTATTAATTATGATAAATCGAAATGTTCATGGGGATTTTCTTCACAGGTGATTTGCCTTTGATTTCTTTAAGGGATATTTAGGTCAAACCCTTGCCTACTGGCCCTGGCATTTCCAACACCGGAACAATGAGTTAAGTAAGCTCTAAAATCCCAACTCCTGTGATAAAGTACTTCACTGCTTATCACTCCCCGCTGCCCCATTCTTTTCCCACTATATCCAAGAGGGACACTCAATGAACAGGTGTGACCTGGGGCTACATTTTAGTGTGCAAAATATATCGAAAATTAACCCCTCCCATGATGAATTATCGGTAGAAATCCATCGAAGTTCAGTGATGCCAGGATCCCATGTCAGAATTAATTCCATAATGCCTCACTGTGAAAACCTTCATTTACTTATATAGCTGTCATGCGGGGTCTCTAGTCCCGCTCCCCACATAAGAACACAGGATATGGCGAGGCCAAAAAGGAACACCCATGGAGCCATAGGTAGGGGAGTCACACCACTATATTCTCGCTGGCGGCTGGGTTGGAGACACAGGAAGCAGGAGCCACAATCGGCCTTCTGCTTCTCTGCCAACCAACCAACCAACTAGTGTAGCCAAGGCAGTTATATTAGTAGCCAATGACTAACTGGCTACAGCTGACGGCCACCTGATCACAGCTGAAGGCCATCTACTACTACCCGAGCAAGCGCCTTTCCACGGGAGGTTGAGAGCCTGCAACCTGCTCTCTGGGACTCTGTCCCCACAACATCCTTTGGTTTTCTTTGATGAAGAATACAGATAGAGGATTTTATATCAGTAAAATGAAAATATCCAAAGGGTTTCATCATCCATATGAAAGGTGTAATTAATAGATTCAAATTCCTATAACCCCATGCCCTAAATATATACATTTACTCTTTTATTGCAAAGTTGAGATAAATCGTTTTCTAATTCCATCTTTTCCATGTTCCATTTCTCACATCTATGCATTCTTTATGATATTTTTGAAATATAAGGAGAATCAACAGAATGAAGGATTGGAGGAAGGAAAAGTATTTTGTTGTTGTGCTGAGTTCTTTCTCCATTCTTTCCTGTCTCTTATTGTATATGAATAGCCTTATTAGGAAAATCCTAACACATACTTTCCCTTTGTTCTTTCATTTTATCATGCTCCATTTTTTAAAATCCCATGTAATCTAAAATACTACATTGCTTTCCCATGGAGTTCTCCAGGAGTTTACAACCCTGCATGCCCAAAAAGTCCCAAAATATACCATCACGGAAAAGTATTTACATGTGAAAAATTATGTGATTTACAAATCATTAATAACTCAATAGTAAGAATTAAGAGTTCTATAGTAAGAATTCTTACTAATACAGATATCTGAGGAATGAACGACCTATAGTTACTGCCTGGCTATTTATTTCCCAGTTGATTTCATGTAGAATAGGGATTTTTCCTTGCCCTGTCAGATCATATCTCCTACACAGACTTCCTGAAAGTGAACGATATATGGCCTTGACAGTATTAGTAAATGTGAGAAAAACATTCTTGGTTCTCATTCAAGATCATAGAAGTATGCCATTAAAAATACTCTCTTCCCTCTTTATCTTGATAATACCACAAAGCAGAGTATGCTTCCATTTTAAGAAAAATATTAGACAAATTAAAAAAACAACAACTCAGACTTTCATAGCATTAAAGACTGCATTATGCAAAATACCACTTTTTTTCAATATTTTATAAACAAGGACACTCATCAAGTTAAATCTATTTGGCAAACTTCTCTTGTGTGGTAAACACAGTCCATTTATGATTAAAAACATAGCATTGTTCATGTTTTTGATAAGACAGACCTCAATGAAATGAACACATAGTTTAATCAGTTGTTTTAAATGGTAATGTTTTCCATTCTTAAGCAATTAACAACAGTTCATTTAAAGAGCAGTCAGTGCCTTTTGGAAGTCTTTTTAAGCATCTTCCTTACTGTCTTTTTCTTTCTTTTGAAAAACGAGATGTGCTTTGATAAACTGTATAAACACATTATGCATTATTAAACCTTAAAATTATATGCTCGACAGATAGCATATAGTTCTCTCTGGGGATTTATTTCGGTCTGTGCAACTTATTAGTTGTGATTTCATTGCCAGTGGCAAAGCTCAGAATGTTCTATAAATTAAAACATTTGGCTATGGCTATGGGAAATTCTCCATGATGAGCGGGGGCGGGGAGGGAGTGGGGAACAAACGTGTTTTCATCCAAAAAAGAAAAAAAAAAAATCAGTGCTGGCTGAACTGGTGCTTAGGTTTGTTTATCTCAGAGACTGCACATTCCAAACAATGTAGGGATCACAGTAATTTTAGAGCCTGTGTAGATAAATTTACAACTTAAATCACAATGTTTACAAAAGACTATGTAGAGCAGTACACCTTACTTATACCAGATGCTGGCAATCGGGACAGTGGGAGAACAGTACAGTCAATGGTAACTTGGCTCTTCTTTATGTACACTCCATTTGCCAATTTTTTTTTTTTTTTTTTTGCTTAGCATGGACCTGCTGTTTCTTGTCATCATCATCGTTTACTATCTCTTCATTTTCTATTTCATGATTAATTATTTTTTTTGAAATTATATATATATATATATACATATATATATATATATGTATATTTCCCCATTGGCCTGTGCAGATCAAACCAACATTAGTTTCTGAAGTGAATACATTTCACCTGTAATGATATAGGCAGTTGATTTCATATGCATTGGTATTGTATTAATACGAAATTCAGCTTAGGCACCCATGTTTATGACATTAAACATGTATATATATCCTTACTGCAACTTACAGCTTTACATAGGATAGAAATGATCAAGATGAGTTCACTGTAAATACATTATTATCAACACATAACTAGCAAGGACACTTTGAAATGATCTACTGATCCCCAATTAAACTTGCCAAATAATTACATGATAATCACGGCTCTCATCAGCAACTGTTGTAAACTGATGAAATTTGACTCAACAGAACATGTATAAATTTGCGCATCTGGCAACTGTGGCAAACACAGCGCTAGCGGCATTTCTGCAGTCTTTGTGAAACCACGTTGAAACCAGCATGCTTTTCTCCTTTACAACATGCAACCTTGCTCTTTTTATTTCTCCCTTCCTTGCTTCTTCCCTTCTTCTCTTTTAGTTTCCTGACTCTCCTCAATCTCATCTTTATGAGAAATTTAAATACAGTACATATCATTCATGTTATTCTGCCATTAAATTCCGAATCTAAAGCATTTTATCTTTGAATGTGGCTTTTGTGAACCTAGAAATATAGTACACAGGTGCACCCATTTTGTTTTTCAAATTCTATAGTAAACACACGTAGTGCCCATTTTTTATAAAATAATTGACAATAGATTGACTTCAATTGCATTATTTATTTTTCAGACTGTGAAAAATTATAAGTACATCTGGTTTCCTTACAATAGAATTTGTCCTCACCTACGTCACATCCTCTGAGACCTCTTTCTGAGCGAAAGCCATAAGTATCCCTTCCTTAGCCTGAATTCACATGTCAAAACTATTTTAAAACCGAGTTATCTTATATGTGGAATAATCACACACCTGCCTATCCACCCATTCTTGTCCTTTTTCCTACATACCGGAGGGGTGAACAGTAAGACAAAACAAACGTGGGCAATTAAATTTAGTTCATACATTGTTTGAAATGTGGGAGTAGGCATGACAAAAATTTTCAATTCGTATCCTGGCTTGCTGTTTATAAACAGCTTGCAAATATACTTCCTCATTACACTGGAAAAATGAAGGCAGCAGTTATATCTACTGATTTCACCATTATATCAGCAGCTCCAAGTAATGTTCTCTGTATAACGCTTTCACGACATGCATCAATGGTACAAAAGGGTCTCTGTTATGGAATAGCTTTACTTAGTTTATCAGAAGTATTTTGGTACTTTTCAGGAATCAATAGATTCCTAATAAATCTACGTTCCTGAAAATGTTGTAATCCATGCATGGGAAATGAGGAGAAATTACCTGTGGATGAAGCACAATGGGAAGAAACAACAGTTTGATCATTTCTCTCGAGTGGTGCTTTGGTTAAACATTTCATTGTTTGCTTTGGAGATGACCTTAAAACTCATTCGTTTTAAGTTCCTGATAGTACAGATGAGACAACAAAGCCTCAGGGAGGTAGCGAGGGCCTTGACCGAAGGATTTCCCATGAACCAGTACAGTGCTCTTTCCACGCCACTTGCTGTTATCAGCCCGAGTATTTATGGAAGGACCGTAGTAGAGTGGAGCAAACAAAGAATTAAAATTGGAGACCTCAGACTATATACTACTTTTGTCATTTACTGGCAAGAAACTCAGTTCTGCTAAGCGTCAGCTTCCACATGTAGACAATTATAATTATCTCGTCTATTCTGGAATTGGGGCAGATAGGATCATCAAAGAATATACTCTCTATGAAAGGGAACTGAACTCTAGAACATGTTTTCTTTATGCAAATACATTCAATTTTATACTTGTATAGTACATAAATGCATTCCCAAACTAAATTCAATTATTCGATCACCATTTTCTATTTGGACATTTCCCTCATTTCTCTGATTTAGCATGTAGTCGTTCATTGAAAAACATTGAACACAAGCCATAGACCAAACACAATAGTCCACACAGGAGATGTAAAGTTAAAAGAGAGATTGCTTTCCGTTCAGAGTTTATTTTACTTGGCTAAGCTATGTTCAAATTCCAAATGCTTTCATTAATAAATTTTTCACAGTCACAGATTATACTCAGAGCATCGTCAGTGCTATGCAACCAGACGAAGAAAGAGTAGGAATGAGCAGGGATTTGGGGCAGAAGTCAAACTTACTTTCCGCCTTTTGCTTAAGTCTCACAGGTAATACTTGACCAAATCCTGCTGGCTCTAAACTCCTTCCAAGCCAGTCTTCTTTCCATCTCAAGGTATCCACCTAAGAGAAGGAGGCTTTGGAGTTCACACTTAATGTGAAGCAAAAGAAAGAAGAAACTATATAATAAGAGGGAGGTAGAGAAAAGAAGATTCATATGTGAGGACTACATGGGAGGAGGGCTAGCGTGAAAGATTAGGGAGGCTAAGATTAGAAGGTAAAATGTGGAAAATATGTCTAACGTGGACCTTATTATGGCATGTATTAAAATGATTTCTACTATGCCATATCATCGCACTTTTTGACTGAGACAAATAATGTTCAAAATTACAGTCATTTTCTTGTGGGGGGGCTATGGTAGACTTTTGGAATGATAGGTGAAGGTGAAAAAGAGTTGAGAAGTATTATAAAGATGCTCAATGTATAAGAAACAATGAAGGTTCTCACCAATGACCATGCAGATGTGGTTACAAACCAAAATATCTGCTAATTTCTCTTGGAATCATCCTCTTATAATGAATGGTACACTAACTAAGCATTATCGCTGATATCTTTTGTGCTACCATCTTTTGTGTTACCATGCATTTCAGTATAGAGTAAAATTATGGGCAGTGTGTGGATAACTGTAGAACTCGATGCTTTAAGTTTCTGTTTTGAAGACATACATTGCTGCCACCTCACTTCATTGAGTTTGGTCTTTGTCTACAATTTCTTTCAGCTCTTCGACCCTTTCTGCTGTTTTCCTAATCCTCTAATGAAGACCACTGGTCACTTAACCTATTGCTTTTGTTTCTTAGCTTTCACTCTGCCTGGGTTCTGTTCTAAAACAATTAACTAATTCTTTTTTATTATGACAGATACTTATATTCATAGCATATTTATAAAAGTAATTCACACTATTTTAAAAAATTATGGCAATGCTCATAATAAAAAGTGACACTTCATTACACAGAGAAAAACACAAACTGTAAGCATTATTCATTCAACAGATATGTGCCCACTCCCTTGGGATAATAAGTTTTAATTGTTCATAATCTAATTCTGAAGTAAGTTCTTGTAAAGCTATTGTAAAATTTAACACCTCTAGATATGAATCAACTGGCACCCTGATACAGTAAATGAAGAGTTATTTTTACCAACTCCCTTTCCTTCTCCCACTTCCTCCAATATAGTTTTATCACTTTTTTCATCTCTCAACTGAGAAACATTGTAACTTAAATAATTTACATACATAAACAGTCCCTTTACATTTCTTCAATTTAGACACTATCGTTTGATTCTCAGCTTTGGAGTATGAAGATAGTAATATCTATCTCTATCTCCCTCATTGCTAAAACAACTAAATGTAACCATATTTTCATTTACTTTTACATTTTTAATAGGTCTTGTAACTATAATTTTATGCTTAGTCTTTAGGGTCATTCAAATAGCTGAAACTCAACAAATATGTTTGCGTTATTGTATGTTTGGCCATTACTATTATGTTATTACATGTTTCACTACTTAATATTTCACAGCCAAGTATTGAGACTCATTTCCTTTGACATGTTTGTTTGTTTTTCATTTTATGGGGTTCTAATTGCCTTCTATTGTTGCATTTCCTCATTATTTTGTGGATTCTTTAGTATCTTTCCTTTATCCTTCACTTTACTCCATCAGAAATACATTTGAAAATTTGAGTTGGATAATGCTGAAAAGAAGGAGAACAGTTAGGAGGCGTCTGCCCTGTCCAAGAAGAAATATTAAGGAAGCTTAAATGACAACAGTGACAGGAGAATCAGCTGAAATCCATCATTATTATGAGGAAAACACCTGGAAGCTCATGCTCTCCAAAGAGTGTGTCAGTAGCTTCATTTTGCATAAGGAAAAGTATTGCATAAGATCATCATATTTTCCATCATGCAAGTCCTAAGATTAGAGATCATAAAGCCACTCTAGGTCAGAGTAATTTCACAACTGACAAATATGGTAAACACACACACACATACGCACACATTAAATAACTATCAGTATAGTAGTATGTTACAATTTTATGGTATTTTTAATAGCTGCACTAACATTTTTATTAGTTTTTAAAATTAAGTCACAGGGATAAAAAAAATCCCTGAATTATAATGAAGTAAGTGCTTTTTATAATATGCATCCTTAATAGACAATAATTAATTGGAGCATGTATGTATTGGGGGTGTGTAGTGGTTAGTATTTGTAAAGGATGACCTTGACCTGGTTTGTGAGGCCTCTAAAGCAATTACTGTAGAAAGGGAGATGGAGAACAATGGCAAAATGGAGATAGAACTGCTTGAATTAGTCCAAATCACAGACATTGCTCTGCAGCATTAGATGACAGTTAACTTTTAATGAGGGAAGACACGAGGTAATTAAATCTTGACATACAATTATGAAAGAAAATATCAGGTAACAATCTTGCTATGCAATAGAAAAGAAGAGAAGGCATTTTCTGAAAACTTGCCTGATGCTCTGTCATCTGAAACTATTCTTTATGAGTGCAGGGTGAAGGTCAGGAAGGTATCTCAACTCCATCAATCCTTTGGACAGTTACAAATGACCTTTCGCTTTCCATAAGACATTCAATATTCTGAATTGGAGGGATACATTTTTCTGTGTTTAGAAAATGGCAAAATTGAAACCTTTCCTATTGCAGGAGGTGCACCTATGTGGACTCTCTTGGACAGCCCGATTGTCCCCAAGGCTTGTTCAAGCTATGATCTCATTTGCATGGACTACCTAATCTACAAATACACGTCAGGTTTATGTTGTGTCTCAGAAACTGTTCTACACGCTCAATAAGTTTTGCTCAGGTTTTTTTAAAAAACAACAACAACATCGGCCTGTGAGAGAATGATAATATGTCCTTTAAAATGCCTGAGTGTTTAACTTCAAAGAAAATAATAGACCATCAGTTTTTCATTTAGAACGCGAATAAGGGGGGGCGGGAGCAAGATCTTGGTTCTTGAATTGTTTTCCTACCTGATATTTTTTAAAATGGTGATTTTTGAGCAACAATGAAAATACATTAAGAAAGGTTCAGTTCAGAACTAAGACTTTTGCTCTAACAAATTCAGATTTTTCCAATCCTTACTTTTTCTTAGTTTTCCATATAAAAGGTCACGGTAATGAAGCTGTCATCAACTTATGATACATATAACACTACAGCCACTGGCTAAAATTCATTTATAGGTACCTTAAGATAACACAAGACTTATACTATGCTTATGAATAAGTGCATTGTGACACGTAGTTACAAAGCGATAAGCATTAAAAATGCGTGCAACACTAGTTCAAAGAGTAAGGCATTTTAATTTTCCCTTACTTACTTCCTTATTCCTTTATTATAGGAGTACTGGGTCTCTTACATGTTCGAGATTGATCTAGACACCGAGGATACAGCCAGGGAAGAAGAGAGACACCATCTCTGTCCTGTGGAAATCCCACAGTGGCCAGATGAAGACATATATAGGCAAATACATAAATAGTATTATTCCAAATACTGCTAAATCCTTTGAAGAAAATAAAACAGGGTAATAGATAATGTGAAATTGGAGTGGAGGACCCCACTGTACTGTGGTCAGGGAAACTTTGAATAAAGTGTGTTCTCTTGCCTGCAAAGCTACTTACTAGAGTTGAGAAACATACTTGTATGTCATCTAATGAGTAATTGATTGAGGTTTTGGTCACTGATTACATTCTTCCCAAAGCCCTTTCTCCAACTGAACCATATACTGATTTTTACTTTTTCTCATTATTTAGTCTTCTAAAAGGAAAAGGGAGCTTTGGTTCATTGACTAATTTTATAGATTACAGAACATCAATTCTTACATTGCTTGCGATACAGCGGTAAAGAATTTAGTATGTTTTGTGTGATAATTTTCTAAGTTTAATTAGAGAAGTTAGTACAACAGATGAATGTTTTCATTTCCTAAATGTTGCCTTTACATTTTTAGGTAAAGTATAGGATTTATTAGAAAATTATGCAAAAATCCCATCAGATATTATAGAAAAGACCATGCACTGCTCTAAAATGTTCTTTTGTTTTCTGAAGTTTACATGATAATCATGCCCTCTCCTTTTGGATTTCTATGTGATATTAAAGGTTTACCTTTGAGGGGCAAAGAATAATTTTTGTTGGCCAAAAAACAGATGCAGACAACTAACGGCAATCTCAAAATAAAAGACAAACCAAAAAATAAAAAATAAAAAAAATAATTGATGAGTCTTAAAAAGTTAAAAATAGTTTCGAAATTTAGTTCAAGGAAAATAAGCTTACTCCATGATAAATTATGATGCGTTCTACTCAGAGTATATAGTTGGCTTCATGTTAGCTGACCCAAAGATTTTGTATGCAATGCAGTTACTTGTCTCACCTCAGTGAAAACACTTCAGGTTTCAAAGGCAAATAAAACCTAGTTCAGAAAAATAATAAACTTTAGGAAAATTTAAATAATAAAATTTAGGGGAAAAAATAACAAAATTTAGGAAAAATTAAAAGTTGTAGCAAGATCTTCTATTTTCAACAGGAAAAAATATTTTACCCCTTGTACTTCAGATTGACTTCCAACCTACAAATAATGGTTTTGATTTTTGCACACTGTAGGCTGACATATAAACTATTCTATAGCCAAATCAGAGTCACGTGAATCAGAGATCTTAACCAGTAGCGAACTTTCCTAAAAAGTTCAAGGATACAACTCATAAGGCACAAGCAAAATAGAAAATGGTCTGGGATCTCCAGCGCCTCTCCCAGGCTCTACCCTACATATAGTCACCGGAAGAAGCCATTTTGGCCATGAACTATCTCCATTTTGTACTTAGCTACATGGCTTACATCACATTCTCCAGGGAGCCAGCTTCATGCCACATGGATTTGCAGGTTCCAGGTTTGGCATCCTCGCCAAGCAGGCTTGTCCTTGTATATTCACAGATAAGGATAATCCTATTTGTAAGTACCAAATTTTCTTTTAACAAGAGGTCTATAATTAGCCTGTTTAGAAGAAGATTTGACTGTGGCAAATTCTTTCTATCCCAGAGACATCACCCTTCCACATTCTTCAGCCAGGAAGTGTGTGTAAAATCGAGCTTCCGTTTAACCATTCATTTCCCATAAGCAAACTGCTACACCCATTTCAAATTCTTTATTTCTGGCTCATATACATTGGTAGAGGAGCCACTTTTAACCTAGCATAATGAGGAGTATTTCCACCAGCACATATCTGTGAGAAGGTACAGACACTTGTTTCTTCCACCAACGTCCTCTTGCTCATCAAGAGGAAACCAAGCTCCACCTCAAATAAAAATGATCATTGCAACAAAATCATTGCTATAATTCATAGAAACTAGAGTTTCATTACTGCTCCTGTACATCCAGCTTGAAGTTTATGACAGGTGACGTGAAGAAAATAATTCTATCCAGCTGCCTTTCTGTGTAGATGAGGAAAACCTAAGAGAGAGTGTGTATTGGTGAAGGGTTCAACTCTAAAGTCACTGTGCCTGGATTAACATCTGGCTTTGTTCCTTAAACTACCTGATGTTGAAAGAATTATTCAATCACTACTTGGTTCATTTCTACAACAATAAAGTGAGAATTATAATTATACTTGATACCTAATGTCATTATAAGAATTAAGGAGCAGCTGTTCTCAGAACATCACCACCTTCAATATCGTTGCAAGCTTCCGTTGTATTATTCAGTTTTTCTGTTTTAACAGACAATTATCAAGATACAATTATACTCAGGTAACTTATTCTCCCATCACTTGCATCTTATTGTTTACATTTCACAAATTTGTTTTCTATGTTTCTATTGTGCTAGAGGTCTCCTTGACAACAGTGGGTTAAAGATTCCAATGCCACAAATTGAAACATAATTTTAATTATTAAAATATGGATATAGACATCAAACGTATAGTATTATAAATGTTAATAAGAACAGACATCAGTAAAACTATGGATTGCAAATTTTTGTAATGATTTTGCAATGAACATAGGCTGTCATTACTTCCCACAAGTAGCTGAAAGAGAAAAAAAGCACAAACAAGAAATATGAAACCGGTATCAAAATACTGTATTTTATCACAATAACAATCTGTGTACCCCCAGTATCCTGTATGTTTTGGTCATAAAATGTTAATTAGTTGTGTCTGTCTGTTCAAAGTACACTGTCTAGTAATCTGATTGAGACACTCCAGAATAGTTCCAAAAAAAAATGCTTTTCTATAGTAAATGAATGTTGTCCAAAAAGGTAAAGAAGAAACCAAAACTACACCAGCATCAAAGTCACATCCCTGTAACAAAAAAAGGCAGATACAGTATTTCTGAGAAGTTAATGAAGCTACTGCAATGTGAATGACAAACTTGCCCAGAGAACAAGATGTGTATGGCATATTGGCAGAACTCCTTCACCAAGTGTATGGTTGCACAGGGCATAGCACCAGCGGCATTTGTAGCAGAAGAGAACAGGCTGTGGAGTAGATGGAGTAGCTGATATCTCTGTTTACAGGCGGATGACTCAACCCAGGCCGACTATGACACTCTCTTAGCAAGTTGGCAAACTATATGGGAGAAAATAGTATGTGAAAGAAGGGTTTATTTGCTCTTTTATAATTGAGAAATCATAGCCTAAGGGGGGTTTGCTATTTTCTGAATTTTGGTGAAGATATGGATAACTATTAATACTTACATTTTATGTTTAGAGTCATGATGCCGACTGGGAAAGGTACTTGGGATCCATTTTAACGGGACATCACTCAAAAGGAGTCTGCCCTAAATGAACTCTCCATATTGTCCTCCCAAAAGAATATTTGGAAGGCACCAACAGAGCTTTTGTAGTGTGGTTTGAATGTTAAAAGAAATAGTAAATCTAGTGTATTAGAAAGGGACTAAATTCCAGTCACAGCTAACAAGAGTACATTTTTTCAGCGTCCAGAGAATTCAAAGGTTTGCTTTTCCATTTTGAAGTATGTGTCTTATGAAAAATCCTCATGCTAGTATGTAAAATGGATAAAATATAAACATTTCTTCATGACACTGAAATTGTCAGGAAAATATTACATCCAAGTGGCCTAACTTAGTAATAAATACAGCATCTTAAAATGCCTGAATCTATCACTCTAGGGCCAATATGTCATGCTTTTAATGTTGACAATTACACTTTTGCATTGGAAAAAGATAAGCGAATAGCTTGATCAAAGACAGTTTTAACTCTTCTGAAAAGTGAATTCTATTTTTTTTTAAATCTCTGGAGGAAAAAAATGAACACATATCAATATATGGTATTAGTTGTCAATGGCAGCTAACAAATTACTACACACCTAGCCCCTTATCACATATATCTTGGTTTCTGTGGGTGAGGCATCTTGGCTAAGCTTACAAGGGTTCTTTGCTTAGGATGCCAGAATGCTGCAATCAAATATCAGCCAGACTGTGTTCCTATCTGGAGGCTTGACCAGGGAGGACTGTGATTCTGAACTTATTCAGGTTGTTGGCAGAATTTATTTCCTTACAGCTGGATGATGGAAGTCCTGTATTTTTTTGCTAGCTACCAGCCACGGGCTGCCCTTAGTTCCCAGGGATCATTCTCAGGTCCTCGGCCCTCTCCCACACGGGAGCTTATTTCTTCAAGGCTATCGGGAGAGTCTCTCTTTTGATTAATTTAAAGTCAACGTATTAGTGACCTTAATTGTATCTGTGACATCCTTTCCCTTTGCTGTGTAATAGAACCTAACCATGAGCGTCATGCTCTGTCCTCTTCTCAATATTCTATTGCTTTGAAACACATCACACGTTCTTTTCTAATTTCTTGGGTTGAATGCTATATTAATTTTTAATGTTTCAAGGGTAAGTAGAACATGGACCCAGATGACCTCTTCTACTTTTTTATTAAGAATTTATACTTTTCAAGCAATTTTATGCTCACAGCAACACTGAGAAGAAGGTGCAGAGATTTCTCATACAGTACCCTTTGTTCCCCCTACGCGCAACCTCCCGTCTTATCAACATCCCACACCAGAGCGGAACATATGTTACAACTGATAAGTGTACACTGGCACATTATCACCACCAAAGGCAGCAGTTTACATTCGCGTTTACTCCCGGTGTTCTAATTTCAATGGGTTCGGACAAACACATAACGACACGTGTCTATCACAATAGCATCATACAGAGTATTTTCACTGCCCTAAAAATCTTCTGTGCTCCGCCAGTCGGTCTCTAACCTCCTGTCCTCTGCTCCCAACCTGGGTAACCACGGATGCTTTTTACTGTCTCTATAGTTTTGCTTTTGCCAGGATGTCATGCAGTTGAGATACTACAGTATGTAGACTATTCTGAGTGACTTCTTTCATTTACTGTGTTTCCCCCAAAATAAGACCTAGCTGGACAATCAGCTCTCTTTTGGAGCTAAAATTAATATAAGACCCCATATCATATCATATCACATCATATTATAAAGACCCAGTCTTACGTTATAGTAAAATAATACCGGGTCTTATATTAATTGTTGCTCCAAAAGATGCTTTAGAGCTGATTGTCTAGCTAGGTCTTATTTTGGGGGAAACACGGTAGTACAACATGAATTGAAGTTTCCTCCATGTCTTTTCATGGCTTGATAGCTTGTATCTTTTTTATCTTTTTGTGCTGGATAAGCTGGATAATATTCCATGGTCTGGATGTACTATATTTAGGTCTTTGATCCATTTTGAGTTAACTATTATGAAGGGTGTAAGGTTTGTGCGTAGATTCATTTTTTTCTTTTTTTGCACGTGGATGTCCAGTTGTTCCAGCACCATTTGTTGAAGAGACTAATTGCTCCATTGTATTACTTCTGCTCCACTATCAAAGATCAGTATTCTATATTTATGGGGGGTTATTTCTGGGATCTCTTTTGTGTTCTATTGAACTATTTGTCTATTCTTTCACCAATACCACACTGTCTTGATTACTGTAATTTTGTAGTGAGTCATGAGGTTGGGTCATATCAGTCCTCCATCTTTGTTCTTTTCTTTCAATATTATTATTGTGGTGATTCTGGGTCTTTCGCATCTTCATAGAAACGTTGGATTCTATTTGTTGGTGTCTGCAAAATAATTTGTCGGGATTTTGATTGAAATTGCATGGAATCTATAGATCAAGTTGGGAAGAACTGACATTTTGATAATATTGAACTTTCCTATCCAAGAACATGGAATAAATCTCATTTATTTAGTTCGTTGATTTCTTTCCCCGGAGTTTTGCTGTTTTCCTCATACAGATCTTGTATATACTTTGGTAGATTTATACCTACGTATTCCATTTGGGGGCTACTAATGTAAAAGATATTGTGTTTTCAATTTCAAATTCTGCTTCTTCATCGCTTGTATATAGGAAAGTGACTTTGTTGTATTAACCTTGTTTCTTGCAATCCTGCTATAATCACTTATTAGTTCTAGTGTTTTTTTTTTGTCACTTCTTTCAGATTTTCTACATAAACTGTCATGTCATCTGTGAACAAAGATTAATTTTTCCTCCCCAGTTATTTACCTTTTATTTCATTTTATTTTCTTACTGAATTAGCAGGTACTTCTTGTACAATGCTAAAAAAGAGTGATAAGAGGGGACATTCTTTCTTTCTACCTTGGCAGAGAATATTACAACCACTTAATTGTTCAGTCATTTAGATCAGGGTTCCCTTTGTCTAAATTGCGCTGGAATCACATTGACACATTATATTTACTAGTCTATGCAGATCACAACTCTTCCATTGTGAAAATATTGCCTTGTGCACATTAAAAATTGAAAATAACTTTATAAATTAGCTCTTGACACAGTTCCTACTACAGAGTCCACTCAGTTCTTTTATATAGATTTATATTACAGTGTTTGCATTCATCTTCAATATCGCCTACCATGCATTGACTCATTAGAACATGGCACATTTTCTAAATTGTACCATAAGTAATAAATGTCAAAATTCTTACTCATGGTCAAGGATATTTGGAAAATGTTGTTATTTTATATTTCCCTCTTGGAATTTCAAAGTTCACATTAGCCTTTATAAGCTCAGAGAAATCTACTAGGAATAAACAAAATTTAAATTGTTTTACTTGTTCTTTTCCAAATAGAAGTGACCATGTCACATTAATATTCCTCAGATACAGCTTTTTCATCTTATTCACATAATTGGTTTTTCCAGATAACTTAAAATTAACACATAAATGTACAATAAATAACTTTCAATAAAGTTATAACCAATTTTGTTTTGTATATGTATCACTTTATTTGACGAGTTTTCTCGTCCTCAGTATTGCACCTTATGGATTTTTCCTCATCACAGATAAGAAAGTGCTTATTTTAAAACTCAAACTCAAATGTGATCATGTCACTCTCACTCCAAAGATGTCAATAAATGTCAACCATCTTGAATTGGATGACGATGGCTGAAACTCTTAGCATGACAAGCATGGTCCTTAATGACCTGCGTTACCCTACCTCTTCAGACTGACTTTATTTATTTATTATTGTCTCTCACAGAGTAAGTGTTAATGGTTGGCTTACTTTTTTTTATTCCCTCTTTTCGCTTTCTGAGCAGTGAGGCCCTGCTATGGCTATCAGGTCTACCTCACTACCTTGCTCCTCTCTTTTATGCCATTATACATATTTTCCTGAATTTCTCTAGATATTAGTACATTTCAAAATTTCTGGGCCAGAACCTCTTACATAAGTTACCTACATTCAGAGTACATATATACTACTCTTCAAAGCATATTATCTTTTCTAGATAACTCACCTATCACTGACATAATACAGTCTCTGGATGTGTGTAGTTTATATTCATGGTGATGGTTAACCTAAACTTTCATGACTTTATTCCTTATGAAATATATGGAGTTGTTGACATACATAAAGCTAGAATTGATAGTAATAAAAATGTACTAAGCACCTTTTCACTTATTTGAACAGAGTATTTATGTGTATGTACAGAATATTTGCAATACATGGAAAATAGTGAATTTAAATATTGTCTAATATATCATTGTAAATACAAAAATGTTTTATCTTAGTAGTACTTTTTCTGACTATTATATTTAAGTCATACATCATTGAAAAAACTCATGTCTCTTAAAGGAGGATAAAGTAAATTTGGGTGGAAGAAAACTTCTTTTGCAAAATAATCTCCAGCTAGTTCTAATACTACCCAAATTTTTGCAATCTCTCCTTTTTTGCACATTCTCCTTTGTATACACAATGCCTGAAAGAATGCCTGTTACATTGTAGAAAAAGTATATATTTTGAATAAATGGATGAAAAGTGGATGATTCAAATTTTGAAAGACATATGTCTCAAGATTACCTACCCTTGTGAGAACTTCTATTCTCCATATCTTCAAAGTCATAAAGTTTTTAGTGATAGTCAGCAAACTATGTTCCAGTTAAGGCTTCACTGATTTAATTTGTTGATTGTAGTCCCTATATTTAAATTATTATATTCAAATATACTTGGCCTATTTATTATAAAGAGGATGTACATTTGAAGTTGTCAATTGAATTTTTATGAGAATTATGGATGTAATTTTCCTTGTTTCAGGTTTCTTCTTGAATGAATAATAATATTAGATTTAGTTAGACAAAGAGATGTCATTAGTGAGTAAATGGGAGTTTTTCCTATACTATATCACTGTGTTTTGGTATATATCAGACAATGTGCTAATTATTTTGTCTGTATTGCTCATTTAAATTCATACAACAGCCATACAAAGAATAAAATGTCTCTTCATAGCTATGGAAGATGAAGGTTGGAATTGTTAAATAAATAATTTGAAGCTACTAGATAGCAGATTTAGGATTTGAGCCCAGGGGATCTCTTTCCAGTAGTTATGCGTTAAAGTACTACACTGCTTCCTCACTCAGAGGAGGGACTTCATATTATTTCCCAAAGTAAATACAGACCCTACCATAGATTCTGGCCAAGAGGAGGTACTCAAGTAATTTTTTTGGAATTGGATGCTTAATCTAAAGTGAAGTCTGTTAGAATATTAAGTACCAGGAATAAAAACTCATTTTTTATAATAGAAAGGATGTAAAAATTCTGTACCAAAATGACTTCAGATATTCTTTTTAACTCCATATAGACGTAGAGATCTACAGATACCCTGGAACACCAGAAAGACGAACAAGGGGGTCCTAGAGCAAATTAAGCCTGAAACATCACTGGAGGCAAATATGACAAATCTGAAGCCGTCCTACTTTGGGCACCTCATGAGAAGGCAGGGTTCTTTGGAAAAGACAGTAATGCCAGGAAAATGGAAGGCAGCAGGACAAGAGGAGGACCAAATATGAGATGGACTGACTCCGTAAAGACTCTCACCATAGGCACGAGTCCATAGGAGCTGAGCAGGGCTGTGGGGACAGGACAGTGTGTATGTCACTTATTCATAGGGTCCCCAGGAGTTAGAACAACTCAACGACATGTAATGCACAGAGATTCATAAGATTATGCAATTGACAGAAAAATGATATACACTTATTATCATAAAACTTTTGAGTCCAATGCCACCTCGTTGGATTATGCAAGATATTCAGTTTTAATATTTAAAATGAATTTTAAAAACTATATACTACCATTGTATGGACAAAGTAATACAGAGCTTTTATCTTATAAAAGATTTTCAAAGTCATTTTTAATATTAGAATATTAACCATTGCATATTTTACATAATCTAGTCAAAATATACAGGATTCAAACTCTACACATCCTCCCCCAAATTTAAATCAATCATTGACATTATTTAGAGAAAACAAAGTTTTAAAGGTAATGTTAACCTTTTTATTCACATTTCTAATCTCTTTATTTAAGAAATTCAATATGCGTATTTATTCCATAACAATCTTAACTAACCCACTTTTTCTGTCCCAAAATTGTCCCTACTTTTCAATATAGTCTTCATTATATATTCTATTTATATCAGTAATAGCATTTTCCCCACAAATATGTGATTCTCTTACGTTCTCTGTTTTAACCTCTTTCCATGGGCCTACTTCAAATTAAATTATCATAATTAAAGGTTACATTTTAAATGTTTTTATGCCCTATTTAAAATATGCCTATAAAGATGTTTGAACTAACATGAAAAATTCACTCAATCTCCTTCCCCATAATTCTTTCCAGGAGCTGAGATACCAATCTTCTTGAGTCATCATAACCCCTTCCAGTATATTATTCATAAACTTTACTTCTTGAATATATAAATATTTATGTATTTATAAAATAAATACATCTTTTTTGAGATCTACAGAATCTGTACATATTTTAAATATTGGTCCTGGTAACATCATATATCCTTTCAGATCACACAATTCTTTTATATGAGGGACTAAAGACACTCAATTTATAAATAAGGGGAGGAGATTAGACTTAGCTATTGAAATATATAAATAGCAACCAGTTCATAAAAGACAATTTGCCTTACACATAGTCAACAACTGCTGTAGTTCAATTAATCTTACAAGGCATCGATGAAAGTAATTCTTTAAAATAGAATTGAAAGCAAGTGACCACTACCCCCCACTACTTTTTTTTATAAAATTCTTTTTCTGGATTTAAATTTTCCTTTATTTGTCCTCATCATGAGAGTTTACATGTTTATTTTTTAAAGTTATGACAAATGGAAGTTTTATCTCTCTTAGGTCAACAGTTTCATCAAAAAGTAGCCTGAGAGGTGATAATGACGCACATCTCTACCTAGGGCTATCTGTATATAATAAAAGCAAAAGTATTTAAATCATGTTGAAAACCTTATGGACACATAAAAAAATAAGAAGTAAAGTACTGATAGATGTTACAACTTGCATGGACCTAATAAAGATTATGCTGAGTAAAAGAAGACAGTCAGGAAGGAACACAAATCGCAGGATTCCATTTATATGAAGTGCCCAGAAGAGATGAAATCGGTGATTGGTTGCCCCGTGCTGAGGGTAGGGATGGGATGTGACTGTCAATCAGCGTAAGACTTCTTTTCAGAGTGATGTATATGATCTAAAATTAGATTGTGGTATAGTTCTACAAGTCTACACATACACTAAAATCCAACGAACTGCACATTTAAAACAGATCAACGTATGGCATATAAATTATATCTCAAAAAGTATGGGAAACTCACCTGACCCCCCAAAAAATATCATCTACGAACAAAGGCATTAGAGGCCCAGCAACTGTGGAAGAAGACACAGAAGAAGAACACTGAAAAGATTGGTACTTGAATCGCATTTTCTCTAACCATAAATTTTCTCCTTGACTCATGCTTGATCGTATTCTCAGCTGGAAATGGTGACACTGAATTATAGGTGAACACCTTGAAACTATTGAGTAGAGATTGAATCTCAAAGGTTTTAAGGTGAAACCCAATATTTAACACAAAAGTTAACTACCTGATGTTCTCAGAAAACACAAAAGTGTTTTTAACTTATTGTGCTGTCATTATGGATGAAAAAAGTTTTTAAAACTTTCACTGTCCCCAGTGTCAGTATGACAGTTTTGTTTTCTTATCTGTTGCCTGCAGAGAGCTCAGAATATAAAGGTAAATAGATGTGCTGACAGTGTGTGATATTGTACAGGGATTGCATTCTACTACTTAGTTTGTGGAAATTCATATCCTAGTTAGCCCAGAGAGGTAAATTAGTATAAACTTAGTGAATTGATGAGTAGAAGATGGAAAGGACTAGTGACAAATGCAGCATACGGAGTTGTGAAGGTAACTGAAAGAATGTTTTTGAAACACCTTTAATTTCTAAAACCAGGGGTGCAGTGAATCGGGAGTACTGGCTCTGATTGTACAGTAATTCAACTCCATAGTGAGAAAATTGCTCACCAAAATGGGGTGAATTATCTCTTCTCGAAATACGAAGGTTCCAGGGCACTAATGTACTGGAAGTGATTATTTACCGAACGTCATTCTGATCTTTTGAAGTTAATCCAATTCACATGGTTAAAAATGTGTATATCTAGTGACTATTTACTTTGGCTAATACCATCTTTTCATGTTAAATTTATATTTAAAATATTTGTGTTAGTGGATTTGCGTAGCTGCTGTTTTACAACGACTGGATATATGCATAGTAAAAAAAAAGAAAAATGTTAATAATTAGGGAGGCTTTTTCTCTTAATACTCTTGAAATGAAATTTTACACAAGACTTTAAAAGTTAACAGTTGCTACCCTGGCAGCAAGAAAAGAAATAAAAGAGCATAAAAAATGAAAACAGATCTTCCATAGAAAATATCTGGTTACTTGTTCCTCTATAAAATTTGCTAGTTGGGAGTGCCGACTGTGTTAATGGAGGGAGCGATTTTAAGCTGTAATCAGGATTAAGCCTCCATAAGACTCTTCATTTTTCTTTTCCATTTGATGACAATTTTCTGTAATTAATATCAGTCCTTTTTTACATCAACCAACTGCCCTGATATTACAAATAGAACATTGTGCTCTAGCTTTAG
The DNA here is from genome assembly GCF_004115265.2 of Rhinolophus ferrumequinum. Lineage (NCBI taxonomy): Eukaryota > Metazoa > Chordata > Mammalia > Chiroptera > Rhinolophidae > Rhinolophus > Rhinolophus ferrumequinum. The sequence goes on along the minus strand of NC_046297.1, from coordinate 6,592,036 downwards.
GTAAGGAGTAAATTAAGAACAGATGAATTCTTAATAACAGTCCTCTCACAAAATGTTCATGATTATAAAACAATATAAGTAAATAATTAACGAGGATTTAGAAACACAAGGAGAAAACTCATGTAACAATGCTTGGTGATTTTTCTGAAATTCCATTAAGTTCATCTGGGCCTATGTATTTATTTACACGAACATGCCCAGAAATCTACAAAATGCATTGCAACATATAAGAATCAAGTACCTGTCCATTTTCAGACGAATATATGTCTATTTTAATATCAGAAATATAATTTTTAAAAGGACATTCAAAATCAACCAAATATTAAAATTTTAAATGAGGTTATTACTCACGAACATGAATATTATCTCCCCGTTGTACACATGTAATAAACTACACAAAGAGTACATAGGAAATTTTTAATTTTTTGTTTTTATTGCTATAGGAAACAAAAGAATGAAAACTTGTATATCAAAATATTGCCAGTGGTCATATTCTATCAGAAGATAAGACAAAAAATGTATATTGAGTTATATTGATTTCTTTTCCTTTCACTCATGAATAGCTTCTATGTTATTTCTGTATAATACATATTTTTGTTGTATTTACAATAAATAAATGTATTTAAAATAAAAGTTTCGTGATCATACACAGTTTGAGAATTTTGCTTTGAAAACTTTTAGAAGCACAAAAGAATAGAAATATGAGTTTTAAATTAGACAAGTCTTTTTACTTTTGTCTCAAATCAAATAGTTAATAAGGGTTTAAATGGATTTAAATGGTTCTTCATACTGGGAAATGTAAGTCTAGCCTTTAGTGAATAAATGGAATTAATATTATTAACCAATTAAGTAGAACTGAACTAAAACAAAATCATACAATAGAAACAGTAGGATGAAGTGATACAAATATAAAACATATATATCATTTAATTCTAACTAACAGCCAGAATATAAGTATCCTGTCTCTGGGTTTTGTTTCACTGCAATGGGGATCAGTGACCCAGTCCGTATCGTACATATTACGAAAAAAGTTATAAATCAGGGTAATAACCTTGCAACTGAGACAATGAGTGCCCCCTGGAACCACAGAATGAAGGAATGCAATTGATAATAGAGTGATGGTGCCCCCGGAAATTTCAACTCCTCCTATTACGTGTCAATATGAAATGAAGATGTTTCTTTTAATCAAGAAACACGATTTATCACCTTAAAAAAAAAAAAAGAGTCTTCCCCGAAATCAAACCCTTTCCCCTCCATACAGGCAGTAACTTCACCACTTAAAATTTAATAATTTCTAAAAACATATCATTACGTTCATTAAATAAGAATGATCAACATAGGGGCAAAGGTGTCACTGGCTTATTTTGTCATAATCCCCAAATAAATGTTACTTTGTCTGGTAACAAATCTTTAGAAAATAATGTTCACATGAGCACAAAGTAAATCTTTTATTAAGTTATGCAATCCTTTTGGAAGTGACAATGATGATTCATTAGCAAAAAAATCCTTTTTTTTTTCCTTTTAATGTGTTTTATTCTGTCATCTGGTCTTGAGCAAAACTTGCAGAGACTATATTTTAAAACTTTGTTTTACCAACATTTTGAAAACCCTGCCAAGCTTTTTGTTTAAAGTATAAAGTGATTGTAAGTTTTAGGTTTTTAGAATTCCTGAGGGGCCACAAAAGGAAAAAAAAATCTGAACCTTTTAGGCTTATAAAAAGTTGAAAGTTATGCAGTACTTATATTTGGAGCAGACTCAGTTGAACAGTCTCAGGTTACTGCCTGAGCTTAGTAGAATAACAAAATATTGCTACTGCAGAAATAAGTTACTCTGTCACTGGGGAACGCCAGAAGAATACACTTACATTTGAAAGAATATCAAAGAAATCCAACTCAGAGTTGATGCAAAACCTGAACAAAAAAATAAATTGCTTCATGAAAAAGAAATAAATAGGTGAGAGGAAGTAATTTAACTACGTGTTTTATTTATTTTTGATAGTAAATATATATGTGAGATAAAATATTTGTATAAAGAGCACAAAATGTTTTTGTGTTTTTCAGTTCAAATAAAGCCTATTTTAGGCAGCGAAACACGTAAGTGTGGAATGAGCTAAATACTGGAGTTGAATTCCAACACCTTTTTTTTTATTTAGGTGGTATTCAGTAAGCTTTTAAAAGCATCAAGTGTACTCATGATTATATGCAAAGCTTTGTTGAATAAATATTAAATCTGCTGTATAAATCAAGTATGAATAAAATGCCTGTACATTTAGTTATACATTACCCTTTAAAAATAATTTCAAAGCCCAAAATCCAAGTTTTCAGGCTCTCCATTTAAAGTTCTGAAGTAGAACCAAAGATCATGAAGGTTACATGTCCAATTTATTAATGTCTGCTGTTATAAGTCAAATTGTATTTCCAGTGACCATGAGCTTTATTATTGAGTAAACGCTGTTCCAGTTTTGTGTACTGAAATCCTCATGTTTCCTGAAAGAAATATTTACATTTCTATGTTCACACGCTTATGGAGGAAGATTTCTAAGTTAGGGCAACCATTTCAAAAGAAAATGGCATTGATAAAGGTATTCGAACGATCAGTCACATGCCTGTATGTACTTTGTCTTACATTATTAATTTTTCAAAAATGACAATTTGACATTTGCATTCTATTTTTATAGCCATCTTTACAAAAATCATTTAGAGATGATTTCCATGTTTAAGTCATTTCACTCTTCATGGCTAGTCCTTTATAGGTGGATTTTCCATTCATTTGTTCTTTATTGTTTTACTATATAATTGAGGCAGTATATTAGTTTGCTAGGGCTGCTGTAACAAAATACCACAAACTGGGTGTCTTAAACAGCAATCAGTTATTGTCTTACAGTTCGGGAGGGTAGGAGATCTAGGTCATGGGCAGGGCTGGTTCCTTCTGAGAGTGGTGAAGGATCTGTTCCCCTGTCTCTCCGAGCCTCTGGTTATTTGCTGGCTATCCGACATACTTTGGCTTCTGCTGGGTCCTTCAGCCTCTGCCTTCATCTTCACACTGTGTTCTGGTGTGTGTGTGTGTGTGTGTGTGTGTGTGTGTGTGTCCAAATCCCCCCTTTATAAGGACCCCTGTCATATTGAAGGCCCCACATGACACATTTTAACTAACAATATCTGCAATGATCCCATTTTCAAGTGAAGTCCCATTCTAAGGCACTGGGGGTCAGGGCGTCAACACATGAATTTTGGGGGTGATGCAATCCATATTCACGTTACAGGAAGTATATCTTCAATTAAATAACTATTTGTGGAGTAATGTGGGTAATATGTTTTCTAGTCCTATCCCACTGGAAAAAGTTTTAGTTCCTTTCATATACAAACAACCACTTTGCTGGTCATAAAATTTCTGAATCATTTCTGGATGAAAAAATGTTCAAGAAGATACGCTACGATCACCTGATTCTGAAGCCAGATTGTTTGTATTTCCTTTATGGACTTTGTTGTTTTTGCTCATCTATTTGAAGACTTTTTTATTTTCTGTATCATAGATATTATTTCCTTCTAAAAATTACCTGCTCCATAGTAAACCAATGCAATCTGTGAGATCTGGTGGCACTAGTTAGGATAATGGTTTTGCTCTTGAAACAGCCATGGTTCACAGGAACTTAAACTTTCTAGAAGTTTCTTATTTATTTCTCTTTTATAAAAGTTCTTCTGTTTTCAGGGCTTTCCTCCATGAAGTCACTGGGGGCCCACACACAGTATGTCTTGTTGCTAGTCACTCTCGATATCCAGCGTCCGTTTTCTGATCTGAAATGCTTATTTCAGTTGCTGCCATTTTAACCCATTCCAGCTACAGAGAGAAGAAACAGAGACACTGCACAGGTTGCTGTTGTAAAGATGGTATCGTTTAAACCTTCAAGCAAACCCGCAACAATTGTACTCCAGAGGCTGGCTTTAAGGGACACTGATTTGAGAAATTCCATGATAATTTGGTCTACATGAGCTTCCCAGACTAAAAAGAGAGAATTAGTCAAATATGACAAATTATTACCTACACTTTTAAAAATCAGACGTGCTTCCCTTTAGACGCAGACATTTACATAAGGTTCCTTAATTTAACTCGTAGAAATATCCAGCTATGTGTTCAGCTGCTAATCCTTGCATGTCAATTGACACATTTTGCTAAGACCATCCACTGATGAAAATTATTTTAGTTAATTTATTTATTAACTTTAGAATGCCATATATTTTTTAGTTACCTTGATATACTCATCATTTCCTACATAGTTTTAGTTTAAGACCACCATTAGATCTTGATTTGAATCATTCATATATGTTGCAGAGATTATTTTTTAATACATTTTTACCCTTATAGAAAAAAATATATTGGTAGAAAATTTCATTTACTGAGGAACTTTTGTTAATCTTTTATGATTTATATAGAATAGGCAACATTTATGGCAGGCTTACTATTTGTTAGAAATGTCTTTAGCATTTTAATGGCTTACTTCATTTTACTTCCATGACAATTTTATCAGGTAAATTATTACTCTCTCTTACACACAGTGTGGGACGTGAGTTCCAAGATCATACAGATGTAAAACAGAGATCACACCCCCTCAGATGTTTCAGCCATGAAGCACCTGTGCTTACTCTGAGACAGGCTAAACTAGATCAATATTTTCTACACCAGAATACAGAAGAAAGTGGCAGAGGGGCAGAATGGGACAGAGCAGGGCCTTACAATTTCTTCCAAAGAGCTGGCTGGCAACATAAAACTGCCAGTGGAACTTTCTGGAAGAAAGTTCCTATAATTGCTCTGTTTATGTGGCTGGTTGTGTATGGCCCTGAGTTGTCTTGTGAATCACATCCAGAAACTGTTAAAAAATCAAGGAACACTGGGATCCTTTGATGGGTTCTGATGATAGGTTTTGATGATAGGTTCGAACCACTGCTAGAAGAAGCCGTTACTCTTGACAGCAGCTCTATTGGGAGCTGCAAAAGGCATCTAAGAGTCAACAACAGCAAGACTTACGGCCACAAATGAAATTGCCATGTATGCAACTGGGAGCCACAATGGTGATAATTATATGGGAAACCAGGCTTTAGTCCTTTAGTCTCCTCTGTTCCCAAACTTTGAAAGAAGCGATTTTCTACTAGATGCTGAGAACTTAGTGTTCATAACTTTTGTCTCGCAACATGTTTTCATGTAAATAATTTTTTCTCCATGATGGTGTATGGGGAAGGAGGGGACATTCTGGATGAGTAGAAAAGTAGAAGTGGCAAATTAGCAAATTGCGAAATCTATTTTTTTTAAATTGTTTAAATTTGTTTCGCCCAAAAGTGAGGTCAGCCCTAAGGCTAAGTTTTTCTACTTCTCAATTAATATATGACATTGGTCCTTACAATGTTACAAATCAGAAGCAATTTATGAAAGAGTGATAGAATTTATCCATTCTCAGAAGGTTCAGGTCACCTTATTTACTCATGTCATTTGGCAATCTTCCAGTGTTGTCTTATTGGGTGACTTTTATCATGTAGTTAACGAAAAACATTACTTTCTAGGAAAATTTGATTCAATAGATTGGGAATGACAGTGAATCTTTCACTGCATGTGGATTGGAATATTAGTGACAGTGATTTGAATCTTAAAAGAGTATAAAATACGCTAGGGATTGCATGAACATCTCATTATTTTTTTATTCATAAATCATACATTAATTGAGCACTTACTTTGTTAACCTATTAGCATTTAGTCTTAGTTCTGCTCCTTAAAATTATTTTTTAGTTGTTTTTAACATTTTTCTATTTGGTTTATTTACAGAATTTTGAATATGTTAAACTTAAATATGACTTCTTTGCTCTGTTTAAATTTTATGACAAACAGTTTTGCAAATTCTTAACTATTATTTCTTCCCATAAAGTTTCTGTTTTTTTTCTGTCTCTTTTTTCCTTCTAGGATTCCCATTGCATACATATTAGACATTTTCACTGCATCCTTTATTTTATTTTTTTGTCCCCCTTACCCCCTTTTTTTAAATCATGTTGTGTCTGTGCTACTTTCTACCATTTTCTAGTTAGTATTTTCCAGGGCACTATTTTCTAGTTCACTAATCTTTTCTTCACCTGTGTCTAATATGTTTTCAAATCAATTTGTGGAATTGACTAAGATGCTCCTTTCAGCTCTAAAATTTTGTTAAAATCTCAGTGCCCAGTGATAAAATACATCCTGGTCTCTTTCTGTGTGGTTTATTTCAATAAAATCTTTTATTAAAATTTAAGCTCTATAATCTCTTTTTTTCATGAAAAAATATTCATTCATCATTTAAATAAATGATATAATGTAAGGCTTTGGAATTATATTTTTATAGGTGACTAGGTGGACTGTGTGTAACAATATAGACAATATCTCTGCATTCATTAGCATTTCTAAACTTCCTATTATCATTATTTCAATAGTCAGAAGTTTTATTTTTAACCTTAAAAGTTACATTGCACATCTTAAAGTCCTTTGTACTGTGTTGCATATTTTTGGTACCTGATATAAAAAAAATATTTATACTAAATTTTAGTATTATCTGATAGTATAATATTGGAAAGTACTACTTTGTCTATTAAAGTTGCAGCTCTAATAATGTAGATATGCAACATTCAGTATTCTTATATAATAATTTGCATGGATATGTCCCATTTACTTTTAGCATCACTTTCTTCACATTGGGAGACTATCAATCTATTCTTTCTATCTATCTATCTATCTATCTATCTATCTATCTATCTATCTATCTATCTATCTATTTATCTAGCTAGCTAGCTAGCTAGCTATCTCCTTGGAATAACTTCTTTCTTTCTGTTCTCTTAGTAAGGAAAATTTACTATTATGTGATTTATGCACTAGTACTCTGAATCAACTCAACTCTTTTCCACAATTTTATCCTATGTATTTATTTCAACAAGTCTCCAGTTTGTAGAGTATATTTGAAAAAACAGAATAAAAAAGAAAATTTAGCAAGCATTGATTGAAAACAAAATATATTATTTCATATTCCAAATCCCATTTCTACTTCATACAATGATAGTAAAATAATATTTAAATTAAATTTAAATCATATTCTCTTTCGTTTACCACATTTTGGTAACGTTACACTTTACTACTGTGATGTATTGACTCTACAGTGTTCCAGAACGGATGGGAACTCCCTCTAGAAGGAGCTTCAGAACTGAACAAGTTGCTAATTTTTTAAAACATTCTGAAAAATCTTTTTTTGTGTGTGTGTGGCTCATTAGTTCTTAGATTCTATAGAAGAAGACATCAGCTCTCTTCCCACCACAAAGAGCTTACAATATGATTATGGAAATAAGACTGAGAGTGACAGGAAAATCAAGAAACTAATTCCAATACCATCAGAATCTAATCAGTTTCATTGCGTTTTAATTGTGGTTTTATATTGGAAGAGCTAAACACTAATACTTAGTCATGTAAGTATTAAGTAATTTTGTGAAGAGGTTGTAGGACTGAAATTTAGACCGCACATTTCAAAAGTTGGTGAGGAATTTTATAACCTTTGGCCTTGTAGAAATTACATAAATCATAAAGCTAAGACTGGGAGGGGACAGAGATAGAAGGTAGAATGAATAGTCTAGTTTCTTTATATTTCATAATCAGTAATCAGTTTACAAATCAAGTACCACATCAAAGTGATAAAAGTATTAATATAAAAATGACTGTATAAAATTATAAAGATAGCCATTAAAGAAAATTATACAGTTGAAATTATGTAGTGGATGTTATAAATATTGCTCATATCTCACTCTCTTTTCTTTCTTGGTATCTGCAAGGAATACTCTCTCCTTCCTGGAACTTAGGTTATGGCCAAAGGGATGTCCACAGAAATGACTGCTGTCACCTCCTGGCTGATGCACTGAATTCCTGACACAGACTCGTCCATGTTCCCCACCCCTGCAGAGTGGACCCCAAAGCTCTGTATTGAGAAGGAGGTGTCGCAAGATGAAAACAGCTTGGGTCCTGAGCACCACGTGGCGAACAGCTGCTCTGACAGATCATAGGGCACTTTGAGCAAGAAATAAATTCTGCTGTGATATGTCACTGAAATGTTGTGCTCTTTTTTTTACTGCGATATAACCTAGCCTTTTCTGTTTGACACGAAATGAGCGGTGGTTGGGACCTAAGTAGAAGAGGAAGTGAATAGAGCCAGTCCAATGATTTAGATAACTAAGAACACTGCTAGAAGTAATAGCTTCAAAGAAAATCACTAGATGATGTGTAAACATTCCAAATGATCAGGAGAAAAACACAAACATACATAAAAGAACATAAACATTGTTCATATAGTGAAGGATTAAAAAGAAACGGTGGAAAAAATAAATGACATAATTAACCAAGCATATATACTATTTAAATAAATGCAAATGGGTTTAACTCAATCATTTAAAGTAAAAGACTGTCTGTTAGAACCAAGAACAAAACCTAATAATACATTGTGTACAAAAATACACACGTGACAAAAGAACCCAAAAAAGCCAGAGATAGAAAAGATAGATATAGTCATCTTAGTTATATGCAAGTAAGTAAAAACCAAAAAATGGGATTTGGTAATTTTAAATCAGAAGAAAATAATACAATTTACAATGAAGATCAAAGGGAATATTTATTCATAAAATAATATAGTCATAGATCTAAGTTATCAGGAAATCCAAGGAGAAATAGACAAACACATTTGTAACAGGAGACTTTAAATTTTCTTTTCTATTTCATCAAAGTAAATTAAAACAAAAGTAAATATGTAAAAGATCTAAATGACATCACTGATCTATAGTGGTAATTTTTAAAATTTTCTACACTGATAATAGAAATACTCTTTTTAAAAAAATGCTATGAACTTTTCAAAAATTGGCCATATATAATGTCACAAAACACTTCAATCAGCTTTGAAAAGTCAGACTCATAAAACTACATCCTCTGATTTGATAGAAGAAAGCACAAAATTATATAGGAAAGTATGAAAAGCAACAGTGTGTAAATTTAAAAACTATACATGTGTGTATATTTAAATATATTTAATGATTCTATCGTGAAACATTTTAAACATAAAATGAGTACGTTTCAGGTCTATAATTCAATGATTTTTAGTACCTTTATCAACTGGTATACAACCACCACCATAAAGTTTTGGAGCATTTCCTGATCTCCCAGAAAGAGTCCTCAAACGCATTTATCATTCAGCCCCATCTCCATCCTCTTTTCCACCTCCAGCCTCAGGCATCCACTAATCTACTTTCTGTAGATTCTCTAAAACCGCCTTTGTTGGACATTTCATATAAATCGGGGCATCCGACACTTGTAGTCTCCTGTGGCTAGTTTCTTACACTTAGAATAATGTTTTCTGAAGTTAATCCATGACACGCACAGCCAGTCGTTCAGTCTGTTTTTGTTGCTGAGTAGTATTCTACACGTGTATACCCCATTTTGTCTATTCATTCATCATTCGATGGGCATTTGTTTCCACTTTTTCGCTGTTATGGAGAGGCTGCTGGGAGCACTCATGTACATGTGTTTGTGTGTACATACATTTTCACGTGCCTTGAACATATACCTCGGAGTCCTGGGACCTATGGTAGGGTTTGGGTGACTTTTTGAGAAACTGCTCAACTGTTTTCCAAAGTGTCTCTACCATGTCACATTTCCCAGAAATGGATGTGACGCCCCATTTTTCCACACTGTCACTAATATGTGTTGTTGTTGATCTTATTTTGTGGAGCTGATCTAGTGGGTATGAAATGGTGTCTCATTTTTGTTTGAAACTGTATTTCTCCAATGATCATCTTGCCGTGTCCTTATTATCTCAGATGTGTGTTTTTCCAACACTATCAAGCAATGAATTCAGTTGACACCATCTACCTGGAGACAGCACCAGATGACACAATTTAAGAGCTCAGTCCTACAAAACTGACACCCCACCCACCCGCCCACCCACACACACAATTCAGAGGCTAAACTCAAACTCAATAGTTGATTCTAGAGGTCTTCTTTCGAGAAATCTTATGAAGGTCCAGTGTTATATTTTCCTTTGTATTCTATTTTATAATTCATCTCGGCTTTTTGTGTTTGTGAGAAGGGGCTCACAGTTTTCCTGGATCAGAAATAACTGTTACGTCCTTTAGTTCTATACTAAATAGTTCCCTTTGTATATAACTTATTGAACCAATTAGATAAATAATGGTAGTTTTGCACTAAATGCAACGTGTACATCAGTGGTTTTGCATTCAAAATGAACTCCAAGAAAACACCAATGTAATATTTAAGTGTAACATATTTCAAATTTTAAGAATATACAAAGAAAATAAAAACTGACTCAATTAGTGATCAAATCCAGAGTAGGATCTATTAAAACTTGTACAGCTACACGACAGACCTAACTTCCATCATCTCTCCCTTTTCCCCTCTCTCTTATCTTTATCTATTATGGTTATCTATCTCTCTTTCCATAGGGCTATTATCTAGCCATTTCCTTAAAATCTACTCTCACCTAAGACTTAAAAAGGCTTTTAGGATAAGTTGTACATTTAGATTCCTTTCTGAAGGCAATAGACAGCATCTGATTAGCTTACTAATGGAGGTAAATGCCTGTTCTGATTGGGAGAAAAATACCACAGCATTGTACCACTATATCATGATGTCATAAGAAAGGAGTATAATGCATCGCTTTTATCTGCATTTGCTGGCCTTATTGAAGCAAGGAATGAGACTAGAATAGGTGATGGAGAAGGGCACTACAACTCCAGGCGGCGCTCTCTGGTCCATGTCTGGACTAGCATAAAAAGGCCGAGATGACGCTGGGAGCCAAGGTGTCAGGGAAACACCTCATTAGAGACAGGCGCCCAGGGAGAGCAGAAGGAACACTGCGGCTTTCGAGCAGCGAAGGAGCTAGTCCAGACTTACAGGAATTCATACACCTGAAGTCTGGAACAGTCAAACCAGCTTGAGGCATCTATCACCATGGCGGTGAGTGGGCTGCAGGGGCTGTCTGAACCCCAGATTCCTGGAGGGAGTACAATACTGGAGTGACTACATCACAGAACGGCTGACCCTGAGATCCGGTAACTAGAGGTTCAGAAAGCAAGGATCAAGAGGTTTGGTTCTCCCTGGGCACTTAGCTCCCACGGCGAACAGGCATTCATTAGACAGATAAGGCTCAAGTTGGAGAGATAGGTCTTAAGGATTAGCATGAGCCTATGTGAGGCCTTCTAAAGCGAAAGTGCAGGACACCTGGCAGAGTGGACAGGGCTCAGAGAAAGCACAGCTGGGGCCGACACAGAAGCTAGGGCCAGGGAGAAGTTTATTATAAATGCTCATGTCTCCAAGAAAAGCCAAATGGATTGGGTGAGATAGTGTCAAACACTCATCCTGGCTATTCCTAAATACATAATTTTGTGTGTTTTTGACTGATTTGAGTAATATTTCATTTCTAGTATCTCTAAAAACTTAGTAAGTGAATTTTAAAGATTATGTTTGGAGAAACTTCAGAGCTGGAAAAAAGGATTGTAGAGATAACATATTCTATCTGAAACCCACGAAAACCATTTACAAATGAGAAATGGGACACTCAGGGAGATTTCCTAACCGGCCTACAGTCGTGAGTGGTAATGAAAGATTTACTACGTCGCTGACTCCTAGCACAAGCTTAGTTTAACTATGCAGTATAGCTTCCTTCTGCGAACATAGCATTAATTTGCTAATTACAGTTTCTAATTTATTTCCATTTTTAAAAACATGAGCAGCACCAACTAACAGTGTGCTAAGTTAAGATTGCAGAAACACAGTTCTTTAAAAGAAAAAAACTTTATGTATATAAGTTATAGGCAGATCCTGTATGACTGACTATATAAAATGTATCTAATGCCATTATTTATGTATTACAAATATAGGGATATATATATATATATATATATATATATATATATATATATATATATGGCTTTATATGTAAAGAAATATGTGTAAGAATATATAAGCATACAAACATGTGTGTGTGTGTGTGTGTGTGTGTGTGTGTGTAGTGTTAACATATAGCTATTCCCTAAGGATGTAATTCATGGAGATATGCTTAGCTCCTATTTTTGTGGAGCTGCTCGTTATAACCCCATTCACTTCCTGGCTCACCAGCTCCAGTCCCATTGAGAAAGAGGGCACTTTAAAACCAAATTACCCTGGCAGTGACATCAAACAGCCAAGCTGCTTGGTGTAAACCTTTTGGGTCTAAGATCTCAGGATTTCTTTAATGTTCACAATGAAAATCTTGGTCCCTGCCTGCATTATGGGTGAATCCATTCACATTGTTAAAGAAATCTACTTTTGCTAAGAAATATTTGTACAGGTAGGTAGATGATAGACAGATAGATAGATAGACAGACTAGATAGATAGATGATACATAGATAGATAGATAGATAGATAGATAGATAGATAGATAGATAGATAGATCCAGATGATACATACATACATACATACATACATACATACATACATACATACATACATGAATAGACAGATAGAGATGGGTAAATCTTTTCCTAAGAACATGACAAAGGGGATGACTTTTGATACTTGATAGGAGGGAAGAACTGTCACAGAGGGAGCAGAATTTGCAATTTCTAACACTGATGAAGACATGGTGTCGGGTGATAACCCTCACCGCCCCAGCATGATGGTTGAGAAAATGGAAAGTCTACTCTCAACGCTGCCTTATCGGACAAAGAATATTTTAATTATTATCGTAGGAACAACTTGGAAAATATAAGACTGGAAAATTAAATTGTTTTCTCATATATGTCACCCAGGTATTGAGCCATTTATAAGTTTGTCCTAACTATGTAGCAATCTGTTTTTTGTTTGTTTGTTTATTTTTTAGCTATTAGCATGTAATTTTCTTAATTTTTATTTTTACTTTATGGTAGTAAGAACACTTAATATGAGACCTGCCCACTTAGCATGACATTCATTTGATGTATAAAATCATTGGTTAATTGCATAATTTTATTTATTTTTATATTTCAAATTGTTTTTGTTATATTCTTTTTTTTCTTAGGCTTTGGAACCATACAGTGCTTGGCATAAAATGTATAATGTAAGGCTGCATATGTGTTGAGTAAAAATATATATAATTACCAAAGTACATTACATAATGAATATGAAATCCAGCGAGTCAGAAATTAAGCAAGGTTTTGAACTCCTTTTCTTAGATATTGCTCTTTCCCCAGACCTTATCTATGACAAGCAATCTGGGGCAGGGACACAATAAAACCACTTTCCATGGTTTTTAATCCTACAACTTCACCACATTTCCTCATGTGAAAATCTAATAATATAAGAACCCAGGAATAGACTAAAGTAATCACTTGAGGAGACTTTCGGGGTGGGCTGTAATGAAACAGCCTCTTCCCTAGTCCTCCTCTTTATAACTCAAAAACCCGAACATAACGCAACAAGCAATCACAGGAAGACTGTGAATGATGGAAAGAAAATGACGCGCTGACTAAGGACGATGGGATTTAAGGAATGAAAAGAGAGCGATTTCCCTGGGTTGTCATTTTGCTTTCGATATAGGCAGGATGAGGCACTGGGGGCCTGCAACCTGGACCCACCAAAAAATGCAGACAAAGAGACCCAAGAAAAACCTGCTCCTTCTTGCCAAAGGAGAAGAAAAAGGGTAGCCTACTAGAATAGCCATCTTTTTGACAATACCTGCTCTATTCCCTCAAAATGCCAATGGAAAAGCTGTCTTCTCCCCACCCCTGGTGTCGGGGGGGTCAATTATATCAACAAATTTCCACCCTCCCCCCCTAGCAACCCCTGGCAGCATAGGCAGTATTCTGATTACCCCACCAGATAGTTCTTAGTTGAGCCAGAGAACTGAACTTTGATTCCATAAGGCAGCAACAAGGTGGAACAAAACAAGGCAAGTTGGAGCTATTAGGCAGCCTGCTCCCCACATCTCCTCCACTGTCAGGGAGGCCTGTAGAGCAATGAATCCCCCGCCCCGCACTGTCACCTTGAGGCAGTAGAGGGGCTGGAGGCAGTGTGAGTCGGCACTGCTTTTCTTGGCAATGTAATATGAGTGGGGGGTCAGCAGAGAGCTGAGCTCCTGTCCCATCCAGCAACAGCAAGGTGGTGCAGTGCCAAGCTCTGCCTTCATAGGTGTCCTGTCACTAGGGCCTTTGGTAACCTGGACAGCCGTCTCTACCCAGAGCAGCTTGCTACAGCGAAACAGGGTGACTGCCTGCTGAAAAAGAAGACGGAATAGGATCCAGGATCTCACCACATATCCCAGAAGTCTAGGACACAATCCAAAATCACACATCATTCCAAGAACCAGAACAATCAAAAGTTGAATGACAAAACAACAAACAAACAAACAAGCAAACAAAAAACAGATGCCCACACTGCTATAACTCAAATATTGGAATTATTTGATAAGAATGTGCAATTATTAATTTCCTTCAAGAAACAATTATAAACTCTTGTAATAAATGGGGGAAAAAGACAAATTCTCTGCAAAAAAATGGTGTTCATTTTTAAAAAAGAAACTATAAAACCTATAAAGATATAAAATAAATAAAGTCTTACTAGACTGGTTTAGTAGACTGAATATGATAGAGGAAAGAATCCTGAACTTAATGGTAGAACAACAGAAATTACCTAATCTGAATAGTAGAGCTTTGGTGACATGTAGACCAATTTCAAAACATCTAATATTCACGTTACTTCACTGATATGTGGGATATAAAACTGAAAGCAACAAAGGAACAAGACACACAAAGAAACAAAAACTGACAGACACAGATAATAGTTTAGTGGTTACCAGAGGGTAAGGGGGAGGGGTGTGGGAGATGAGGGTAAAGGGGGTCAAATATATGGTGATGGAAGAACTGGCTCTGGGTGGTGAACATACAATGTGATATAGAGATGATGTATTACAGAATTGTACACTTGAAAACTATGTAACTTTACTAACCATCGTCACCCCAATTAACTTTAATTAAAAAAAAAAAAATCTCAGGAGAGGATAAAAGAGCATAAGGTTAAAAAAGTACTCAAAGAAATAATAGCTGAAAACTCCCCAAATTTGGTTCAATGAAGAAACCATCAGATTCAAGAAGCTGAGCAAAACCCAAACAGAGCAAACCCAAAGAAATCCACACTGAAACACATCATAATCAAACTTCTGAAAACTAAAGACAAAGAATCTTCCATTTGAAAATAAGCACAAAATAACAATATATTTCCACCCTGTTAAAGGTAATTTTTAAATTGATTTATGATTTATTTTTAGAAAAATCTAACAAATCAGGTTGTTTTTTAAAAATCCACAGATGTCCCTTGCACTTGTTTTATTATTATTGAAAAAAACATATTAGGGAGACACTTAAACACAGGATTGCACAAGATATCTTTAAGAGATTTATAAGAGCATAAGGAGAAAGTCATGTTTCAGAACAAAGAAATTTTAAAATAAAGTAATTTTTATACATGGAGGTTCTATAATAATTTTCATAATTTCTTACATTTAAATAAACTTTTATGGTAAAATTTTTAATCAATAACTTTTTAATCAAATTCCTACCATTGAAAAATGTAGCAGGTGTATTTATTTATTTTTATTTTACAGCATCTGTATGAAATTAAACATTATGTCCCCATTTTACAGGTGAGGAAACTGAGACTCAGAGATGTTTAATAGTTTAAGTTTACACAGCTAATAATTAATACAGATTTGATTGAAACTCGGGTTGGCTTGGAAACTCTGCTTGGGTTCCAGTCCAATATGGTGATATGTTTACCTTTGTGATATATTACATTTTGACTTTATGTTGCAATAAAAAAACCATTAAACTGGCACAGAAATTCCAGTGAGAATTAGTATGTGACTGGCTCAAGATGCCAGTCACATACCCTGAATATAAATAACAAGAAACATTTTCTGAAAACACATGAAGAGTATCACTGTTGAACCTTTAAACAATCCTGCCTATAAGGGTTTCCATTTTGGTTTTAAAGAACTAGTATGTTCTTGGTGAAAAATTTGACCAATTGTCACGTTTGTCTTTCCAAATTAAAGTAGACATTTATTCTCATAAAACTTACTGTTTGTTCAAAAGAAAATATTATAGATTATAATTGCAATGACAATGATTCACTTAACCTACTCATTTTCAAATTTTGGAAACTATAAGTAATTGATTGATTGATTTTTTCATTGCATAAGATTCCAAATTGGTAAATTTATTAGTTTTGAAATACAGAGTCTCTCATGAATATTGTTCTCCAAATACAGGCATGCCTCATTTTATTGTGCTTCACTTTATTGTGCTTTGCAGATATTGCATTTGTTACAAATTGAAGGTTTGTGGCAACCCTGCATCGAAAAAGTTTATCAGTGCCTTTTTTTTCCAACAGTATTTGCTCACTCCATGTCTGTGACACGTTTTGGTAATTCTTGCATAATTTCAAATTTTCCATTACTATTACATTTATTATGGTGACCTGTGAGCAGTGATCTTTGATGGTACTATTGTGACTTGGGGCACCATGCACCACACACACATAAAACGGCACACTTAATCGATAAATGTTGTATGTGTTCTAAGTTTTCCATCGACCAGCCGCTCCCCCACCCCTCTCTGGACTCCCCTATTCCCTGAGACACAAACATTTTGAAATTAGGCCGATTAATAATCCTATCATGGCTTCTCAATGTTCAAGTGAAAGGAAGAACCACAGGTCTCTCACTTGAAATCAAAAGCTAGAAATGATTAGCTCAGTGAGGAAGGCATGTCGAAAGCCAAGATAGGTTTAAAGCTAGGCCTCTCGCACCAGTTAGCCAAGATGTGAAAGCAAAAGAAAGGTTCTTGAAGGAAATTGAAAGTGGTACTCCAGTGAACACATAAATGATAAGAAAGTGAAACAGCCTTACTACTGACACAGAGAGAGATTTAGTGGTTTGGATAGAAGGTCAAACCAGGCGCAGCATTCCCTTAAGCCAAAGCCTCATCCAGAGCAAGGCCCTGACCCTCTTCAATACTCTGAAGGCTGAGAGAGGTAAGGAAGGAAAGTTTGAAGCTAGCAGAGTTTAAGGAAAGATGCTATCTCTATAACATGAAAGGCGAGGTGAAGCAGCAAGTGCTGATGGAGAAGACGCAGCAAGTATCCAGAAGTTCTAGCTAAGATAACTCACAAAGAAGGTGGCTACACTGAACAACAGATTTTCACCATAGATCAAACAGCTTTTATTGGAAGAGGATGCCATCTAGGAATTTCCAGGACTAGCTAGAGAGGAGAAGTCAATCCCTGGCTTCAAAGATTCAGAGGACAGGTTGACTCTCTCGGTAGGGGCTCATGCAGCTGGTTACTTTAAGTTCAAGCCAATGCTCCTCTACCATCCTGAAAATCCCAGGGCCCTTAGGAATTATACTAAATCTCCTCTACCTGTGCTCTGTAAATGGAAACACAAAGTCTGGATGAGAGCACATCTGTTTACAACATGGTTCACTGACTGTTTTAAGCCCACTGTTGAGACCGACTGCTCAGAAGAAAAGATTCCTTTAAACCTATGACTGCTCATTGACAATGCACCTGGTCACCCAAGCGCTCTGATGGAGACGGACAATGAGATGAAAGTTGTTTTCATGCCTGTTAACATAACATCCTTTCTGCAGCCCAGGGATCAAGGAGTGATTCTGACTTTCAGGTCTTGTTATTTAAGACAGACATTTCATAAGGTTTTAGCTGTCATAGACAGTGATTCCTCTGATGGATTTGGGGAAAGTCAATTGAAAACCTTCTGGAAAGGATTCACCATTCTGGATGCCATTAAGAACATTCATGATTCATGGGAAGAGGTCAAAACAGCAACATTAACAGGGGTTTGGAAGAAGTTGATTCCAACCCTCAGGGATGACTTGAGGGGGGTCAAGATTTCAGTGAAGGAAGTCACTGCAAATGTGGTGGAGAACAGCAAGAGAACTAGAACTAGAAGTGGAGCCTGAAGATATAACTCTATTTCTGCAATCTCATGAGAAAAATTTAACGGATGAGGAGTTGCTTTTTATGGATGAGCAAACAAAGTGGTTCCTTGAGATGGACTCTACTTCTGATTCCATGTTGAAGACTGTTGAAATGACAATGGAGGATTTAGAATATTACATAAACTTAGTCGATAAAGCAACAGCAGGGATTGAGAGGACTGACTCAAATTTTGAAAGAAGTTCTACTGTGGATAAAATGCTATCAAGTAGAATCACACGCGTCAGAGAAATTATTCATGAAAGGATTAGTTCATCAATGCAGCAAACGTTTTTCTTGTACTCTTTTAACAAATTACCATGACCACCTTAGCCTTCAGCAACCACCACCCTGTCAGTCAGCAGCCATCAACATCAAGACAAGACCCTCCACCAGCAAAAAGATTATGACTCGCTGAAGACTCAGATGATGGTTCTCATTTTTAGCAATAAAGTCTTTTTAAATTAAGGTGTATACATTGATTTTTTTAGACATCATGCTATTGCTCACTTCATAGACTACAGTATAGTGTAAACATAACTTTTAGATGCAGTGGGAAACCAAAAAAAAAAAAATGTGTATGACTCGCTTTATTGTGATAGTCACTTTTTTGCATTGTTCTGGAACCAAACTCGCAATATCTACAATGTACATCTACAGAGGAATTAGGTGTGTATTTAACACATCTCTATCATTATTGCTGCTGAAAGCTTCAGTTCAGTTCACCATGCATTTGTGTGCACCTATTATATGCCAGTGCGGAGCTAGGGCACCGGGTGGAAAACAAATAGCATAGTCTGTTGTCTCACTAAAGAATGGCCTAATTTTAGTACATTGTATAGAGTAACCAGTACAGAAGACATTGTTTGAATCTCAACAATCAATAATGAGCCTCTAAGCTCCTAGTAATAGGACTGGCCATAAATACTAGTTTTCTGATTATATTACACATTATGTAGCAGTGGGTTCCCGCTGAGGCCCTTTCGTAAAATGCAATTTAGAGGAAATACCACTTTCCTCTGCACCTTGTAACCCTTGGTAGTCACTGCGTACAGTCTAGTTTCTCTTGACCTTAACTTCTAACCTTTAGTGTGTTGAGTTCCAGTCTAGCATCCCACTATTTCATCTTATAATCTTTGTGCTAACTGTTGAGTTCCTCTAATTCTACCTTAGGATACACACGGTTGACTGCTTACAGTGTAGTTCCCTCAATTCTTCAGATCTCTGAATTATTCTCGGATATTAAGCACGTTTCCATCTCCATGTATCTCCTGTCCTACAACCCACCCCAATAAGGTCAACCTAAACATAGATAGCAACTGGTATTATCTGAGTTCTAGTAACGATTGCATTTATGGTTCCAAGGAAATCCTCCACTATGCATGATGGCCTTCTTTCAATGCAAATGGGAAAATCCAGCCTCTTTATAAAAATGAGAGACTATTTACCATTGCTAAGCAAGGTAAATAAGTGGATGGCAAAGAGTTCAAATCACAAAACTTTAGAGATGACTTAGTTTAGATGCATGATTTGTACTGATTTGTGATTTATATTCAGTATTACACTATCATTATCATTGTTTAGATTATCCTGACTGTAATATAAACACTTTTTTTCATTTAAAAATCAGTTTATTAATCCAATAACGTATATCACAAAACTCAAATCTCTCAAGAAAAATAACAGCATGCTACAGTAGGAAGAGAGAAGGATTTGGAGTTTAGTTTCTTTATCTATAAAACAGAGTGATAATATTTTACAAGTTTAAAACAGGGACGAAATGAGAAAAACAGTCGTATGAAATACATTTGTAAAATGCAATGAAAGTTTTAACTTAAATAAGTATCCGCTAATTAATGCTAAAAATAAAAAATCTAATTAACTAAACATAATAGAATAATTCTCAGAGAAGAGAAATATCTCGATTATATAAAACAAGTACGTGGAAGTCCTGCTTTTAGACTTGTTGCAAATATATGATAGCTCCTTGATTCCCTAAGATGTCTAAACAGCATATGTGAAACAACCCTGGGCTGAGATAATTGGTTTCACTTTGATATTCCTGAGTTTCTACATTTACATTAGCTGTACTACCAGAGAGGCATGCTTGTTTATTTTTTTCTAAGTAGGTCTATAATAATGTTTAAAGAATATAATGAACAGAATAGATCTGGTATCACGAACATTAATTTCTCATTATAACCACGATCTTCAATGGAATGCAAACATCGATGTAAGTTTAAGAAAGAGGGTAGATCACAGAGGAAGAAAAGCTGAAACAGCTAATATACTTGACCAGTACAGGAGGGAGAAAGCTGTTTTTGCAACTGAAAAGCTACAAAAGGCCATGCAGTCCTTGCACGTGGATGGCATAGCTACCCAACAGACTCACAAAGTGGAACTTGCTCAGCTAGAATAACGGATAGCACAGCTTGAAAGCGACTTTCCAGCTGCCAGAAAACTTTGTAGTGAGAGCAGCTACACCCTGGAGATTGTGAGAAATGGGGAAACAGATATCTGTTCAAAAAACACGTTGCTATTGATAAGGAGAGGGAGCCTGAAACACATTACTTTGTTCATTTGTTTTCTGAATTATTGAGAAATATCTATTTTACCATAAATTTTGTGAATCTTATCTTTCTCTTGTTTGTCTCTAAATTCAATATAGACCTTAAGTGTTGGTTGTAGAAATGCCATCAAGTTTTATTTAGATAGAGATCAAAACGAAATAAAATGGTAGTATTTATTAACTTACGACTGGAGATGGCTTGGAGATAAATCTGCCCCAACTCTAAGTGTAAATCCTTCCATATTCACTTTGTATTTCAGAGGCAAAGCAAACGACACATTTTTCCTGGTGAGGAAAATGACACACGTCTGACAGGTGAAATTAACACCACCTTTCCTATTGAACTCACCAAGCGCTTACTGTAGAGAGAGCTAAGCTTCGGCCTCTGCTCGATGCTGGTGACACACAGATGGATAAATAGGGTAAAGTGTCTATGTACGTGGAGGGCATACCTGCTGGAAATTCAGAGTGGACCTCTGCAATGCACAGGCCCTTGCAATATGGTTCACTGAAAAGCACATTTACTTTACAAGGAATGTGATTTTTATTATTCATTAAAGGCAGTTTTTTGTTTGTTTGTTTGTTTTTGCTTTTTAGTGAAATAATAGAAGTCAATTATTTGAATTCTGATCAACATGTATGTGTACTCTACATCCCAGAATTTTCCCATTTCTAATTCTTTAAACATATATTCATGAAACACGAATAGAGAATTCTAGTACCTTAGACTTTTTAAACTCATGATTGTACAAAGTAGTGTTTTTCTGTTTGTTTGTTTTTTAATCTGGATGCTAATGGAGCCTGCTAAGAATTAGGGAATGAAAGAATTGGCCATGGAGAGTTCCAGAAGTTTTAAGTTTTCCATAAACAGACAAACAAAACAATATAACTCATGTTTTTAAGAATTTCTGAAGTGTTTCATTATCTTAAATTATTTAAAGACTGTTAGCAATAGTGATAGCAAGGCATACTTGAGTCTGGTTTTCAATTTAACAGTTCGTTAGGGAAAAGCCATTTAGAATTGAATGGACTTTAATCCATACCTTTTATTAATAATGACGGAAGTAATGGAATATTGAAATACATACCCAGAAGATATTACATGCCATTTACTAAGTTTTGTACACATGAGAAAATAGGTTAATATAAATAATTGTTGTGTTAAAATTATAGCCAAACAAGCAGGTTTTAAGCTGTCTAAAGTAATTCCACATTCTCAATGAATAATGTTTAACATTTGAACCAAAAACAGTTCGGCACGAATAATTAAAGGCTTACGTTAAATACATAGACAGTCATTTAAATTTAGATCTGCAATAACATTTACTATTATTCTCCAAGGCTTTGACTGCTTGACAGAAACAAAGTACTCTGGGATTAATTTCAAGAAATGGTGCCAACTGTGCCGCAATTTGCTGTAATTAAGACATAAAAGAACACTAAATATTCAGATTAAAAGAAGCATGATGGGCACGATAGAGCATCAAGGTGTGGCAGGGAGCCAATTAAAAAAAATTTAAAAAGCCAGGAATACCATATTGATGGATAGGAAAACAGCACCAGCAAAGTTTACTGAATTTTCTTTTAAAGAAGCACATTCATTTATCATGTTAGTCTTCAATTATATTTAATGTCTTTCCTCACTCAGATTTAAAGCGGAGACGTGGTATGTTAGAAAGATGATAAAATTGAGAAAGCAAGTGACAAACATTGTATTCTTATAAAGCTAATTAGCTTAAGTGGTATGGAGAAGTCATTAGGAGGATATCATAATTATCTTTATGGTGAAGGGATTTCCCTGTGTGTCACATTAGTGTAGTTTGCTTTAGAGCTAAATGAAAGAGCTATATAGGTGGTAACTCAAAGAGATTAAATGCACTTTTTGTATTCATTAAATTCCTCTTTATATTTTAAAGAGAAAGAATTCATTTTGATCCAACGAGTCTGCTTTTTAATTCCCTAGGAATTATGGGAAATATTTTCTTTAGCCTTTGAACCTTCGTGTATTGATTAAGACTGCGTTTAAGCTAATGGTGAATCCTCCTTCCGTCTTTTTTTTTTTTTTTTTTTTTTTTTTTTTTTTAAAGAAAGTCCCTTTAAGGTTTGATCCCAGAAGAGATGAGGACACTTGACCCAGTTGCTAATGAGGGGCTGTATCATCTCCAGTGTCCTATGGCTCAAAATAGCAGGATGCAATATAAAAAGTACATCATAAAAGCCACTATTGGAATGCTTTTTGTCTTCACAGGCAATACGCAAAAGATAGGACTTTCGAAGGAAGCCAGAAGCTGGTCTCCTGCAGGCACACGAAGCCATCAAAGTCAAAGTGGGTAAGGCGAAGCGGCTTGACAGTGTGGTCAAGAGACTGAGAGCAAACATCAGGGATACACGGTGAGGGAAGATTCTGGAAGAGCACTCATCACGAGAGCAGGGCTGCAGCAGCCAGGGGGGTCCTGCAGAATCTGCCTAGAACAGCCTTTGTGAGAGCAATGAGCACACCCTGAATTGTATACTTCATCAGAATGGAAATCTGTTGCAGCCTGACAAAAGAGAATTTCACATGATGGATAGATGATCGGAGGCTCAGAAAAGGAAGCGTGGGTCTTTTCAGGCTTTGAGGTAGATGCTGTGAAGAGTCAGCATCTTCCTGAGAACCATAAAAACAAAACTGAGTCGTTTCCACGCACAGAGATCTTTGCAGAAAATGTAATGTCTTTTGGATACAGACCGTGGATCTTAGCTCTTTCCCTGATGTTGCAAATCTTCATTTGGGGGTGGGGGGCGGGGGGGAAAGCTAAAAATAAAGGGCTTATTGTGCAGTGCTCTTAAACAGTTCAAATTGATACTCACTCTAGAATCTTACTATTCTACTTAAAAAAGAAGTAATTGAAGACATATCAAAGTATTTCACTGAGGCTAGTATTTACATAACTTAGCTAAGATAGAAATAAGGGAATTTATCCCATAGTATAAATAAATAAACAATATTGCTTATAATCTGTGCTGCATAATAGTCACGAGACATTGAATCTCCGTAATTGGAGTCCATATGTTTGTTAAGGTTGTTTTTAGTGTTTTTTTTCCATATAAATAAATAGTATGAAGGCATGAGCACGCTTATCATTATTATTACTTTTGAGCTATTGTTTGACTAAATTTAGTAGTGTAATACTTTTATGAAATAAAATATTAACGAAGCCATTGGGTCCATAAAAAACAACCCTCGTCGACCCCTTAATTTCTCCTCCCACTCTTTGCAACATTGCCAGATACGTGTTCCTGGATAAAAACCCCTAGAGGTCTCCTGCAAATTCTTTTTCAATACAACCAGATCATTGCAGATAATTGTATTACACAGTGTATCGATCCCAAATCGTTGTGCACCGGAAACATCTGAAAAAACATGATTATAGCTTTCTGTTTATTGTTCGTACATCATATAAGCAGGCTTTTGTGTGAATCACCTGTAAAAAAGGCAAGGTGGAAACATCAGAGAAATTACCTCTTTACAAGAATCTATTGATCACTTTAAATCAAAGAAGTATGTTTGACATAAGATTACCTGCCAGTTTGAACATTAGGTACACTATGTTATAGCCTAGGGCAGTTGTAAGTCTGACAAAGGGATTGTAAATAAAGCATGCAGCTCTGACTGCCTCTGGCTTGGGATCAACTCAGGCTCAAGTCCAAGATATAGGTAAACTCAAAATAATTTACCCCTTTTTAACCAGCATGCAATGAATTAGAGTAGACTCTTAGGAGAACGCTGACGCATAAATCTCTTAGTCATTTCGAAATGGCAAACTTCACAGAAAATTCACATCCCACAGAGTCGATAAAAGGTCTTTTGGGGTACGTGCTACAAGTTGACTCAAGTGGTCCTGAAGTCGGTCTATTGGTATGAGTACATTCTTCAAAACAGAAACTTCTTATATGCATAATTGTTTGTATGTGGCCTGATTGCTCCAAGTCCTAACTCTCTCCATTTCCCAGTCTGCAAATTTTCTTCACAACTCATTGAAAAAGTTTGGGCGTTGTTTTTTCATAAGAAAGGGGATAAAGCTTTATAAAGTGAGATATTACAAAAACTATTCACGCAACCATGTTAGCAATGCTAAAAACATATCACTCTCAAGAGATTGTTTTCATTTGGTTACATTTTCTTATTGGTCAAGGACAGGGCAGCCTGTCCATATTTTTTAAGCTTGAATTTTTCCTTTAATGTTGAAAGCAAACTTGTAGTAAATTCTTCCTTGGATTCTCCTCCCCCTCAGACTTCAACATGTGTTGAAATTATTAAACATTTAACTCATTTGTTCAGAGAGATTTCGATGTATTTGGAATTTAATAAAGATGAGCTCTGGGTGATGCATTCTTCCTTGTTAAATATTTAGCTGTTTGCATTAGCTCTGTGGTTTCCTGAGGCACAAACTTAAACTGTTAATATATAGCAGGTTTAAGCTATAAAAATTGTAGATGCCGTAATTTCTTCTGGGGCAAAACTGGTCATTTCCAACACTCGCGAGAAAACAAAGCTAACACGCATGCACACATTTATTAAAATATAAGCACCCAGTTGCTCAAAATCTATATATGAGAAACTGAGAATCGGATTTTCTTAGATCTAATTTATAAGGGAGATATCATTCAACTTCAAAGATGAGTGATAAATGCAGAATATTTATATAGAGTATCTTTTTTATGAGGTTGCCGGGAAAAGGTACCTCTGATGTAGGATTGTAATCTCTTGCTTTCCAACTTTATTGAAGCTTAATATAAACACCATTTTGGGGGACATAAAATGAGAATCATTAACAGGGAAGATACTCTTTTTATAAAAATATAGCCTTCTCCATTTCTATTTATATTGGTTTAGGGGTCCTAAAAGTATTATTTTCCCTTCATTTTGGGCTGCAAGATTAAAATTACTGATTTTCATAAAACATCATTATTTTGAATGCAAAGGGTTGTATATCCACTTAGATTTCAAATTACCTTGAAAATGCCCTATATAACATACTGTGTATAAATATATATCCAAACATGATTAAAAAATAAAATAAAAACCTGATAGCATTTACATTTGATGGTATGTATTTGAGGCAATAGCAGAAAAACCAGATAAGCCCTTTTATAAAGGGGAAATATTCGAACATAATGTACAGATATATATCTCTAGGAATACAGTCAACAAAGAACAAAGGAAAAATGTCTTTGTCTTAAATCACTTATTTTTTGAGAGCTTGAAGCATACTGCCTAAATCTTCTTTGGTCTAATGAAATAGTGCCATCTATTGGATGACCTTGAAAAAGTGCTTAAATTTCACAAATATTCCACATGAAAATAAATCAGTGGCGAGCCATCATTTTGGCATAATTTATAACACATCAGTTTTTGTCTATGTGAATATATATGTATACATATCTATATATATACACATATAGATATATCTGAGGCCTATGCTAAAGAAAGAATATGAATGCTATTTGTTAACATTATTCTTTTATAAATGTAGAAGCAGAAGTCTCAAAAATAAACTCAGCGAA
This sequence comes from Rhinolophus ferrumequinum, assembly GCF_004115265.2. Classification (NCBI taxonomy): domain Eukaryota; kingdom Metazoa; phylum Chordata; class Mammalia; order Chiroptera; family Rhinolophidae; genus Rhinolophus; species Rhinolophus ferrumequinum. The sequence continues at coordinate 6,565,856 of NC_046297.1, read as the reverse complement.
TGGTGCCTGATTAAGACATCTAATTGCTGAATTCAAATGTTTTATAAACTTGAGATTACAACAGGCATCTTGTATTTCTTCATACATACCTGTGTTTACTTGTGCTTTAAATAAAAGGATCTGAAAATTGAATGCACGAGCTTGTATTTTGACAAGAAGGATCTGTTTAAATCTTCCTCAAAGTTGCATTGCATAAAATTTAAACCAAAAACAAAAGGAAAAAAAATACATGTGCTTGGTTTTTTAAAAGGCAATGTTCTTGTTTTATCTTTCAGCCCAAGAACTTGCCAGTCAAGATGAAAAACTTCTTCTAATGGAATCCAGCTTGAAAGCTAGTCAAGAGCAGCTAACTGAGCAAATAGCAGAAACATTTCGCCAAGGAGAGAACAGTAGAAAACCCCAGGCAGAGCTGAAGACAGTGACAGAAAGGATTATTGCTTCTGAAGAAGAAAAAAATGATTACAAGTGAGTTGTTTTTGAGTATTTCAGAAAGTTTTACTTTAGCACTGAAATCAAGTCAGTCCTTTTGACTTTAGTTGCTAAATATTTAACTCTCCATGTCTTGCAAAAGGTTATGTGTAAATGTGCTAGCTTGTTCAAGAAATTGGGGGTTCCAAAATAGATAAACTTTAGATTTGCAACATTTCTTCACTGAAATGGCACATGTTGAAAATTGTAATGGTCCTATTCCAGATTCTAAATAATGATGTGGCAATCAACTTTCTTGTTAACTATCAAGAAAGGTTCAAGGTAGGATGCGAGAGAAAGAATACACTGTATTTCTGTGGCACCTATCTGCCAGTGCCCTTCTCATCTTTCTCCTTTTGGAGTCCAAAGGTTACATATGGCTCTTGTTCCCTTGCCTTTTTGTTCAAGTAGCAGCTCTAAGCAAGGCGCTATTAAATTGAGAGACATTTAGAGTAGAATTTTTGGTCAGACCACTGAGTCATGTAAGGAACTATGAAGAAAATGAATAAAGAACTATGCTGTTTTGAAACATTCATGAAAATTATTCTTAGTGAAACATCTTCTAGTATTTCATTTTTGTTTTTATCATCTAAATCTTTATGTAATTATTAGACCTAATACAATGTTTTCAGGTTTCATCATTTACTTTTCAAATAAATGTACAATAGTTTCATTTTTGAGGGTTCTGATAATTAAGTATTCTATCCTCTTTGACTTTTGCTTGATTTTCTTAGCCTGTTTTTTTAAAAAATAATCATGAAAGTAGCGTAGCCCAGATGTTTGTCTGTCTGTCTGTCTGTTTCTCTCTCTGTGTATTTGTCAAGAATTACACTTCACTTACTGAACGTTGGTTAAATTGAGTAATCACAGTTAGATAAAGCACACACACACATTTAAATGTTTTTATCCCATCACTCATATGTTTGAACACAGTCCCGAGGCCAAAAGTAAAATGTGCATTTGATATTAACTGATCTTTGGAGGCCAAATTCTAAACTTACATTACTAACTGCATATTTTGATATATCTATCAATAGGATTTCAAAATACTATATACGGTGAACCTTAAAATTCTTCCTTGATTCATAGTTTGTAATTCTAACTAATAATGTTACAATGCAAAAGAAAAATTTTTGAAGTTTGTTCATAAGGAATTTTTTTTTCGGTGTTTTAATCTAATGATTTAATGTTATAAGGCACTAAAAATAATTGTACAATCTAGGATGACATTTTACGTGCTTCTAAATAAAATTAAACACTCAGATAAACACTGTTTGCATTAACGTACCTTTAGTCAGCTGCCAGAATTCAAACAAAAAAGCCACATTTAAAAAGTATTAAAAGGTAGAAATTGGTACCAAGGATTAAAACCATATTGGGCAAAGTTTCTTTGGGAATGGCTATAGTAATGTACTATTGTTATAAATATTATGGTCTTTTAAAAAGCTAAATTATAGTAGGAGAATAATATGCTTAAGGTATATTTAGAGAACAAGAAACAAATTAAAATGGTGTGAACACTAATGTAAAGCAAATGACAATGTTCGATGTTAACTAAATATTAAAATAATGCAGTTGAACATCACTATAAATGCACGTTATTCATTATACCCACAAAAATATCATTTTTGCTCAGAAAACTGGCATGTAATGACCTGCTTCCAATCTTGAATTTTATAATAAACCAGTGATTCATCCAGCTAAGTTACAATGAAAGATCAAACTTAAGTTCTACGTAGTTGATCTACATTTATCCATTTTATTTTCCAATGAAGCTTGATCATGATATTAAGTATTCTTTCTTAACGTGAATTGCTAGCAAGGTATACAAGTCTCATGCAAGAGAGGAGTTAATAATTGCCTCAGTGTTTTGTTTTGTTTTTAAATCTATTTACAATGATTTTTAACAATTAAACATCTTAAAAGTCATAAAATTATAAATATTATGACATGTTATGATAAAATGTTGCTGTAGAATTTTAAAGGTACTGATACATGATCATAATCAAAGCAGGGATGGTTTCTTAGGAAGAGCAATTTCACCTTTTAAAATACAGCCTTGACAGAGATTGTCACTGGATATGCTGACATGCTAGTTGTGTGTCTTAACGTGAAAAAAATACTAGTCTTTAAATGTAAAATCAAATCAAAGACTTTTAACCCTAGCAAACAAAAAAAAGTTGGTTTATTTATTTTTATTTTTTTTTCCCACTCCAGCGACAGGTGGCATGAATTGATCAAAATTACCAATTGATTCGGCACTGGCCAGTGCCACACACCATGGCGTGCACCAGTCAGAAGAAAGAAAAGGCATGTCAGGTGTCGTAAGGCACGGAAGCATTGTATAATAGTTAGTTCCTTTCACCAGTCATTCCTTTACTTGGAAAAGTCTAGATTTTGATGAAAGGATGCAAAGGGAAATGTATGGAACATAAAGTGAAGGGCAAAGGCTTCAGTAGTTTGTAGAGCTCACAATCACAGCACAGATTTTGCTGCAGAGAATAGAGGATCTCACTAGAACAAAGCATTCTGGGACTTTGTTTTCAAAAGAAGAGAAAATTATTTCTGAAATCATAATTCTTTTATTTTACAAAAATAGAAAAAATGGGAAACCTGAAACACAATTTTGGAAATGTGTGGGACTAAATCATAAAATTAGTAAGAAGAATATGTATTTTAAGGGATCTGCTACAATTTTCAATATGCATCAGGGTCTTATATTTATCTTTCTAACAGTGATAATATACCTACATAGCTTTCTGATAAGTAATTATCTCAAAATGACTTCCTTTATTAATTTCCTTTGGAACAGTCATTCAGAACCAGCCAGGTTCCCATACCACCAAAATCTAGGACTAGGTTAAGTCATTTCTTAACTAAATATGAAACAGTTAAAAAAGAAGCATGCAAAAATTTTGGCAATCAAAAGGAAGAGTGTTTTTAACATTAAAATGTGACCTGCAAGTTATTGGTTCCATAAAGCTGAATTTTTAAAGAACACATAGGACTTAGATTTTATTTTTCTCCTTCTCTCTTTGAACTAAATGTAGAGAACACACACCATATACTCAGTATAAGCCTGTTACACTTGAAAGATTTGTTCTGAATGTCCAGTGGGAACCTGGAAATCGTAATAATTTGTAGTATCGATTGAGTGAAGCTATGCAGCTGGGGCCTCCGGTGAATAGACAGGAATAGACATTTTATTGATTAACTTTTACAGTCATATTTTCAAGACTCCGCTGCAACATAATTTTCACTTCTCAGCTTTGTGTTGCTGCATCATGAAACTTGAATTCTTCTCTCTTAACATTTACCCACTTGAGGAAAAAAGTAGGGACCTGTCTGGCCAGGGTTGTGATCTACAGAGAGGCAAAACTTTTCTGGAAAATGATTTCTCTCGAGTGCTATTCTACCACGAACAGTAGAAAGGAACTAACTGCTTATAACAGTTTTTGGAAATATCATTATGGCAACTATTTGGTAATTACATTTCTCCATATTTTCCTCATTCTTTAGGAACCTTAATTTTCCTTCCTTCACTTCATGCCGGTAACTATCAAAACGAATTATCTTGTGATGCATTGTTTTTATTCATTTATACTTTACATCATTTAATGTGAGCAGAAGAAAAAATATTGTAATAATACTCTATAATTTAGTCTAGAATGAAAGTTATTAAATACTAAATCATTTTGGTCAATAATTTCAAAGTATGAAAATGTAAATATATTCCTATTGGGTATATGTGATATTTCCCTAGTCCTGTGAGAGTTTTTAAAAATTAAGTAAAAAAACAAAATGTTGTATTCGCACAGGTGAGTATATTGCAAATATTGTGTATGTAATCATATGTTTATTTACTTCAAGTTCTTTACTTCTTGCATTTTTTGGTCACTGAAGCAAATTGCAGGTTTTATAGTCTAGTTTACATATGTGGAAAATATTTCACTGTAATTTTATTTAAGAGCTGGTGACAGAGATATTTAGACTTAGATTAGATTTGAAAATGGGATTTAAAGAGAAAGATGACATCAATTCCTTTTTAAAAAATCACATCTGTTATTTTTTTTTTATATAATTTTGAAAAATCTAACGTGAGAATAAACTGATTCAAAGATAAAATTTCGGAGCTTCCTGTGACTACACCAGCTCAGAAGATATGAAATATGATTAAATTACCCCCCGAATTTAGCATTAAGTTTTAATAGTTCTATAAATCATAGTCTATGAAGATTATGCCTCATACAGTTAATTTTAGCAGTTTCCTTTTATTCAAGATCACTGATAATTAAACTGAAAATTTGGTTCTAAAATTTACAGACTTGATTTAAAAATATTCAAAGCATTTTACACTTTTAATTTACGTCTCTTTTAATTCCCCCCAAAAAACTGCGTAAAACACTCCATCTTAATAATGAGAGTGTGAAACTGATCATTTTTCTCTCATTACACTGAATATTAAACTTTTTAATGATTTTCAACAGGTTTATAATTTGTTTCTTACTGATTTTCAAAGATACACATATTAAGAATTTGTTTTTATTTTTCTTCCATGGAGCATTAATTTATTCTGCAAAATGTCTTACAAGCACTTTATGTGCAAAATACACGTATAGACAGTGCTTATTGAAGTTCCCCAGTTATCAAAACCAATACAGCACATCACTGTGCTCCAAGATTTTTCAGTTACTTGCTTATATGAAACTATGTTTTTCTTCTGATGGAATAGGCCTTTTATTTATAATTCAAAAGTGTTTGAATAAAATATCTAGGAATTCTTCCCTTCACAATACAAGAATGAATAAAATAATGTAGAAAGAATACAGGGCATTTTTATAATGTGTGTGTCTCTTAGAAGACTCTTACCTGTGTAATCAAGTATGTGTTTAAATTTATTTACCAAAATAAGGAATGCAATTAAGACAGATCAAGTAATAAACATAAAACACAAAAAGTCTGAATTGAGATTGATTTCAACATAATCCTGTAGCGGAATCCCCACTTATTGATCAATTTTAAAGCCCATGCATAGCACTTAGAAAGATAAAGTAAGCAAGGTCAGATAATCAAAGCATTTAAATAGTAAAAACAGCAACTGCCACTGTAGACGGCTAAAATAAATCCATAATACAAATTGCTTTAGCAAAAAGTGGATGAGCAGCTGATGTTCCTATTGAACTTGGATATTGTTCAGTGACCACACTGGGCAAAGGATTGGGAGAAATGCCTTAAAGATCAATACTGAGTGAGATGTAACAGGCTTCATTTTCAACATGAACGCATTACAGGTGTGAGAGGACAGACATCTTCAGGAGATGGCGTCAAGTGGAGATTGTTTCACATAGTAGTTAAAACAAATCAGGCATCTACCTATGCCTGACATTGCCATACAATAGCCATATGCATGCTTTCCTAACTGTTTCAACCAAATATTTAAATGGAGTTTAAAAGAACTCTCGGATCTGAACTTACAGAAAGTTGACTTTATACTAAAATTGTAGTCGCACTACTTCCCAAAGTCAATTAATACGTCTATAAATACAGAGGGTGCCAAACAAATGGATACACATTTTAAGAAATGAAAAAAAACTATTAAAATTGTATTACTAAAATTCAATATGTACCGATAACAAAAGATGAATACAAGTCACGTTTGACTTCTGCAATTACAAGAGGTGCTCAGAATGGTTCCTATCATTGTCCAGACACTTCTGATGATAGCGAACTACTGCTTGAGCAACGGTGACCAAAGTGTCTACTTGCATACATTTTTTTTGGCACCCCCAGTATAGTCTACATAGACTCATGTCACCAATACATATTTGGGATATCGAATAATTATGGGATGGTAGTCTCCGGTCCTGGAGAGAGGTATAAATATTAATTGCAGAACAGGGGATGGAAGAATGATTTTGGGAATTTTATGGAAGTGGAGTACTTCTGGGCTGAGTCCCTTTTGGAAATTCGTCGCAGTTTGGGGAGTCCTATTTTTAACGAGTGTTTGAATTCTACTGGTTAATTATATTCTTGCCTTTAGTGAACTCCAACAGGAGTTTTCAGTATATCGATTTATGATCAGCAGAATCAGGTTTAACATAATTAACCACCATTCGTACAAAATTTGCGTTTTAACTTCTACTGAAGGAGACATCTTCATAGCTAGAACGAAGTAGTGTGGAATAGTGAATAGAATTTCGCGTAAGTACATGCAGTCTTATTGTATCTTGGAAAAAGGTCTTCTTTGGGTAAAATGGACAATGTCATTGAATTACTCCCTATCTTTTCTCAGGCTCCCATAGGTGTCATCCTTACTTCATTATCTGTTTCCATCACTTCTAAATTCATCAGCGTGCTCTTTACGTGAAGAGTATTGTATTCCGATAGGCACACCCATAAGATTTCCCATACATACTTTTCCACTAGGTATGTCTGATGAACTATAACCATAGCCTCCTAATAATTTGAATGTAGTGTTTAGAGCTTTACAATATTACTGATTGAAAGATCTTCCTTTTTCAAAATGACCTTCCATTTACAAAAACCTTTCAATATTGAACCTCTCAATTACATGACAAAAAGCACTGAATTACTTCAATCGATTTTCTTCCAGAACAGAACAGAGAAGAAAGAACTAAAACGAAGATTGGTTATATTTAAGACAGAATTTCCATATGAAAATGAAACCTAAAAATCAGGCTCGGGGCTTAAAAGTTGCATAACTTGGACTTAATTTTTTTCCCATTCCTTTCTTACCATAATGAATAGTTATTTACAACTCTTGTAGTCTCCTTGTTTGCTGTATGAATTGCTGATAGCAGCGGTTTTAATGGTAAAATTGTGAAACAATATTCATAGTTGTCAGAAAAAGGTCGTTCTATTTGCATTCATTAGGAAGCTGGAGGACCATGCAGTGTGCATTTCCTTTGGGATGTTGTAGCTATTGATTTATATACAGCTGTAGGAAAAATTAATTAGGATTATATTTCACTTATTACTGCAGGCTGTGTAATAAGAAAGAAAACCATTTTTTTGTTAGAAAGTTGAACAGAAAAACCTAAATGGAATCATTGTTTCTTAACTCACAACTACTTGATCACATAATTTTTCTTTTATAATCTGGTTAAAGGCTTAGTGCATTCATGGAAATTTAATTAGCACTTTGAAAAAGGAGTGTTTTAGTGCATATCCTATAATAATCGTGATAATTCAAATTAAGCAAAAGAGACATTTTCCCCTTGTTAATTGAAACTTCCCTCTCAGCTAAGTCAATGTGGCTGTTTGAAGGTTTGGGGAAGCTTTTGTCCAAAGAGTTAAATTAAAAAAAACCAAACAGGGACCCAGATCAGGTGAATTCTCAAGGTGAAGAAACAAACTCTGAAACGAGAGTTTTAGGAGTGAAACAACAAGAGAGGGAAGTTCACCTGATTTTGACATTTTCAGTCTAAGAAACTTCATAATTAGGTTCTGCTGTGAGTTTTAAGACTGCAAATAAATTGGAATGTGTTACACTGATAGTATTCTCAGTCAGTCTGATAATATGAGATTTCGCATTGTTTCAAAATACATATTTGGCATCTATGAATGCCATGCGTAGGTACTCTAAGTGGAAAACTATCCAATTCAGTTCTCCACATTGTTTATACGTGACACATGTTTGAGATTAATCAAATTGTAGTCACTTCTAATTAATAGCAGAGAATAATTTTGAAATGGGGCAGAACCAGATGACAAAGGATGGTTTGTGTGTGTTCATGACATGCTTTATGAATGGAAACACATGCCTATTGTGACATTTCTAACTTGAAAATTTTATTAACTCCCCTGTTGTCTCAGATATGTAGCATTTTAAGAGAATCCCACTGCCTGGACTATTGTGGACACTTAGGTGTAGGATCAGCATTTAGGGGAAAACAAAATCAAAGAGAAGGGTTTTGATGTGCCTATGAAATCTAAAACTAAACTCTAAAAATCCATTTGTACAATGGGAAGTGCTTAGGTTTTATGAAAAGTTTATAAGAGGCCAACAGCAAAACAGCATACAAATACAGGCTTCTACTCTACATTTTACAGATTAAATATTGTCTAAAAAATTAATGACTAGGATTAAAAATACATTACTTCCCTCTCCAAAACTTTTAACATAGCTTTGCTTAACTATGACCACAGGATCTATTCCTTAGCATACCTAGTAGAATATAAATTGGGTAATGTTTTGTCCTTTGCTTTTCTGCTTCAAATGCTTGGGCTCCCATCAAGAGAAAGCAGTTTTTCTTTGAATAATGTAGACCAATCCAAGTGATAAGAAATATTTTCCACCTTGGCACATTTTGTATTCTGCTGCATATATTACATGAGGTAATTATACTGAGATTCATTGCAAGTCCTTGGCTTCTGTAGTGAATGTAGCTTTTCTCAGTTTGTTTTCAGGATAATACTGTGTTAGATTAATAATGAGGTAACTAAGTAAGAATTTTGCAAATTCATGGAGGTCTACAGCTAACATTTTGAATTACTCCTTCAACTAAAACAAAATGACCAGAATGGTATTTCTTAGGAAAATTTACTGATCAAGCCACATATTGAAAAGCTAGTGTTTTAAGTCACTCTTTCTCTGGGTTGGGAGGGGCATAAAAAAATAGCTAATATGTGGTTCTTGACCATGAAATGCTCATAATCAAATAGGGGAAAATTCATGTAACAGATGTTCACACAACTAAGGAATGTGTGTGATTTATTCTCTAAAATTAACGGAAAACCTTTGCAGTGTAGAAACAATTCCTCCAGAAGTGGTAATTAAAGAGTCAATAATTGGTCATTATATTTTCAAAATGTGTAATATTTGACAGGACATTTTACATGGGCAGAAGGAGCATGAAGCAAAAACACAATGAGATAGTATATTTCTTGGCCTGCATAATGATGAGTAATTTATTTTGTAGAGAATATTTGAGTGTCTGGAAAGGCAGGTTAAGACCGCATCGTGGGGGCCTCTCAGTTTCAGGTACCCCCTCTAGTAAGAGAGCTGTACTTTTGCCTTAACAAACATCTTTGCTCCTCTACCTCTCAAAAACAACCACCACCACCACAACAATAACAAAAAACATTGTGGGTGGTCTCTATGCTAGTTTTAGGAAAGTAATTTGCTTAGAAGTAGTGAGGAGATTTTTATAAAGAGTGGTGAACAGTCGAGTGCATACGACTACAATAATATTAGAGAAGCAATAGTGTGAATCTCTCACTCTTTTCTCTTAACATTTCACCTGGCTTATTCCTAATGATCCTTAAATACTAATAGTTTAGGCCAGCTCCTCCCTGGGGCTGCCTCTTCACTCATTCCACACTGAAGTATGTTACATACTTTGTGTCTCCCAGGCACCGACTCCATACTCTGTCACAATGCGCGTCTTACCCTATTCTACCTATTGGTATAAGTGTAAAGGCCCATTTCCCCCACGGATAACTTTGCTCATTACTATCTTCCTGGACCGTTGTACGCACTGCCATCTTTTAATTCACCGGTTACATTAGTCATGGATGAAGGGGATGAACTTTGCTCTGTGCCTGGTCCAGTGTCCCATCCATCAACCAGGGAAACATGCTGAGTTGCCTGCCTGACCCCTAGCAGATACTGAGAGTATCAGAGGAAAACTTAATTTTCATCAAAGTGCACTGCCGATCTTTAACCCCTAACTACACGTATATACGCCTTCAAGACTAAGAGAAACGAGCTTGGAAATGAAAGCTTTATTGAAGTAGAATGGGGATGGGAGGTGGCTAGATGCAAACAATTAAACAATGTGTGTGTATTGAATAAGAGGTCCTCAGCTCTGCTTTCCATGTGTGGTGCTGCTATGGTCTGAATGTGTGTGCCCCCCACACCCTCCATTCATATACTGAACTACTAACCCCAAAGTGGTGGTATTCGTTAAGTGTGGCCTTTGGAAAGTAATCAGGCTTGGAGTGTTAAGCCTTCATGAATGGAATTGGCACCCTTCCCCAAGGGGCCCGAGGAAGCACCCTTGCCCCTTCCATCATGTGTGCCCATAGCGATAAGATGGTCGTGAATGAACCAGGAAGCAGGCTCTCACCACACACAGAATCTGCTCATGCCTTCATCTTTCAGTTCCCAGCTTCCAGAACTGCGAGGAATACATATCTGTCATCGATAAGCTGTCCAGTTTATGGTCTTTTGTTGTAGCAGCCCTAACACACTCAGACAGGTGGGGAAATAGGAAAGAAAAGAGAGACAGAGTGGGAGATGCACAGGTGTGAGGAGGGACCGTGTCCTTATCCAACAGAGACTTGAATTTGAAGATGGACAGGGGTAAGAAGCAAGTGGACGTGGAGAACACGGGAATGAAAGTAGGCAAGTGATAGAGCAAGGAATCAGAAAATATAACAGACGTTTGTGAAACGTAAAGGCAGACTCTTAGAAGGGTCTCCTCTACATCTGAGAAAAGATATGGGTGGCTGATAGGCAGAGGTGTAAGGAAAACTTGAGGGCATTTCAGGAAAATGAGAAGGGCTTTGAAAATAAAATCATCTGACAAAAGCGAGCATAGCAGGGCTTTATAGGACTGTGAGCAGGACCCTCAAAAACCAGCAAATCATTGAACATTAAGTGAAATATGAGAAGCCAGCATACACTAACGTATGCTTCAGGCAAATTAGACTCACAAGAAATTGAGATTGTGTGCAAGGATTACTGGGTTCATGTGAATTTGAAAATACTAAATTAATTCATTGAATTCATCCAATTCTTTACTCTTGGTCTCATGGCTTCACTTACAGAGATAAATCCAAAGTGTTAGAGGCTCTGGGCTACCTCATGTAGGTGGCAAGGGTACGTTTTCCCATCTTTTTCTGCTCCTGGTAAATTTAATCTAATTTTCAAATTAAAATTATTCTATTTTTCAACATCGTTGTACCTGAATCTCTCAACATCCTGGAGTCCTAAACCATCATCCTCACACTTTGTTAATACGACACTTAACCAGAGACAGATTCACACTGGTGGTCACTGCTTTGTATCTGTATTATTCCCAATATGAATTAAGGTAACGATAAGCCACAGCTGGTCTAACATTGTTAACCACAGAACTCAGACGGATTCACTCAGAAACCAATTCATATTTTAAATAAAATTTTAAAAGAATAAAACAATGGTAAATAGAGACCTTAGAAAGGCTTTGGACTTCTTTATCACCATCGACAGCTAATGTTTCTATCACATGGTGCCTGATCTTCCTAACTCCTGAAGCCATGTTTTTAGTTGCTAATATACATACAGTTGATAGGGAGAAATTTGTTTTTGTTTGTTTTGTATTTGCTTTTTGCCCCTCACTCTAAAGCCCAATGTCTTTTTGTGACCCTAGACACGTTCCCAATTTCATCCAATAACTCTCTTCATTGAACTTTCTGTGATTACCTCCCAAGCTGGGTGGGAGGCCTCAGAGCCTGTACCTCTTAAAATGTTTCCTACGTAAGTGAAGGTCAAACGCCTACATACCTGAAGACCTTCATCCAGAACATCACGTATGAGTGACTTCTACAAAATGAAGGTTGGAAGCTACAAGAATGAGTGAGCAAAGTGACCAGTGTTCACTGCCATGTGAACTTGAAAAGGTGAGATGTAATTAGGAGACCATCTCAGGGTTGCCAATAGCCAATCCAAGTGTGGACACAAGAAATATATTGACGATTCTTGGACAATCAAGTGACCACATTTTTTTAGGTGAGACTAAAGCGAATTCAAACCTGAACTAAGGTAAAATTACTCAAAATTCTCTAAGGAGAATTCAAAAACAGCATGCTAATTAAAGAGAATATTCGTCATACATTGAGGACTCAGTGTGCGCTGGGCTCGGTATGAATGGCTTCACATGCATTGTTTAATTTACTCTCCACATCACCTGATTAACACAAATAGTATTGCTATCACTTTCCTAGAACAAAACTAGGGACTGCAGAAATTATAGAATTTGCTGCCATATCCATACCTGAGATTTAACTTCCTGTGTAATTAGACCCTGACATTTATATTTTCAACCATTAAATAAACTGCATTGATTCAAAACTACAAATATACAGTGAGGAAAACCTCAGTTGATGGGTGGAGAAGATGTACAGTGTCTTTTTAAATAGGAGTTCCTGGAGTCACAAAATTCATTCTGGCCACTGTAGATTATACCAATAGCGGATACTATTACTACAATGATAACTTATCAATGTGGTGAGAAAAAACAACAACAATGAAAATATATAAAAATGAGCTTTAAACACAAATAGAAAATTTTAGCATGTCGATCATATTAAGAAAAACCTTAAAAACATATCAATCAGTCCCAGCCAATAGATCAGACTACGATGCAATTGACAATGTTTTGAATGATAATGATGGAGTAGTCCCACTTGCCTGGGATATTTGCAAGCAATAACTATTATTACATGCACAAATACATACTACATGCACCCACATGAGTGTAATTTTAGTTGGGGAATGTAGAATTGTAGAAACTTGTGGAATAAGAATTTTACCCTGATACTGGAAATGGTTCCATATATACTGGGGATGCCAAAAAATGTATACACAATTTAAGAGATGTTATCTATGCTCAAGCAGTAGTTCGCTGTAATCAGAAGTGTCTGGATGCTGATGGTAACCACTTTGAGCACGTCTTGTACTTGCAGAAGTCACACGTGACTTGTATTCATCTTTTGTTATCAGTACATACTGAGTATTACAATTAATAATTTTTTCCTTTCTTAAAATGTGTATGCATTTTTTGGCACCCTCTGTATTAACTTGACATTTACAAAACTATAATACTTTTGACTCTATGATACTTTGAAAAAAATTCTGAATATTCAGACTTCTGTGGTTTCTCTAATTTTCTTAAGGAGTGAAATAACATACACAAATAGGTTTTCAAAATATCATATATACATATACATATATACATGTATGTATATATATGTATATATATATGTGTGTGTATATATGTGTGTGTGTGTGTGTGTATATATATATATGTGTGTGTGTGTGTGCGTGTGTGTGTGTGTGTATATATATGCATTTGTATGCTAAATCCAAAAAGGATTTGGGAAAACTTTAAATGAAAACACATTTTCTTTCAATAGAAATAACTGATGGCAAATCCAAAGAATAAGGCAAAAGTAGGAAGACTACACAATAATTCTGGGAGGAACCTGGCTATTGAAATCACTGCCTCTGTGCACCTGACACCAGGAAATCAATACTTGGGCAGAAATGCAGTGTTGATTGAATCAAGGGTGCTGGAATTTTCCCAGAGAAGGGACCCAGGGAAACCCTGGAATGCTGAGATGGGAAAAACTGTAAGATCAGGGAGACCCATCCCATTCCACAGCTGGCCAAGCTGCCACTTGTGACATTGCAATGGGGACACAGCCACTTTTGGGAAAGCATAGTTATTTCACTGGCAAAAAGGTGAATAGATTAAGTGTGTCAAATCAGCAACCTTCATTATTGTGGAGGAAACAAGTAGGCAGAGCTTTAGTTTCTTGACGCTCCCCATAAAACCGCACCTCCTCTGTGAGGTTACAAGGCTGGGTGAGCGCACATGTCCAAAAAGCTTTTCAGGAACACTTCTCTTCTCAAGTTAAGCACTGGAATGAGTAATATTGCTGTGCCTAGATGTGTTTTCCTCCTAATAAATTAGTCAGGATTTCTGGCTTAATAGCTTACTAGGAATAGCTTTTTGTTTGAGAAACAACAACAACACACATTGTGAAAACTGCTATGTGGGTAGGGATGCATTGGTGGGTGTTCATGACATCTCTGCTGCTCTCTGTCCCTCCTGCTGAGACAGACACCACGTTAGCCCTCGGTGGCAAAGAGAGGACACTTTGGATGACAGTACTTTTTATGGCAGAGCTTTCACTTTTTTCCCTGATGGACCTAAAAGCTTAACTCTACTTTTAAATTCAACTGTATACCTCCAGACAAACAAACGTGCTACAGACTTATGCCCAGAGTAAAGGGAAACTTACACAAGCACTTACAGAATAAATGGGCACAAAAGGAAGAAGAGGAGGTGAAAACAATGAAATAAAGATACATTTATATGGCATATGCATTTATATGGCATATTAGCCCCATATAAACAGTGACATTTTAATTTGTGTTACCCTAATACAAAATTAGTACATATCAATTCTTCCAGTTCACAGGAGGTCCCCGCCACTTTTTTTCTTTTTAATTATGAAGAAATCAAAATAGGTAAATTCTGTGATCTCCTCCTCCAGGTAATGATGTATCTGGGGACAGAACACTGGTTTTCTGATGAACCTCAATAATCTTCTAATTAGGAGTTGTTTTAAATTAAATCTGAGTTTTATAAAAATATATTGACCAGAGAACTCTATATTTCACTGCATATGATTTAATGTGAATGTGAGAGTTGAGATGCAGTAGATAACTGGCAAGAAGGCAACGTGCGAAACAATTCTTACCCTTAGGTGAATATTTCAAATATGTTATTCCGTGCTTGAGGTTAAAGTGAATTTTTGCTCATGCAAGAAATAAATTCTGCTTAGGTAAAATGCAGCGTATTATTTTCCTTCTTATAATTAATAAGTGGCCTTGAGGAATCAAAATCGCTGAGTAGTATGATAAAGTACTTGTTAATGGAGAGACATTTATCCAAAGAAATATTTATTTTTTCCGAAGTGTAAACCTTTCCAGACCTGCCCCATCAGCCCATGTGAAATATCAGACCATGAGCTGGACTGGGCTCAGGAGAAATGTGGCTTTGCTCAAGAGAGGCTTTTAGGTGTCTAGGCTCAAATGTTCTTGGTTGCACTTGACTGCAGCGGATAAAGGAACCCATTCACCTGGTCATATAGGAAGTAGACGAAAGATGAGCGCATCCATTCTTTTCAATAGTGATACAGAAAGTATCCTTAACAGATTTTTACTGGATGTCATTGTAAGCAATATGTATGGTTAACTCTACATCAAATTCAGGTTGGCTTATAAACAAAGATTTAAAATGATTATTTTGAACCCATTACTTGTTTTTCCTTAAAAAACAATAGCGTCCTCAAATAGTAGTGCAGCATCTGATAATAGCTTATGGAGTCAGACGGACATGAGTCTGAATTCTTATAAGCTATCACCACCTTGAACAAATTACTTCACTTCTAAGATTCAGTATTTTCATCTGTAACATGAAGATAATCGCATCTTCCTTGTAGGGATGAGAAAGCAGAAGATTTTGTAGAGGGCATGCACTGTTCCTGACACAGTTGTGGTTCTTATTAATTAGTAAACATTGCGAAACTAGAAATAGAGGTTCTTTTGTGTCAGATGAAAGATGTTACCAGTTTTCTAATAAAACTCCATCATTAACTATGCACGGGGACATGACAGATACAAGATTAAACAGATTATTTTATGAATACTGCCCTTATTTATGTCTTGATAAGTGGATATAAAGAAGCGTCTGGCAACCCCCGATTGAAGGGTTTTTTTATTTTATTTATCCATCTATCTATTTATTTATTCATTTATTTTGGTGAGTTTCAACATGGGTTATTGCCTGGCACCAGCTCTCAAGAAAACAAACACTTTTCCTCCCAAATCCAGCAGCATCATATTTGCAATATTATTAACCTCTTTTGAGAAAAAAAAAAAAAAAAAAAAAAACCTGGTTCTCTAGGAATTATCTAGAAGTATTCCCTTTAAACTTGCAGTCTCTTCAAATTTAGTATTTTGCAAACTAGGTTAGATATAGTTTTAACATAACCCTTGCAAGAAGAAAGAGATTGATTAATTTGCTGCTGACAAGAGTTCACATTCTTTTTGTTTTTCTCAGAGGATGCATCTGCTTCCTATTCTGAACATGGTTCTACTTACAATCTAATTGCACTACCCTTCACTGCTCTATTATTTTCTGAGTCTGAGCCTACATTTTAGGCCAATCATTGGAGAGTACAGGAAGAGAAGACTTGGAAATTGAAGGCTACACATATACATACTCATCTCGTGTCATACACACGCACGCGCGTGCGCACACACACACACACACACACACACCTCAGTATAGCTGCTTCATATTGTGTAAGTATGCAATTCTATTCTTTAGGCTTGTCCTCACAATTTCCTGAGATAGGTCAGAATTATTGTCTCCATATGAGGTGTGATATTTGTCATCTAATGATGAATGGTTGAATGATTTAAGGACTTATTTTGGCTTCAAACTTACCTTGCTCCTTTCACTGATACTCAGGTCATATAGTTAGAATATTTTATCCAGATGTATAAATGGAGACTTGAAAGAAATCACAAATTTCTTCAGGCTCTATTAAGTTTAACTACTGAAGTATCACTGAGTAGTGATTAAATTAGCATCCATGAAATACTATAATAAATAAGATACAATTTAAAGCAAATATTACATATATGAAAACTAAATTCAAATTAAGATCACCTCTTCTGCATGTTAATTTAATCAATTTAAGTTTTCTTACATGGTCATCGTATTCTCTAGAAACCCATCTTGGTGGTACTCATTCCACATCTAGTAACATATACTGGGGGTGCCAAAAAAATTGTGTACACATGACTTATATTCATCTTTTGTTATCGGTATATATTAAGTATTACAATTTTTATAGTTTTTTTTTCATTTATTAAAATGTGTATACATTTTTTTGGCACCTCTGTATATTTCCTCATAACTTGGAGTTAGAAGATTTTGTGAACCTTGGGTAGAAGTTGTATATTTGAGCTTGGTGCATATAGCTCAGGTCTTGAATTTCTGTTTCTTCTCTCTAGACATGAAATCTTTAATTACCAAATTACCCAATGACTGCTGCTTAGCATAGGAAAACCTTAACTGCAAAGGCTAGTACAAGAAATGAATCCCACCTCAGAACAGAATCATCAGCCTACGAATTACAGAGGGTGAAATCACTCAGACTCATCTTGACAAGTGTTCACTTCTGAATATTGACTTACTCTGTTATATTTCTAGAATCATTGGCCATATGTGAAATATTCAACACTGAACATTTATGAAAACAGGTCCTAAAATAATGTTATTGGAAACTTTCATACATCATATATACGATCCAAATGCCATCATTTTACAACTGAACAAACAGGTTCAGAGAGATGATTTAACTCTGCTGAAGTCATACAGCTAGTAAACAGCAGGTTAGAATTTTAAATCCAGGACTTCTAAATTCAAGGCCAGCATATATTCAATTATGCTATATTTGACTCTGATGATACTATATAAAGTTTAACAGAATTTGAAAAATATTGTGTTGTCTTCATTAGTCTTGGTCCCCACCCCCTCCCCAAAGTTAAAACCAATGATCCATTTATTGAGTAAGACCCCCAAGGGCAGGACCATGGCTTCTGTCTCTCTGTAGAGTCTCAGAATCTAGTATGTACAGTGTTCTCCATGAGTAGGCATGCAGTAAGAGCTGACTCAGATGGACAGAGATCATTTTATAAACCGATTCTGAAATGGAGACGCCTGAGTAGGAAGTCTGTAGGGATGCTCTGGGAAGATACAGGAAGGCAGTGCCGGGAAGGGGAGAGGGAAGCTGTCCAGCTACCTTCAACCTGGACGCCACCAAGCCATCAACTGATCACATCTGTGATCAGTTGAGAAGGCAACTGGGGACTCCGCAGTTATCCCAAACTGAGGAAAAGAAGTCAAGCCTTTATATTCCTGTATCATCCAGGCATTGGCTCCAAAAAGAAGCGTAACATTGGGTAATTCCCAGTAAGGAGACTCGGCCTGGATCTGTCAGCCACTGATAATATTTCCAGCAGCTCGGGGACGGAGGCTGGTCCCTGCACAGATTTGGTGTAGCAACACAGCGTTCCCTACAACCATCTGCCATTGTAAATATAACATCGAATTTAGAGAAGATTCCACCACTCTCTGTGCAAATCAATTACACGCATTTGAAACTTTTCCCTCCATCTTAAAACTATATCCCTCAATATTATTCAGCTTCAGCCTCAGGTATACAGTGCAGTTATCAGGCACCCACACCACCCATGACGTGGTCTCCCTAATAAGACAAGTGCCCATCTGATACCCTACACAATCTTTACAACATTATTGATTATATTCCCCAAACTGTCTTTCATGTCCCCATGGCAACGTTGTGGTTAACAATTGGTGTTTGATAATACTCTCACCTTCTGCCTTATCCCCACTCCCTTCCCATCTAGCAACCCTCAGTGTTTCCTCAATATCTCTGAAACTATTTCTGTTTATTTTGCTCTCTTATTCTGTTCTGGAGGGGTGTAAATGTCTAACTATTATATTGTTGTACACCTGAAACTAAACAACAACAACAACAACAACAAAACTGACTACATCCCTCATCGACTTGGATTTCTATAATCAAACAATCTATCTTGAAACCTATTCTATTAAATAACCTCAACAATCAGTAACAAAACAACTCAGAAAATCCAGAATCAAGGAACAAAACAGATGCTGAATGGAAAAAATGGACAGCACAATAACTAAACTTTTAAAGCAGTGGATAATTTCATAAAGTGCTCTCATTAGTAATAGTTCATTTGGTACTTAAACTGACTCATACTGGAATTTCCTTTTTGGTACTGAAGACATTGAGGCACAAAGAGATGATACGATTTAACTAAGGTCAATGATGGAACCTTAAATTAAACCATGTCTTTTGACACCAGGTAACCATCAGCAGCAATATTAACTTGGTAGGTGAGGCAAAGGCAACAGAAGTTTCGATGGAGCCAAACTTGTAGTTCATACATATGCTGTTTCAACATATCAAAAGCAAATATACTTTTAATTAATGCACATTCATCTTAAAGTGAAAATCATAAAATCCCAGACTATCAAAATAAAAAATAAATTCTATCTATCTAATATCCACTAAAAATACTCAATTTCCACATTAAATTTGATGTTTATTTTTTTAAAAAACTCGAAAATGTTCTGTCTCAAATTCCCAAGGCAGTTATGTCCAATTAATAGTAAGTCGATTTTGATCATAAGATTCAAAGAGTCAAAAATACTCTGAGTGTCTACCATGTACCAATGCCCATTGCAGGCACTGGAAAAAGAAGGATGAAATAGGAGTTCTGTTTCCCTCATGGCATTTATGTTCAAACAAGGAAAAACAGAAATAGGGACACAAGCAGATGTGATCAACTGAGAAGGCAAGAAGTGCTTTGGAGAAAAACAAATATTGAAAGGTAACAAAATAGAATAGGTTGGGAAAGTACTTTATTTCTGAGAAATAAATAGTTCATTTGACTCAAATAAAAATGAGGCGTTAGCATTCGAATTCTAGGTGAAGAGCATTCTAGAAAGAGGAAACAGGTAGATTCTTCAGATGAGGATGAGGTGGGTGGTGAGGGAAGTCTTACTGGAACATTCTGAATAAGTGTGGAGGGCGAGAGCTGGGGTCAAGGAAGTGGACAAAGGCCAGATCAGGAAGAGTCTTGTGGTTCCTGCGTCTGTTTTTTACTCTAATTCCAATCAGAAGCCATTGGACTTCAGCAGGCTAATAATTTAACCTGATAACCCCTTTTAAAATATTACTTGAGCTGTTTCTTGGAGAATGTGCTAAATAGTAATGTAACAAACATGAATCTCCTTTGATGCACAGTTTATGTGAAAGGGAAAAGCTTGCCGAGGATGTTTTTGATTAACATCTGTTTTCTGATACACTGATCAACTTCACACAAAACAAAATCAAAATAAGCATGTAAACACTTCAATTGATCAGTTCTACCATAACTCAGATTAGGCAAACTTCAGAGCTATGAATTTGAGATTGTTATCACTCTCGTTATTAAATGGAAACACATCCTGTGAAAGTCCTCCTGGAGAAACCGTCCCATTGCCATAGGTTATGTACATGGAGCTCCATGGGAAGTTTTGTGGTGTATTTATGATCAACACATAAAGAAGAAAGAAGAGTTTGTTAAAAACAATGTTGCTTATTGAATGGGAAAACATGTTAATGACTTTTAAATTCCACAGCAAATATCACCGACCCTCTACAATACACCAGGCCTTTTGCTGAGATTTAGAATATTAGGGTTAATAGATATTTGCTATTATTTTTCTCTTACAACATTCATCTATGAATGATACATAACCAGATATTTCTATATGAATGTATTTGTGCTTTTAAAATATCCATCTTGTGCACTAACAGTGAGTTTTGTGAATGAAAAATGAAGATCTGTTTGTCCACCCAGTACTGCATTCCTGGAAGATATTACAGTATGCTTTCAATTGCTACTTGGTGAATAAATTAATGAATAACTGAATACAATGAAATGTGGCTTAATAGAGTAATAATGAGTATTTTTCTTTTATCAGTTAATCTCAAAAATCAGGTATTATTTATTGCATAATTTTCGTATGCCAAACTTGGATTGTGTATATGAAAGTAATTTCATACTCAGAAAAATTGGTTTAACTATCCTGTGTTAAATTTTATAACTTAGTATTTGCCTCCTAACAAATCCTTCTTTTAGGAAATTTACAGTGCAATTGGGCCAGTGCATTGATTTTTTAAAGCTGTACTTCCCAAAACATAGCTCTATGAGATGTATTTCTGAACTCAACACTTTCCCACTATGTACACATCTTTCATTTCTCATTCATTTTCATTAGTTTTTATTCAATATTTTTTTCTTGAAACCAATTTAAGTCATAATATTTTTCCTAACTTAAAAATAAAACACTATTCGCTAAAACTTTTGATCATACTATGATAAATGAACATAACTACAATTTTAATTAAAAACAAATAACTTTGACAGTATAATTATTTCATGTAAATTTGCATTCTTCATCATACTTTTTGAAATTTTGAAATTTTAGGTACCTTTGCATGCTTTTGGGAATATTAAAGAGAGCACAGACTTTCTTATCACTGTCTTTTAGAGTCATTGATCATTTTGAAACATTTTATCCCTGAGACATTTTTTTTTTGCTCCAAGTCTATTAAGGGGATATTTTTCCTATGTTTATCGCATATACGAGGTCTGACAATTAAGTTCACAAACTCATCCTAGAAAAAGTGCTACGTACCTCATCACCGAACATCACTACAGTCACCTTGAAAGTACTCCCTTTGAGAAGTTATGCACTGATGCCAGTGCCTAGTCCACCCTTCAAAGCAATTTGGAACTCTTTTTCTGGAATGACCATCAGAGCTGTTGTTGTATTACCCTGAAATGTCCTGAATGTCATCAAAATGTCTTCCTTTCAATATTGCCTTTATCTTCAGGTAAAGAAAGAAGTCATTGGGAGCCAGATCAGGTGAGTAGTGATTTGTTTACTGTCTAAAAACTCCCTCACAGACAGTGCCATGGGAGCTGGTACATTGTTGTGATGCAAGAGCCATGAATTGTTGGCGAAAAGTTCAGGTTGTCTAACTTTTTCACACAGCATTTTCAGCACTTGCAAATAGTAAACTTGGTTAACTGTTTGTTAGTTGGTACAAATTCATAATGAATAATAACTCTGATATCACAAAAGATTAGCAACATCATTGCAACAAGTTCACGAACTTACTTGTCACATCTCGTAATCATTCTCCGTTGTTATTGTTTATCCACCAGAAAATTTGATTTAATGTTATGGAACCAAACCCAAATTTCATTTGAAAATTATAATGTGTGTGTGTATGTGTGTGTCTGTGTATGCCAAAACACATAACCATATAAACGTCCATCCTGAAAGATCAAGATGAAATGAATTTCATCTTTTGCAAACTTCCAGTAGAGAAACCAGTATTTCCTCACTCTTCCTCTTCTACTTTGGACAGCCACAACAATGAAAGGTAAATAGACCTCATTTATTAATCATTAAACTCTAACTCACATCTCAAACTTTATCCACATACCTTTTATCATTTCCCATAACACTTACTAAAAAATACTATTAGTCTTTAAAATATCCATTAAAGAATTGTCAGCTTCTAGAGTAAGTGTGACTTAACTCTCTGTATTGATACACTCTCCATAATGTATCAAAATGGATTTCTAGCAACATAATTGGGCAATTGTTTAACACCAAGCACTGACCTCCATTTTATGTTTACTGTAATGATAATATACTTATTCACTTTCTACTCTGAACTTTCTTTGCTAAAGCATGGCATTCCAAAGTGGTATGAAATTGTTTTAGTCAAGAACCTCCTGCCCACATTAGGGGTATAGCATATGAATTAGGGGTATAGGGTATGAATTGTTGCATAATTGAGTCTCGTGTGACTTTCCTAGTTTGTCCACTCATACAATAATTGAGTTATATTACAGAAAAGGAAAATGATTTTCATCTTGACCAGTGTACCCTATCTTTGGTCTATCCATTTTTCCTTTCAGAATTATACAAAGAACGTATCATAAGCCTTTAGTATGATCTAGGAAACTGAACCTGTAGTGTGCACTTACACTGAAGTTGAGTCAAAGGGAAACATTTCTTTTTTCATGGCCAGAAGTCTAAATAATCTTTTTCCAATGCCAAACCTGAATACTGAACTGAGCACTCCAATGAGGGAAAAAAAAAAAAGAGTAACAAAAACTGCTGGTATCACAGGAAATGGAGGTGAGAGAGAGAGAGAGAGAGAGAGAGAGAGAGAGAGAGAGAGAGAGAGAGAGAGAGAGAGAGGAGAAGGAGGAGAAGGAGGAGAAGGAGAAGGAGAAGAAGGAGAACATAGGGTTTGTTCTTAGGCCTTATCCTGACTAGACTGGTGGAAGAAAAAGACCGTGGTCCATATTTCCTTGCACTGAGTTTTCACTCACTTTGAAAACTTGTCTCCTACAAAATGGAGATTATGGATTTCTCCAAAATCCATAATGCCTTTTATCCTGGGAATTTGATTCTGATCAATTTCTGGATTTGTGCGGGGGTTCGTGGCAGATGGAAGGAAAAGAGGGGAATGTGAGAAATCTTGCACTTACTCTGGGGTAAAAAGTATTGATTTATAAATTTAAAGCTAAAAGATCTCAGTAGTTTTTTTTTTGTTTGTTTGTTTTATTAAATGGCAGATGATGTACTTAGATAATATTGTATTAATTGATGTAAGGGGCTGTGATGCTGAATGAGATTTACTTTATCTAGTTTTAAACAGCAATTTACCTGGTACATTAGAAATATAATTCCACTCATAAGTATAATAAAACAATTCATAAGTATATCTATTAATACGGGAAGACATACCTATGAATTTAGAGAGATTTTTACTACTGAATTAGTTATGAAAATGTTAAAGGCCATCTAATTAACTTTGAAACTTGTTTTCTAAAATGTTAAGAATAATTTAAGATGACATTGAAAAGTTTGACTATCTCTGTCTTGGTAAAAGTAAATGAATGTTGATTTGCTTTAGAAAAAAGTGAAAGAGGATTCATTTTTGAGATGAAAAGGTGGATTTGCTTTTTTTCTATTGTGGTAAAAATCACATATGATGAAATCTATTCTCTTACCAGCTTTTTAAGTGTGTCATAGTGTTATTAAATGCATGCACATTGTTGAACAGCAGATCTTAAATCTATGATAATGGCTCTTCCTTCCTAAATTCTTTTCTTGAAAGTTCATGTAGGAAACCTTAGGTTTCCTTCACATTCTTCACATTTGTTCATTAACTCGCCACCTTCAAGTGGTTAAGACAAGATACCAGACACCCCACACAAGAATCCTGAGGCTGTCATTTACTGCTGTATAACTTTCGAATAAGTTGTTTTCTGAGCATTTAAAGTACTCCAATGTTAAGTGAAGATAATACTTGTGTTGACTTCATAGGGTTTTGATGAGGATCAAAGAAGAGAATGTGTACAAAGTTATTGACATAGCGCCAAGAATTTAATAAATGGGAGAGATTATAATCATTATTGTTCTTCATAATACATTCTAGTCTCATGTACTGATGACTGCTGAATCCAAGTTCCAGACCAGCACTATCCGATAAACTTTTCTACGATGATGAAAATGGTATACAATTCTGCTGTCCAACATGGCAGCTATTAACCACATGTGACTAGTGAAATGTTTGAAAGGTAGCTATTGTGACACAAAAGCTGGATTTTTAATTTTACTTAATTTTAATTTTAATTAAGATAAAATTTAAATAACCATATGAGACCAGGGACTAGTCTATTGAACAGCACAGCTCTAGACCTTGATTGTTTCACTTCTTAAAAGAACTAAGTTCACAATGTTAAAACATGTCTAACAACCACTTCCACCTCCTATGGGTATAGAACACGCTACTTTTCTGAATCCCCTGGTTCAGTTAATGGAATCACCATTCACCAAGGCAACAACATTGAAATGCTATGTGATGTATTAGGATTCATTCCAAAATGAAAAGAGCATGACCTTTGAATCAAACACACCTGCCTCCGAATAGGGCATCTCCATTTCCTTGCCATTTGACCTTAGGCAAATTAAATAACCTGCCAGAGTCCCCCCTTTTTTTTCATTTGTAAAATAGAAATAAATATGTGTATCACACAAGGCTATTATCAGGATTAAATTGCATAGCATATGTAAAACACCTGGCGTAGAGCTGGACATATAAAACGTATAGATTTCATACATATACATTACCTCTCTCCTTGCCTCCCATTTCAAATGGATTAACAGATCCTATTCATCTCCTGTTGAAAAATTTTGAGTCTTTCTTCTCTTTTTATTCTCATTGAATATGTTCTTATCAATCTCCTTCTCATAAAATGTTTCCGCTAGAATACCTCTTACTCAATACCTGTTCCCCAGTTCTCTTTTATTAATCTCACTCATCTAATCCACCCTCTAAATTTCTACAAAATAGGTTTTTAAAACATAGGGCTGATTCTGTCACTCACTATTTATTGCTTTATGGTTTTACTACACAAGTATATAATTCTGTATTGCATGGTTCTTTTATAAAGTCAGTGGTATCACAAGTTTACCGAAGTACAAATATCCTTCTGCAGCTTTCATTCTTGCATCTTTGGGCTCCACAATGATGTATTCAGGTACACATAGTCTCATTTATTTATTTTTATATTTATAGCACATTTACAAACTACCTGACTGTAAGATCTTTTCTTAAAATGGCAAAGAGATATAAGGCAGTATCTCATAGATACTTTCAGACAGAAAAATAAAAATCAAGCCTCTGAAGGGTATGCCTCACACAACTTTTCTGCTAAACAGAAAGGATCTAAGAACCTCCTGAAGTTCCACGGTTACAGGTAGTAGATATGAGATTCCTGGGTTAGAAAAGAATAGTTTATTACACCGAAACGCCAGAGTATCCATATTTTTGTATGAGTTCTTGATTCCCACAGTGCATTGAAAAGAGGGCCAGATGACATTTGAACGTGCAGAGGCTAGTGTTATAGGAGAGGGACCCTAAACTTAAGGGATTGTATGTTTTCTAATGGTTGATAAATCAGATGGATCTTGAATACAGAAGGAGACAGTGTGTTTTTTATACCGAAGACTAAGCAAATCTTAGTCTTAGTCTCTTGGCTCCAAACGCTTTGGAGTCTTTTCAAGGTTAAGAAAACTGGACCTTTGCTCCAAAGAAAGACACTCTATCTCTCTTCCTGGACTATTTGCTATGTCCCAGAAAAGACATCCCTGATGGAACAGTCAGTATCTCACTCACAAGACAGGCAGAAGCAACAGAGAGCCACGGAGAATGATCTCCTGACAAGAAGTGGAGACGATTAAAATGCAACGAGTATCATCCATACAAAGACAACCATGTTATACATTTAATTTGGTAAAATTTTGTTAAGAATTTTTGCACAGGTGTTCATGGGGCGTAGATGTCTACAGCTTTCTGTACTTGTAATGTCTTTGGTTTTGGTGAATTAGAAAGTATTCCCTCCTCTTCAATTTCTCTGGAAGAGTTCTTCGTAGAATTGGTAGTATTTTATCCTTGATGTGTGTGTTCACTGGGGAAATCATCTGGACCTGAAGTGTTTTTGTTGGTTTGTTTGACAATGATTTTGACAATTAATTTAATTTAGTAGATATGAGGCTACCCAAGTTATTTCTTCTTCAATAAACTTTGGTCGTTCTTGTGTTTCAATACATTTTTCCCTTTCATATAAGTTTTTAAATTTATCGACACAATAAAGTTGTTCATATTTATTTTCCTGCTAATGTCTTAAGAATCTGTATAGATGTCACTTTTGTCATTCATGATATTGGTTAATTTATGTCTCCTCTCTCTTTTTTCTTACTAGTCTAGCTAGAGGTTTATCAATTTTATAGATATCAAAGAACTATATTTTAGTTGTACTGATTTTTTTCTCTTGCTTGGCTATCTATCTCATTGATAGCTTTTCTGATTATATTATTGCTTCACTGCTGATTATTTATAGTTACTTTTGCTCTTCTTTTTGTAGTTTCTTAAGGTGAAATGGTTCAATGCAAGTATTTAGTGTATTTATTGACAATAGTGATTTAGTATATATTTTTTATCTCAAACACTCCAATTTTCATTTCTAGAGACTTGATTTAATTTTTTTAATATTGGACATGTCTCCACTTAACTTTTGGATCATGAGATACGGTAATAACTTTTAATGTCTTCGTCTTCAACGACTAATATTTGTGTCAGTTTTCACTTAGTGTCAATGTATTCATTTTTCTCGTCATCATCAGATGTGTTGTTCTGCTTCATTGTATTCTTTGGTATCAAATGTTGGGCTTGCCTCTGGTTTTCTTCTCTCTTGAGTCTTAGTTCCTCAAATTCTTTCTTCCTCTGGAGATCTCTAATACTTTAACATAGTCTTTTGTGGTTGTTGTTGTGTTTATATCCGTTTTCAAAGTGTTATCACCAGATGGTTGGCACAGAACAAGCTAGGCTGTGCTGCCGTTGGTGGTAATGGGATTCACCAATTATTTCATTTTGAATATAAAATAACAGATTACAGAAGAACATTATTACTAGCTGCAAATGAGTTACTTGACGATTCATGCTTCATAATAGGATCCGAGGTTTACAGAAGGTTTATAAATGTTTCTCCTTTGATTTCTGGAATGCTACAGTTCTCTCCTAGCTCTCTACGCCATAGAGACTAAATAATAAATTTATTCCAGAGCAAGACTTCAGTTAAAAAATCTCTCCCCCAAAACTGTCAAACCTGGATGACAAAGACTTGTTCATCTTCGATTCCCACTGTACTTGGCCCAGTGTTTCAAATATAAATTTATTTTCAAAATAAAGTAGTATTTTGAGTTTCTATGATTATTTGGGGGAATTACATTAAAAATATTTTAAAACACCTAAGATGTGCTAATCATTGCACTGAATGATTTCATTGTATTTTCTTATTTAGCCTGCACAGTAACATTATGGTGTAGTTTTAAGGCAGGGAAAATTCAAATCTTGTTTATAACTGTAAACAACTCCTGTTGGAGAATTAAGTTCGCGAACTTTCCACCGTACACTTACACAGTGGATAGTTCATGAACTTAATCGTCCCCCATGGCATATACTCACGCCCCAAACATATCTGTTTTGGCTGTGTTCATTTGAAATCATATCACACATTCCATATTTAATGTTTTATGCCTTGGGAGTTATAAGAGGAATTTATATGTTTGTGTTTCTGACAATTTTATTCTCATTAACAATGATGGAAAGAATGCACTTTAGAGTGAGAGGTTACTTTCAGGCCCAACCTGGTCCTTGCTTTAATGTTACACAGCCCATTCTCTTCCCAGAAGCACTTGTGGCTTGGATCCTGTATTGCTTATCCATCTCTCATGCTGGCTGAATATCCGCTTCATTCACAGTGTACACCTCTCTCCCTTTTATCTTCTTCTGTGCCTGCAGCTCCCTCTCTGTGCCCCAGTTCCCTACTGGGACAGCCCTAGTGACATCACACGCTGTGTGCCTTGACCATGAGGTTCTTTATTGCCCAACGCAATGCTTTGCCCGCCATGATTCCTTCCAAAGATTATGTTGATTCCTTCCCCAGAGGAGCAAGTCTAGCCCCAGATTCTGTCACTTCCACTCTTTCCCTGATCTGAAGGCTGAAATTTTATAGCTCAATCAGTGCAGGGTAGAGAATAAAACTCAGAAGAGGTGAGTGACCTACCATGTATGGTCACGTACCCAAAGAGTGGCAGCCCAGAATGGGAGCCTGTATCTCCCATTTAGACTTGAACAGGAAAATAATAAATCAAAATCAGACGTGGGCAACCAGAAAAGAAGGATAGTCTACTTATCTGTGCAAATCTACTGCATTATATACAAAGACCATCTAAAAAGCAGAGATCTAAGTAAATATATAAAGATATACCATATTTCCACAATTCAAAGGTGACTACTTTTCAACATTTTAATATTTTTGTAGCTTACTGTTGTAAGTATATGGATAATTACAGCACTTTTTGGTTCTTTATTTTTCCTGAAAAAATTAATTAACAGTGTGTCTTAGAATCCAGGAAATTAGTATTTATCGATTTGTTTCTGCGAATTTATCTCTGTAGACATCACAGACTTGAAACCCATTATCCAATTTATGCTCTTAGTACATGATTAAACCATTTTATATTGACAAGTTTTGGTCATAGCAGAACACACACACACACACACACACACACACACACACACACAAAGGAAGATAAATATCATTCATTTTTTCTCCTATTATAAATATCTTTGTTTTTTTTAAATGGCTTATTTACAGTAGTACCATAAATACTAATTGTGTTAATAGTTTTTCCACCTTAACTAATTGCAATAATGTCATTGTGAGTAAAAAACAAAACAAAACGAAAACAACAAAAAAAGATAAACCTCATTGCAATAATTTAAATACTTTTGTATGGATTTACATTTTCTTGAACAAAGTGTTGATGATCTTTTTGATCTGTTTAGACCATTGAAAGAAAGGTAAAATTGGTTTTAAATGGGGATATATTACTCAGAGTACTTTGATTCAATTTTCCATGAAAGAAAAATAATCAAACATATTTTTCTTTAGCTTTGAAAATGGAGATGTGAACATATGATGTTACTGGACCAGTAACATATGATGTCATGAGGAATTTGACTTATTTCACTTCCGTGTCCAGAAAGAGGTCCTATCTCAGAACTTTTCTACTTTTACAGAAAGAATTCCTGCATAGACTATGATAATTATACTTAGGCTTAATTTTGAAACTATATAAACCCATCCTGTAGTAGCAGGTGCTAAATTATGGGTCTCAAGTCTGGTTTCAAGGGATTTTACTTGCTTTGTTTTCAGTATTTGGTATGAAATTGGCAATAGAGAATGTGTGATTATGCACTTATGGTCTCTCTCCTATGTGCTAGTTTTCTGCTGATGTTAAAAGACCTTTCGTCTGATAAATTGAAAGTAAAAACCGTATCTGCAGTTAAAGTGTTCAAGTTACACTTTATATTCCTTCATAAGTAAAAATAGAAACTTTACATGCTGAAAAATTGCCATGCACCAAACGTTGCAAATTTGTAGTTTCTCCATAAAGAGAGCCAGACATTCAATATACACGAACACTGTTGCCTCAACATCTATTCCAAAAAGTGAAGAATAGTCATTCTGAAAGGTATGTTAGTAAATGCACTGTGTGTCTTATATAATCTGACTTTAAATTCAAGATGGCCAGAAATCTGGAATGCTTTCAAGTTCAAGTTGTAATGTTTTCCACATCCTTAATTTTGAAAAATCTGGTATGCTAAAGCCTTAACACAATCTAAACACCATTGCTGCATGTGCTGATGTAATGTGACAGATTAGTGACCTTTTGCACAATTTTATTCTCCTAATGACTTTTTAAACACTTATTGTCCGAGCAATGACTATTCTTGTAAATCTTCTCGTTTTAACCTTTTGCTAAATCATGGGAACAAAATTTGACTTCTGTTGCCTAAGAAACTTAATTTAGATGACTTTTAAGTAAGAATATTAGGTGTAACAACAAACAGAAACAGTGGAAAAATTCTATGTATGTCACTGTTCCCATTTTACATAATATTAGGTTGGTGCAAAAGTCTCTGCGGTTTAAAAGGTTAAAAATAATTGCAAAACCCGCAATGACTTTTGCACCAACCTAATATTATTAATGATAATAACATAGCATAGTCAAAATTGTCTGGGTACTGCTCTGGGATCTTTAGAGTGTAAACGGGGGGAAGGTTATGTTCTCTTAGTGTCCATAGCATGACCAGTGCGGAATGAAAGTTCAGCACATATGAGATGAGCACTGTTGCAACCAATTTGGTCGCCTGGAACATCAGCATACATTTTGTGATCATGCCTTCAACGCATTTATTGATTTAAAACTTATGGAATGCTACTGAACTATTATATACATCATGAAACATATAAAAACCAGTAATGGAAAAAGTGAGACATAATTGAACATCAACAGAACTAGGACCTCTTATTTTGCTGGGTAGAACGCCGAATAGGTTCCCGAAGCCTCTCCTTTCCCACCTGTAGAAGTTGTACCCAAACCCACACCCAGCGCAGGGAGAGACGGAAACATCTAAATACGTAAAATCCACTTTGTTCTTCAAGAGGTACTCAGTCTAGTGCAGCCTAGTCTAGTCTACGTTGAATTCTATATTTCTGGGCATCTTACAACTTCTTCAATTTTCTTGACACTTACAACATATGACTTTCATGAACAGACTTCTCTAGTCATCGGTCCCCATGCCACATAAAAAAGGAATCCTACAATTAAGTACCTATACGATATTATGTTCAAACCAAGGCCGTTCACAATTGTTAAGTTTCCCAGGATAACAGGCACAAATAGTACTACCCTGGAAAAATGGGAGCTTATATTTACCCCATTAATAAGGGTTATTGTGAGGTATCTGTAAGAGAATGATTCACGCACTCCATTCACTCCCCTAAGCCCTCTGTGTATGTGAAAGTTACCTGTGCATGATTGTGTAAACTTCCTGTGAATTAGGCTAGCATTGTCTTTTTTTTTCAGTTTCATTAAATTTATTGGAGTGACCATTGTTTAGTAAAATTCCATAGATTTCAGGTGTACGATTCTGTAATACATCATTTACATGTCACCTTGTGTGCTCACCACCCAGAGTCAGTTCTTCCATCGTCGTCTTTTCTCTCTCATTAAAAAGACTTGGTCTTTGACACTTTATATTTTCTTCCTTCTGAACTTTCAAATCTTTCATCTAATAACACAATTTTTTTTTAAAAAAAGAATTGAGTAAAATAGGTTGTTTTTTGTTTTGTTTCCTCCTCTTTTACACAGTGACAAGGCTAAAATGCATATGGAGAAAAAAGTGCTCGACAAAAAAGAGTGTGTCTGGAGAGAAAGAGTGTAACATAAATGAAAAAGTACAGCCCCAAAATGTCCTTCCTTCTATACACCACAGCAAAATTGCTAAAAGAACCAGTTTAGTGAAGGTTTGCAAGGGGAACAATTCTCATTTTGGGAAAGGAGAAACATTTTTCTCTATGTCAATTTCATGACACTACTTTAGAAAGAAAAGAACTACTTTGTTTTTTTCCACTTTTATTTATGCTTGAGTTATGACAGCACTACATATAATTTTATTAGGCCAAGTTAATGGCATGTGACACTTTTTAATGTGTAATCCTTGTACTCTAATGTTAACTGCATAACCCCTTGGGGTATCGCAGGTCACAACACAAGACTTGGCTGGACTAAACCAGCTAAACTAAAATTAATGGGTTTTGATCTATCGGATTTTAGAATATATTTTAATTTAATTAATTTAAGTTTAAATTGAGTTCATTTCTCAGAAAAATTCTTAAGAGCACAGTTAATTAGCTCAGGTCCAAATTTGCCAGCTGATTCTAATTTGATGAGGGATTTCTTTGGGTTCTTAATTGCTATATTTGCCTTCTTAAAATCACAAATTCAAAGTCC
Organism: Rhinolophus ferrumequinum; assembly: GCF_004115265.2. Classification (NCBI taxonomy): domain Eukaryota; kingdom Metazoa; phylum Chordata; class Mammalia; order Chiroptera; family Rhinolophidae; genus Rhinolophus; species Rhinolophus ferrumequinum. The sequence goes on along the minus strand of NC_046297.1, from coordinate 6,533,457 downwards.
AAGAAAAAGCTGCTATCCCACTGTATTAATGCATTACCGAGAGAGCATATATTAGCAAGAAGCGTTATTGGAACTGTGTGCATTATTCTGAAAAAATGAAAATTAATATGGGTGATAGCTGAACTGTAATTATGTTTTTCAGATATCACTGGAAGTTGAGTGGGAAAGTCTGCTTATTGGAAAAAATAATGCACTCTATTGAATAAAAGTGTTATAAAACAGTGAGCATAATTCTTCCTGAGACTGGTAAAGTTAAAGTATATTTTTTTCTTTTTTCTTTAAAAAATGCAACTACTATAAAAACTATTTTGCCTATGTAAATGCTCTTTCTGAAAAATACCTGGCAGAAAGTCTTTTTAAGCAATCCATTTTCACCCGTGGTGAACAACGATGAGCCTATTCATTATAAGCAACATCTCAAGAAAATAAATCTTAAAATTAGGTATTGATTAGTTATAGTTTCATAGCAATGCCATAGTAATGGAAAGTGATGCCTAAGGCATCTAAGCTATTCACGTTTTGAAAATTTGAAATCATTGTTCAACTGTATTGAGATTTCATGAATTGGTAGGTTCAGAGTTAAATGGTTTTGTGTTTTAAGTAGGATTATTTTATTTGTAGACACTTTCAAAATCCTAAAATATATATTACAGTGGTTACTGTCCTTAGGTTGTTCTGAATGTTTAATGAATCTTCCACTGATATGCAATTTGTAATAATAATTAAATGATAAATCAAATGGCCCTTTAGCTACTTGAATTATAATATGAAAGGTACTATATAATAGATAAGACTTGATTCAGACAATTCAGATCAAACCCCAACTAATTAGTATCTGTGTGAACTGAGACAAGTTGCTTCAAGTTTTCTGAACTGAAGTTTTTTCATCAGTAAAATGAAAGTAATGGTAATACCAACTCACATGGTTGCTACGAGAATTTCAAGGAAAGAAAGCACAGTTATTAGCCTACCATCTAATATAGATAATTGTCATCATTAGTTTGGGATGTAAATCCTTAACAGTAAAAATGGTGTTCTCAGTCCTTTCCTTCCTTCCTTCTTTCCTTCCTTCCTTCCTTCTTTCCTACCTTCCTTCCACCCTCCCTTCCTTCCTTCTTCCCTCCCTTCCTCCTTCTTTTCTTCCCTTCTTCCCTCTTTCCCTCCCTCCCTTCCTTCATTCTTTCCTTCCTTCCTAACTCTACCCGGAACGATTTTGCCTTTGTGATAATCCAGTGACTCAGTGTTTTATTTTTTATTACGTTCTTATTCTATCTCTAAGCAGGCAGCTATCTTGTGTCTGCTTAAAGTTGTATTGAAAACAATTAGACTTTTTAGTTCATGACTTGAAAGACCACAGGGGACACTTGATGGCTGGGACAATGCCTCCTCTCACAGATCTTGGATTTTGAACTCTGTACAGTGACTGGTTGGGGATTGAGGCTGTTTCTCTTAGGGAGAAGCTGACTGCATTCTCTATACAGGAGAAAAGGTTCGAATGGGCATTTGGTGGCTAAAGAAAGAAATGTGGCAGAGCGAGACTAGTTGTGCATCATACCCATTGTTTCTCTCCGGTAGCCTCCTTTGTACTTAAGAATGGCCATGGACAGATTTCTGGCCTACTGAATATGAGCTGAAATTATTCATGTCACCTCCAAGTCTGACCCATAAAAACCTCCCCTGTGCTATTCTACTCTAATTTTTCCCATGCATTGACTGAAAATAAATGACTCTAAGACCCCAGGGAGTTCTGGAGACAATTTGGAGTGAGTCATGTCCACGAGTCACCAGCCTTCAGGACTGCCCATTCGGGGACATAAGGATTGAGGTTTTCTAAGAGATAAATAGACTTTATCATGTTAAGCATTGAAATTTTGAAGTTGTTGGTTACAGTATTCAGTCTGTTGTGAGTAATACACTTTGTCTTCCTTTGTGGGTGGGAAGGGGGTAGGGGTGAGAAGGTGCTAGAAACTTTTCAAATCTTTCGTAAATCCCTGATATAAGCTCATGTCTTCTATGGGCAGTAGCAAACACCTCATAATTTTCAGCGCATTGTATTAAAATTATTTGGCTTGGGAGGCAGTGATCTTCTTGAAGACAGTCTGTCTTATGCATTATTGCATCTTGTATACACAGTACACAGTATTTCGCAAGAATATAAGAAATGCAGGTTTGTGTTCTTCAAACTAAAATTTGGTATGTAACTTAAATTTTATGAAACTGAGGGTGAGTGGCCGGCCTTCTTCCCAACCAGGAAACGGATAAATAAAAATGGAAGACAGAAAAGTGAATGCCAATCACAAAATTTACCCAGCATATCCTTCCTTTTCTCTTCTTACCAAAGGGAGGTCAAAAGTGACTAGTTCACTAAACCCAACACTGGTATATGATGCTTCCAGTTTTCAGTTGCTACTGTTTACTTCAGATAAAGATATCGAGAAGCGGACATCCAATAGGCAGTTTCTCTCCCCTATCTACAAACCTGGTTTTCTACATTTAATGGACAAAAAGCAGCGATAGCAGTTCTTCATAATACTCTAAAATCTCAGAATGTTACTGTACTTGTTATGTGCAGAATGAGATTTAAAAACCATAACTCAACCTCCTTCGATATAACAGCATTAATGTAATAAAGTATAGAAAGTAATTAAGGTTGGAACCCAAGCAAAACTCTTCAAGTTCCCTGATTTCAGATGTTATAGTATATCCCAGCTTATATTAATTAGAAATTAAGTTTTGGAATCTTTGAATTCTCCTTTGAATAGTTCGTTTATTTTTGAGTTTCATTTCTTTGTTCAGAAAGTTTCTCTTGTGCTATTTGGTGCAGAATGGCATGTCCCTAATAGGTACTCTCCATTAGAAATATTCCGTTAAACTAACCAAAACCCATTTCATCCCTAGGGTAGTGAGTCAACTTTAATGGACCTCTGTGGATATCTCAACTTTTAAGAAAAATATGGAATACAGGGCCATGCTATATCAGATTTGTTCTAAATCCTAAATGTTGATTGAAACACAACATAATTGAGTATTACTTTTTTAATTTTATTAAATTTATTGGGGTGACACTGGTTAGTAAAGTTACATAGGTTTCAAGTATACAATTCTGCAATACACCATCTATATATCACACTGTGTGTTCACTACACAGAGTCAGTTCTCCTTCTATCACCATATATTTGACCCCCGTCTGAATATTACTTTGAATCTGCACCATCAGGATCTGGCATTGCTCCTGAGGTCACAAACGGAACTTAGGTTGTGGTAAGAGTCTTCAGGGATACTGTTTTAAACTCTTGCTTCAATGTTTATAAAAAATTATCAGAAATCAGCACGATTTCCCCTCAAAGAGGGGGAAGACATTTTAAGGGGCAAGATGATAAGATAGGTTTGAAGAAAGTTTATCAGAGCTTATGTGATTAACTTTCCATCAAAGTAATGACATCCTAGTTCATACCTTAAAAAAAAAATAAAAAATCCAGGAATATGGTAAACATTTACACACAATGGCAGCTACTGCTGATGCTATGGTTCAAACGTCTTTTGCCATTTCTCTGCCCCTTTCTTGGCTCCAGGTATCTTTGCTACCAACAGCCCACACTCTCCTCTTCTATGGAGAAATGCTCTCCTGCTGAGTCACTTTCTACACACTCGCAGAGAACTGGAAGCGGCGGAATTCACATCACTCCACAGAGGCTCACCTGGCTCTGGAGGGGAGTTGGCCTGAAATCACTACCTCGCTTGTTTTTCTTCCCCCTTCTTTCTGCTGTTCCTCCTAATTCCTCACTGGTCTCTCTTAGCAACACTTCTTAATGAATCACTTACATACAAACCCTGTCCCAGGCCCATTTCTAGGGAATCCAACCTAAGGGAGACATTAGGCACAAACGCTCCTGTACAATAATTAGTTGATTTGAGAACTGTGCAGTGAATATCTGTTTGGTGGGAGAAAATACATACATCCCGTGAACTCATTAAAGATACATGTACTGAGCAGTTCCTGGGTGCCAGGCCCTGGAGTAGGCACTGTGGACATAGAGGAGAGCAAGACTTGTCCCTGAACTTGTCCCGCTGACAGACGCAGCATGAGATGAACAAGATACTGAATCTGAGATGTAACTATTGCGGAGAAGGAAACATGCCCGGGTCTATGAAATGGGTCCTAGGAGAGGAGCAGGGGGCTAGACTGGACTGCCACAGAAAGCATAATCAAAGCAGTCACATTTAAACCGAATCCTGACGGGCAGCAGGAGAAAACCAGGGCACTAGGGAAGGGACATTTCCCCAAAAGAGGGAGCAGCCAATGAGAAAGGCCCAGAAGCAGGACAGATGGCCAAGCTGACCAGGGTACAGTGAGCACAGGGGAGTGACCTGCGGTAAGGCGGCAGAGGTGGGCAGGTGTCAAATCATAGTCATAGTAAGGTTTCTGCCCTATCCTCAAAGCAGGTCCTGAAGAGTTTGAGGAAGAGAAGAGACATGATATCTGCATTTCAGAAAATTACCCTGGACGAAACGCTAGGTTTAGTCTGGAGTGAACGGGAGGTCTTTGAGGAGATCTACGTACTGTCTAAGCGAGTAATCATTGTGGCTTTGGCTGAAGTGGGCTCCATTTAAAAGTAGCACTGACTGAAAAATCAGATATGGGGCAAGACATAGGGGAGGTGTCAAAGACCGTGGTCCCATTTCTGTCGTAAACACCTGAGTATAAGTTCATGTGACTCAGGAGAAGCTGACCACAGGAAGGAAAACCACTTTCGTGGTCTCGGTACACACTTAGGGAATCAGTGGTACACCTTGCACTCCATTATGTCCAATACATAAAACACACGTTATCAGTGAGAAACACCAGTAATCTGTGTCGACATGGGAAATGTAAACACAGATAGGTATTTCTTCTGTTTTTTGATCAAATATTTAACTTGATTATGACTTTCTTCCATCTGTGACCATTCAGAACATAGAAATATTATATAGTTAGTTCTAGTTGCCGAGAAAGCGTCAAGTATATGAAGCCTTTCGGGAAAATGTTGGAGGAAAAAAGAAGGAAAGCAAGGGGGGAAACATGCAAAGAGAAAGAAGGGAGGGTAGGAAAGAAAGAAGGATGGAAAGAAGGAAAGAAAGAAGGAAAGAAGCAAGGAAAGAAGGAGACATCCATTTTCCCCCCATTAATTGTCAGTCACATTCAACCCCGTACCAAGTTCATTCAGCTGTTTTAAATGAAAACAAATGTATATACTGGATCCTGCCTATATGATTTTTAAAAATCTTTTATTTATTTATTTTTTATTCAATCAAGGGTGCAGATTTTTAATTTGGTGTTTCATCTTTTAAAAGAATAGGTTGAATTGGATTTGGTGTGCTTGTAAATTTGGATTGAGATTAGTCCAGTCTATTCTATAAGGAAAATACCTTATTATTTTTACAAACCATAAGGTGAACTCAAAGCAATACATTTCCATTAATAAGACATTTCCCACTAGAGGTAAGCCATTTCTTGCTCCCAAGAGAATGTCTAAGAATAATTGAGAAAGAAAAATTCTCCAGTGTTGCTCTGTATCAACTGGAATAAGCATGCCCCTCGTGTAAATACAACAGGAAATCTCTTCCTTGTCTTTCGGCCCTGTGGTGTGGATTTTGTCGTGTGACAGGTACAACTCTCTGCGTGGCGTTACGACGGAATCGCTGTCGTGCGGTACAAGGTTCCGTTTTTGATCTCCCCTCCAGAATAATCGCTCTTTAATCTTTTCTCTTCCCTCTGTTGCTTCACGTCGCTTTCTCTGAGTATTACGCGTGCTGAACGCTATTATTACTTTTGGTTATTAACTAGGGATGGATTTGGAAAAAGTAATTTTGTGCCGGTTCGATGTAGCAGAAGAAGCTGTCAAACATCATAGCAGGTGACAGCGGCCTGTCCTTCTGTGGAGCCACAGCACAGTGTGTGTGAGAGCTGGAAGGTTATAGGTAATCAGAGAGGCTTACACATGGCAGCTTTATTAAATATCTGCAAAGGTCTACTGTGGCTGAGCCCGGATAATATGAGCTTCCAATATGAAAACAGGAAATTATTAATAAACCGGAATGGCTGTTCTGAATGCCCTTGCAAAAGTTTATCTAATTTTATTTTCCAGGGAGATGAATGTCAAGTATTAGATTTATTATTACTTAAGGTGTAGGCCTTTTATTCTTTGAAGTGATTCTCTTTTAATTTGTTCTATTTCCCTGGATGTTTGATGATATTAACATTGTTTAAACCAGAGTGCTTCCATTCTCATTTTCTAGCAAGTAAATTTTGACAGTTCAGAATAGAGCAGGTTTTATGTGTTCTCTCATAGTATATGATAAAATGTGGTTTACCAGGAGACTTAGATCAATATATAAGTTGGCATGATGCTTTTCTACATTCGAATAAATCATTTTTATAAGCTTGCCTCAAATGCAATTCTTTAAACCATTTTTTTTTTGGTGGAATTTTCGGAAAGCAAAAAATATATTTTGCTCATCTTTTCAAAGAATTCTTGCATGTATTGAAGAAACTGTTGACTTATTTTTGTTTAATTGCAGCACCAGATAATAAGGTATAGCATTTTGAGAAGTTCTCCCACCATTTTTGATGTACCTTTATCTATTCAGAGATGAGAAATGCAGCACGTTCCGTTTAACACTGTGAAGTTTGACAGGCATTGAAACGAAAAAGGAAGTGTAAATTTTACTAATCAAAACATCTGTACTGTGCAGCCATTTACATTTTCCGATCAAGACATGAGAGAAATGTTAATTTTAGACGACTCTTTTTATGACCTATAATTACTGTCATTAGGAAGGCTCTGGAGACTTACAGGGAGCTTTGACTGAAATGCAGTTTGACATGTTCTATAATTAATGCTGAATTAACGTGCTACATGAAGTGCCTTAGAAGGAAAAAAAAAAAGGTTTCTTTTTCTCAAAGAGAAGTCAAAGAAATTGTATTACAGGAATGCCCTCCAGAGCAGCGGTATTTCAACTTACATTATTGAGCTCATGAAAAGCTGACTTCTGAGGTACTTTACAATGATTGTTCCAAGTTTCTTTAGTTTCAGTTTGAGGAGGGCATGGAGAGATATGCATAGGTATTTGTTTCCAAGTTCTTTCTTTCACATTCTAGATGAAAAGTAAATTGACGCTTCAAAGTAGTTAGTTGCTTTTGACATTCTAAGAATACTCTGAGAACACTGAAAACACTAATAGAAAATTTGATTAAAAAATGCACAATGAATACTCCTAGTGTAGTCCTTTTAATGCTTTCCTTTGAAACAGGTTACTGTAATCCTCTCCCAGAATATAAGATCCAGAAGGGCAGGCGATATCGTCTTCAAATCCCATGCAACTAGAATTATACATGCTGCCTACTGGGTGCTCAATAAATATGTGATGAATGAATTAATAGAGTAAGTAATCTATTAATAATATTTCAATGTTTCCCATGATCTCCTTTATACTATTTTAATATTCAAAAACTTTTTTGATTCCCTGGCAAGCAATGTGACATAACATCTTTTAATTTTTTTCCAACATGTGCCAGTTACTTTATTGATTCCTTTTTTTACATCATCCTGTTCAATTCTTACAACACCGTCGGAAGTATTAATTACCTCTGTTTTATTGATTTGAAAACTGAGGCTCAAAGAACTTTTATCATTCATGGTCTCAGTATTCTAAGTACAAAGAATATGCTCTTTGCACTGTAATACGTGACCTGGTAGGTAACGATGCAGTACACTGAATATCATTCCATAATATCTTCAGGGAATTTCTTGTATGACTTTATCACCTGAACTGAAGACCTTCAGTGTCCCTCTTAGATTATAAAGAATAATTCTCAGTAGTCTTTATCCGTTATCGGTCTTGCTAAATTGGTACTTATCTAGACTGTAGTTTGGAAGCATATTTCTGAAGTTTTAAAAAGTTCAACATCTTTTTAGCAATAAACTAGTATGTAGGGCTTTGTGTGTGTGCATGTGATATGAAAAAAAGACCAATCATTATTTTAGAGTAATCTTTTTAAAACTGCTCAGATTAAAAAGGAAGATCTCATTTTTGTGTAAGAGCACATTTTATATTAGTTCTAATAACTTCACATTAGTCATATTCAAAAAAGATAAAAACTTATTAAAAAGTCTTTGAAGATTATTTCCAGAGTTTAAGCAGTTTCAATTCTAATAATATTTATAAATAAAAATATTGATGAAATTCTTTGCAAACACGAATCAGTACCTTCCTGATAATTTAATTATACAGTTACTAACTTTTTGTTCAATGTTTTTTATTAATTTGAAAACAGATGCTCTGAAGAAGATTTGTAAATACTTTATCTTCTACCATGTTCTACCTCTAACTTTAAGGCCCAGAGTCAAACTTAGGGGGTTTAATAAAGAAAACATTAAAGTACTTCTAAGTCAATTTCCTAATGTTTATTATTTATGGTTTGGAAATTTTGGCATCTCAGATAATTTGGTTGTCCAGAATTTTCCAGACTAAGAACCGGAACTGATTTTTCTCTTATAAGAGGAGCAAGCCTGGACATTGTACAAATCTGCTGAATATCACTGTGAATAAAAGCAAAACAAAACAAAAAGAAAGAAAAACAAAACCAAAATTGTAAGACACACAAATAATAGCTCAATAAAAGCCTGAGAGAGTGGAATACCTTAAGCTGAAAAACCTAAGATAAACTGACATAGGAAGTTCTTTTAACTTTGTGATATGCCTGTTATCATTTGTGTGAACAAATTTTTGTTTTTATTAACCTTGGGTTAGGGAAAAACACCATAATAAATATCTGTAATTATATTAGGCAGAGAACTATTATTCTCAATCAGGAAAGCAGGCCGCCACATGAGTTTCTAAATTAGCTGAATTTAAATCGGATAAATGTAAGAAAATCCAATGAAATAATTTTCAAGTATGCAAAATTAAGAACAAAAAAAGATTTAAAAACTATCGGCAATCAATATTAAGGATTATTTCATGCGCTTTTCGATTTACATTTTGCTTATCGCTGCATACCAAAGTGCTTTAACTCTTGAACAAAGTTTGCTGTAAAAGTTTACGCTGCTATTATTGTTATTATTATAATTGCTATTTCAATCTTACGTTGTTTGGTTGTTTGGCGCTAAAGAACATCCGGTTTTGAAATATTAATAGGGATTTCCCAGCTATATTTGGAATGTCTTAATTTGTTTTCCCCATCTCCTGTGGGGAGTTGAGCACAATAACTTTCTTTTTGAGTCATGAGAGAGGAGGGGAACGTTATTCCAATCAGAACCACCACCATGAACTGAAGTGACATACAGTATACACTTTATTTTTGGAGCCAGTTTTTGTTACTCAGATTTTGGGAAAGAGGGAAATGAAATTAAAAAAAAAAAAGAATGAAAAAGTGAACCCTATCCTCTCCTGAGACTCTTCTGCATGTTACCCAAGTCTCTACCGTTCAATTGGGAGCTCCTGGAGGGAAGGGAACCTGTACTGTTCCTTTGGGAATTCTAACTGTAGGACTTGGGGGGAGAGAGCCAGGCCCCGAGCTTTAGGTGAACGCTGACGACATAGAGACCAAGCCTGTCTGGGAAGCAGGGGTCCTTCACATGAGAAGTGGCACTCCAGCTGGTCTTTGGGGTCCACTGACACCTTCTCTGAAGTCAGTAAACAGTAGGTAGGAAGGATAGTGGTTTAAAGAACAGAAATGCAGAATTTGTTCTCCAAAACTGGAGAGGGGGATGAGGGAGGGTGCGTGTGCGAGTGTGCGTGTGGCTGACACAAACCTTAGACAAATGGCGTGTTAAATACACAGCTGATGGGCTGTGATCCAAACAAAAAGTTCCTCTGAAATTGCTGCTAACTCTTCAGGAAAAGTCTACGATTTAAAGTTCCAAATTAAAGCTTGATTTCAGCCATTAGAATGTACCCAGGCCAGGATATTAATCCACATTTTATTCTCAGTCAAACCAGATGTCTACTCTCCCTTCTAAACCCTGATAAGGTCTGTAATTGGGGGTGTCCTCCTGGAAGGAGACGGTACTCGGTGCCCACTCTCCCCTTTCACGTTCTTTCCTGTTCCGCATTGCGGGTTTGAAAAGGGACAAGGCAGGAGAGGCAGGAGACAGAACAGAAGTCTTTATTTTCTGGTGGCTTCACACCCCCGAGCCTGGAGTTGGTTGAGGTGGTCTTTCCCCTAATGAGGGCGTGTGTGGAAAATCAGAGGTCATCACCAGGGAACACACTTTGTAACACTCTTGGCTCTAACCTGGTCTCCCTCCTGGCTTCCTGTGCAGGCTCTTTGTGGCCCAGGCTCTCTTCCAAGGTAGGACATAATGACGGAGTGTGGGCCTAGTAATGCCTCCATTTCCGTTTTACTGCTTTTGCGGGGGTGATTCGGGCACCAGTTCATTCTCCCTGGTCCCACTCGGTGTAGAAGGTACACATCACCCAGTTTCCGCAGACCTGTGGCGTCACCTCACAGGGCATAAGGACGGAGTGCCCCTTAGCCCTCTCCACTTTGCAGAGTGGAATAGCAGCGTTGGTCATTTCTCTCCAAATATGTGACTTTGCAACTCTCTCTCCACTATCACCCTACCTTTTGTCCCTGATCTGGCCCATGGTCCTAGTGCTGCAAAACTCATAATTGTCCCCATAGTAAATTCTGCATTTCATAGCCTTTATACTTTTGTTTTCCCCACAGAATCTTCTATGTTATCATCTGTTACAACTTCATAGCCAGAGGTATGAAAGAGAAGAAAAATTAAGCTGGTAACTATTTCGAAGTCTCACCGACAGAGTTGGTCATGTTTCTAAACAGTAGAACTACTTCATCAAAGGAAATCTTACTGATATGTCCAGAAAATAAAATAAAAAAGGCCATACTCAATGAAGTAGAGTCCATAAGTTTGGAAGGTAGATCTCCTCCTTTCCCTCTCCACTTCCTGGCCCTTGAAACCTCTGCCCTCCACAGAAACCACCGCATATGATGAGTACAAATTGAAAACCCTTCCTCATGATCACACGTTGATCAACCAGAAAGACTGAAAAGTCAGATGTGTGTTGGGGAGATAATGAAGACTATTAAAACAATTAGGGAATGAGAGAGTGGTTTCAGAAAAGGCAGACGGAGAAAAATCTTGTGTTGGCATGTCAGGCTTGGAGAACTTGCAGGCAGGCCGGGCAGAGATGTCCTATTGGCATCTGAGTTCATGAGCCCTCTGACTTGCTTCCCATGATGAAAAAAGCTTGCATATACAACTTTACACTTTTTGAGTACTCCTCCAGTAAAGAATTCTATCATTGGGGGCATCTAATCACCAAACATTGACCTCATTCACATAATCATGCAATCATTGGAAAATATAGTAGCTAATTAGGATTCCTGAAATTAAATGTGGGGGTGGCATGGCTTGTGGAAGGGTACTGAATTGTTCATGATTTTGAGTTTGATGAAAAGAAATGACTTTCTAACGGTCACAGATGCCTTTATATCAAAGAGATGTTGAATCCCCTTCACTGGGGACGTCCGGTCTTCACAAGGATACCTATGTGTAAAGCATGCTGGTCAAAGCCCTCAAGCATTTAGTAAGCGGTTGGCTCCCAACTGGTTATTTTGCAGTTTTCAGTATCTGAATCTATGACCCTTCTTAGTTCTGTTTGGGTCTAAGCTGAAACGTCCACATACCAGAAAATCTACTACTATTTGACTGCTACGTTTCCAGGTGCCTACTGTGGAACTTTTATCCCCACTGTCTCAGCTCACCCATACCCCACACTTCACCAAACAACTAAGTAAATAAACCTACAAACACACCACAGAAAACATGATTTTCTAGTGCTGTATTTATGTGTCATCAAGTGACATTATCGTTCACCAATGACACAAGCTAGAAACATGAGACTTACCTCTGAGTACTCCTGCCCTCAAACGATCTCATCTATTATGTTTCCTGATGGTTTTACAGAGCCCATCCACCCTGACACTTGTCAGTGACTTCATCTGTCAGAGAAAATTGAAGATCCTCAGATATGGCAAACAGAACCCTTCTCGATCTTGACCTTGAACTGGTGGATCACCAACTTTGCCATTTTTCTTATTACATTTTATTTTCTCACAATAATGAACAACTTTTAATTCCCCGGACATACACTAGTAACACACATATCTGTGTCTCAAATGCCTTCATTTCTTTTTGGTCTGGAAAATATTCATTCTACTTTTGAAACTTGATCCAGTTTTCAAAGCTTTTCTCTAATGACTCCTTTATTCTACTTCAATATCTAATAAATCATTAAATGGTTACAAATAGGTAGTAGGTATCTGTTTACCTCCAAATATTATTACCTCTAAAGCAGCATTTTGGAAACATATAGAAATATAATGTGATACACATGTGTGATTTTAAATTTTCTAGGACTTAAGAGAAGTGGGGGTGGGGAGAACAAAAACAAAAACAGACGAACCTAATTTGAATAACATATTTAACTCAGATCAAATGCTTATTCTTTAAAAATTACAAACGAGACACTTAAAATTGTTTATACTTAGTCTCTAAAATCTGGTGTGTATTTTACACTTTCAGCACATCTCAATCTAGACTAGCTAAATTTCAGTGCTCAACAGCCACGTGGGGCCAGCGGCGTCCCTATCTACAGAGCAGCAAGAGCCACTGGTCAGCTTGGATTCACCGGGCAAATCTAGTCCAATGTCTGTTTCAGTATGGCTGGGAGCTGAAATGGATGTTTACATTTTTAAATTGTTGAAAAAAAGTATGACAACAAGAATAAGATTTATTGACACCTGAAAATGATATGAAATTCAAATTTCCAAGTCCTTAATAAAGATTTATTGGAGCCATGCTCATTCATTTACAGATTTTCTGTGGCAAATTTCATGCGAAAAATGACAGAGTCAATTCATCTTGAGAGACTGTATGATCCCCAAAGTTTAAATTTTTACCATCTGGCCCTTTGCAGAAAAAGTGTGCCGACCTCTGCTTTTGAGCATTCGCTGTGCTAGGACCACGATCACACATGATGCACCTCTGCACTGAGTACACGGCGGACACACATAAGAGACTTAAGTTTCAGAATAAGATATATATTATAAATTCAATTAAGGATGCGTGTATTGAACAACTGCAATCCTAAAACACACCCTGTCTACCTTGAAATCATACCTCAGAATTTTTCCAGTCCAGAACATTATGTCACCAGAACAGAAAAGTGAGAAAACATAGTCGAAAACAGAATTCTCAATTCAGATAGGTCTGGGTCCAAGTTTCAGCTTTGCCCTTTCTGTAGTCTTGAGTAATTTACTTACCCTCTGTAACTCTGTTCCCATATCTGCAAAATGATGCTTAACTCAGCGTTGTTGCTATGATTAAATGAAGTTATGCATATAATAAAAGTATAGTGACTGAAACTTCGTAAGTTTTCAATAAATATTATCTAGATGTAGTACATATATCTAAAGTTTCCTCACCTAATGTACTCCTCTCAATAGCTTTTAGCCACTGCTTTTGAAGAAAGTGATACTTTAATTAATATGGTTTATAAACTATAAGTATTTATTCATTTTGACCAATCTTGGCACAACTATATAGGTTAAAAATATTCTGGACACCAAAACACATTACTATAACATTATAATTAGATGATTCTTTTAAATGTGTGTGTGTGTGTGTGTGTGCGTGTGTGTGTGTATTCTATTTAAATGGAAATGAAGAATATCTTCAAAGGAAAAAAGGGTATTTATGTATAAGGAACATGAAAGAAATATTACTTAGAATGCTTTAACAGTTTTAGAATCAGAAACACACATGTTTTCGTAATATACCATATAGCTTTACCCTAGACCCATATTTTATATATATATATATACATATATATATACATATATATATGTATATATATATATATATTTAAATTAATAAGTGGTGTTTAAAAGTTATAAAATATTATATTTAATGTTATAAAATTATTCAAATCTAATAGTTCCATTTGCTTCCTCTTGAAATGTTAACATAGCTGAAAATAACTCTTTGGACAGTTATGTTTAATTTAGGTTTTATGAGTCCTCGGAGGATAAGGGAGGAAGACTGCTGTGGTTGTGTGATGGCCTGGACGTGGGGAATCACTTGCTATGGAAAACTGGACAAATGCTTGCGCTGCCCCTGGGACGAGGATGTAAATGAAGAGCTGGTTCCCTTCTGCTGAGACGCCAAGGTCTCCATATTCCTTCGAAGCCAGCGGCCGTGGAGGGACCACGAATCGCTGGAGTTGAGCTCTACTTTCTCCCCTGTATCGCTCATCTGCTGCCTTTGGAATCCACTGGAGCTGCGTACTTGGAAGCAGCACAAAAGGTAAGGCGGGAACTAAAAATATGGCCTAGGATTGTGACGCTCAAGCGATTCAGGCTCATTCGCCCAATCGCTGCAGAAGTGAAATACGCTGGACTTAACACTGATGCATTCTAGTGCACGGCGGTCTAATTCGTTTCACAGAAGTAATCCTGCCCGGCACTACCATTACGCTTTTAAACAGAGCTTGCACTTTGCTTCTGTTTGAAGGAATTCGTCATTAATTTCATAGCACCTGATCTTATCAAATTATGCAGATACAGAAAGTGTCCGGGCCGCCTTGTGGACAAAATCAAAGTGGTGAAAAACCTCTAGAATACATAATGTTCACGTGTGATAGGAAATGCCCTTCCGAACTGCCAAACCTTCCACTTCCCTCATTTAAGCAGTTTCTGAAATTGTTCAGATTTCTCTCCTGAGTCATTAAAAATTGGGATAAACAAGTCCCTTTGCTTCTTTATTCAGCATACAACAAAATGCAGTTAGTTACGCTTTCTGTGTATAAGATTGATATTTTAGAAATCATGTTCTTCTTCACATCTTTTCATTTCATGGATGCACTGCACATGTTAGTATTGTGTACCTTAGAGAGAACATGTTCTGGGTCTGCTTAATTTGTCATATATATGTCATATGTATATATATATATATATATATATATATATATATATATATATATATGAATTATTTTGTATTGATAGGCTCCTGCTCATCAATTATGAGGATTCTGATTTTACCACTTCAAAAAAGAAAAAAAGGGGTGGGGGGACTAAAATGTGTTACATGCACTGGAAATATATATAAGCAAGCCAGAAAATAATTTGTATTTTGTGACATTTTACAATAGAATGTTACAGATTATTACTGAATAATGTTAATTTTATTGTTTTTTACTCTTAATTTGTAACACTGTTGCCCACTTTGATAGGTTTATTTTATCCATCAAAATTAGATCTAGTTGTTTGCAACATTTATTATCATGAAATGCTCATTAACAATAATGGAAGAATTATATTGCCCTATTCTCCTACAAAGAAAAATTCAGATGGATTTAAATAAGAAGAGCCAACCATTGAGTGAGGAGAGAAAGAAGATAAAGGCTCCAAAATGTAAATTTCATCTATATTACTGATAAACACATAATGAATGTTACATTTTTGTAAATAATTAAATAATTTGTTTTTAAAAAATACTCTGTAATTTATTGTAAAACTATCATTGACCATTTCATGTAAGTGTATGGTTATTAATCAGTTTTGATTCAAAATAACACAATCATTTGGTTTCTCCAGACTCTAGTTACACATTGAGTAGTCCCTTATTTTAAGGGACTACTCCTCCTATCACTAATCATGGAGGAACAAAGATATGTCCAAATTTTGAAGGAACATGGGCGTCCCAAAGCTCAGATAATGAATTTTAGCTCTCTCTGGAGAAAAGACTTTCCTGTATGTAGCCTGGCAATATTCCAAGATTTCTTTTTAAAAGTAACTCCATATGTGTACTGAAAATAAGCTAGTGATGTTTTAAATCAACTGGAAAGAGAGGCTGTTCTTTTCAATATTTTTTTCCTGAGCATAACTTTGAAGTGCAGCATTTGGGGATTAGGAAGGTTTGGGTTACCTGCTGAATGAAGGCATGGAAAATTATTTGAAAGTACCCTTTTTTTGAAACTGTACTTTAAACTTATGAAATATCACCTGTGGTTAAGAGGAGATATGCAATTCAAAGCATTTTTTTCAACCTAAAGACAAAGAGTTAATTTTAAATTGTGATTATATTTTCCAAGTGTTCTATGGCTGCAAGATCATAATCAAAAGTTTTTGGTTCACTTATTTTAAAGGCAGGAGATGATGGGGAAGAGTAAATGCTATTAAATTAAAGAAAATATGGGTAAATTTATAATGAGTTACGTACTGTGAGCAAAAGTGAGCCTAAGACTACAGCTTACTATGCTCTAATGATGGTTTCAGAGCAGGTATTTTAAGTGATTTCATTTTCAAATAAATTCAACTTGCATCTATTTCTCGGTAATGTGTTCTGAATTTTCTGGATGCATTTAAAGGCTTGAGAATATATGCATTTCATTGTGAATATTTTTATCTAAGGAAAAATGGTTGTATTGTCAAATTTGCATCACATACATATAAAGAAAAAGGTATTTAAATAAACATTCTTTTTTACAGAAAGCAAAGGAACTGTAGTAACATGTCTTACTTACATGAGAACAATATCCGTTGCCTAATATATCAAACAATCACTTGATATAGTTGGCTAGTGTCTAATAGCATTTTGAAAAGATACAAATGGTTATGTAGTTAAATATTTACTTTAGTATGCAAAGCATTTCACTATATTCAAACAGGAAGATGTCTGCATCTTCTTTTAGCAAAAATGTAAAATGAGAAAAAAGTGACAAAAATCTGATGCTTATTTAAGTCAATAGCAATTGGGTTAACAATCATGCTTCAGAGATACTATTAGGTTGGTGCAAAAGTAACTGCAGTTTTTGCAACTGTTTTTAACCTTTTAAACTGCAATTACTTTTGCACCAACCTAATATAAAGATATTACCTCAGAAACTCATTTCCAAAGTAAATTAATCTGTAATCTGTATCAACAGGTACATTCTTTTTAATTCATATATTATAAATGTATATGTTACATGGTTTATAGCTTATGGTAAACCTGTAACAGTCACTAGAATACATGTTTCCTGAAATCAATAAATACTGAGTGTGCTTGTTGTGGACTGAGGCGGGCGGAGGTGAAGTATAACGCGTATTAGCTGTTGATAAGGGTTAAAAAGAAAAAGGTAACTCAGGGAAGAAGAATATAATGTGTTGGTGTGTTGTGTGGGAAGGTTGTTGAAATGTCAGATATAGAGGCTCCAAAGCATCTCTGAAGTGGCTTTGAGGAAAGACCGAAGTGGCACATGGGAGTGGATACTGCAGAAAGCTGAGGGAGCGTGTCCCGGCCTTTTGGTACCCCATGAGAATGATGCTGTGTTCTTCAAACAGTGAAGAGGGGATGGTGGCTGTAACTGCATGAACGAAGGTGGGAAGTTGTAGCAGGAGGGGTCTGAGAGGTACCAGAGCCAAATTTAGAGGAGACCTTGAGCACCGTGCCTAGTTTTTGGCTTTGATTAGAGTGAGCAGGAGGGCTTTGAGCGGATGAATGACACGATGTGGATTATGTTCAAGCAGACCAGCACTATTTTGAGAATAGAATGATAAGTGGGCAAGGACGGAGGCAGCAAGGCAACTTAGGAATCCACTGTGACAATCGGGGAAGAGGTGATGGTTTTTTCAACAGTGGACTGTGACAGTGGTGATGGTGGAGATATTAAAAAGTGGTGGAATATTAAATCCGCAGTATTTTGAAAGTAGAGCCAAGAAGACTTGGTGATCGTTTTTATGTGGAATGTTAGAGAAAAACAAGAGTTAATCATGGCAGGAGATAAGGTTGGAAGGTGGAGCTTCTCACTGACTGTGATGAGAAGACTGTTCAAGGAGGAGGCTTGGGGACAAAAAGTTTGAAACTCTTGACTTGAACAAGTTAAGTTCGGGATGGCGATCAGACTTTCAAGTTGAACAATCGGGTAGTCAATTGTTTATTTAAGTCTGAAATGAATGGGGAGACCTAGAGTTGAAATCTGGATTTGGGACTCATTAGCATATTGATTGTACTAAAAATTACGCTGGATGACTACACTCAAGTGAATGCAGTAATTTCTTATTACAAAGCTAAATATATTCTTTATCAATTTCTTATTTTTATATTTTTCAGATTCATATATATATAAAGAAAGCTAAATAGACACACTGGACAATGCATTGTCAAGAAAAAATAGTAAGATACTGACAAATAAAGAAAAGGGGAATTTACAGGACGAACATAACGACTCCAAACAATTTATTATTATGTACTGTTTTTGAAAATGTGTATGCCATATGACTTAAAATTCACACTTATGGGTATATCATAAGAATATGTTATAAAGAATAATGATAAGATATCCTCAAAAAGATATACATAAGTATTTTCACTGAAACATTGCAAATGAACATCCATCAGAAGAGAAA